>NC_133657.1:77139069-77739069 GCF_009905375.1 Apium graveolens
TCGTGATTCTTTCTTCCATTCCTGAAATCTTTCTTTACACTTCTCATTTCATATAAACTCCTCAATTTTCCTGGTAAGCTTCGTCAAAGGTGTCGTAATATTCGAGAAATCTTGAACAAATTTTTGATAATATCCTGCTAATCCTGAGAAATTTCTTACTTCTATTGGTGTTTTTGTTCTCTCCCAATTTATAATAGCTTCAATCTTCACTGGGTCCACTTTGATTCCTTCATTACGGACTATATTTTTAAGAATTAAACTTTCTGCAACCAAAATTCATACCTTGAAAACTCAACATACAACTTCTCCCTTCTCACAATTCCCAAGGCTATTCTTAATGCTCTGCATGGTCCTTCATTGACTTCGAGTAAATCATGATATCGTCTATATATACAATTACAAACTTATCCAGATATTCCTTAAAGATTCTATTCATCAAGTCCATAAGTACTATTGGTACTGGTCAATCCAAAAGACATTACTTAGAAATTCTTAACAATCGTACATAGTTCTGAAAGCAATCTTCGTACATCCACAAGTTTAATCTTCAATTAGTGATATCCGGATCTCATATCAATCTTGGAAAAAACTTTGCTTCTTCTAACTGGTCAAACAAATCATTGATTCGAGGTAATGGATATTTGTTCTTGGTAGTAAGCTTGATGAGCTCCTGATAGTTGATACATAACTTCATGTTTCCCTCTTTCTTCTTAAACTAACTCCAGTGCACCTCATAGGGATACACTAGTTCTGATCACTCTTTTTTATAATAACTCTTGTAATTACTTTGTTAATTTCTTCATTTCAACAGGAGCCATTCTGTATGGGGCCTCATATACGGATTCCATTCCATGTGCTAGATCGATTGCAAACTCAATTTCTCTATCTGGAGGAAGTCCTGGTAACTCGTCTGGAAACATGTCTAGAAACTCATTGATTACTAGATCTCTTCAATTTTTGCTGGCTCCTAACTTCTATTTATCAAATAATCAATATAGTGCTCACATCTTTGCCATAATAACCTTTTAGTTTGGATCATTGTTAAAAATTTCTTTACTCGCCTTCGACCTCTAAACGTCATCACATTCTCTTCCGGCATCTTTAGACTTACATTCTTATAACGACAGTCTATATGAGCATCACGCTTAAGTAGTCAGTCTATTCCTTGAATAACGTCAAATTTTCCTCCCTTAAATGGTATTAAATCAACACAAACTTATTGGCAAAAATCTCAGTCATATAATTAGTACATACTTGGTTAAAAGGTACACATTCTTGATTTGCTAGTTTTATAGTCATGATCTCATTTAACAATTTAACAGGGTAATTCAACTCATCAACAAAACCTTGATAAATAAACGATCGAGTTGCTCCCAATTCTACTAATACTTAAGCACATAAGGAATTCCCATTAAGCATTCCTGCCATCACATCTGTATTCTGAATAGCATCTTTCACAGACATATCATAAATTATTGCTCTTGGAGACTTATTCACTATCGGAGTAGATCCCATAATTCTTAGCACATCATTGACTAGGGCTGATGATTTACAATTCTTGCCATATGCCCTGGTTTCACACACTTGAAACATGTAAATTCAATAGCTGGAACTTTACCCGTTTGATTCTTGGTAGGTTAATTTTTGTTTGGAAAACATTTATAAAAAAAAACAGTGCCACAAAGCAACTAGAAGGATCCATAATTCAATAAATTTTATACTTAAAAAGGAAATAATGAGTAATGATTTGAATATGAATGAGACAACTACATCGGTACTTAAGATGACCAGTCTTTCATACCATATGGCATACAACACATGATTATGTGGTGTCCCACCAGACTCTTTGTTATTCTGATAAAGCGTCATACCATAACACTACTTGTCTCAATCTGAAAGCAAAACTTGAGGGGAAAGTGATTTTGAGAGGAATACAGCAATCTTCTTTTTCTTATTGTTTCATAGAACTTATAATGATTATTCAAGAATCCATAAAATTATATACAGAAGGATTGTAGAAAAGAATGATGTCGTTGATCACCATCCTCATTTTACTTATGTATACCTTCATAACTCGTTCGATCAATAGATCAAATTCCGAGTCATATAATAACTTCAGAAGTTCACTGAAATGTCGTCATAAATTGATCATTATGATTAGATTCCTATTTATTAAGTCTTATATCTTTAACGTTTTATCTCCATGTTTAATATTTTAATAACTCGTCCATAATTACGCTCTTACGGGATTTATAATAATAATTTCAAATTTCGTCTATGCGACTTAGAATAACCACTGATCATTCAATATATCGACTCTTTTGCTAATAATGTTCTTCCTTTAGAAAAGTCTGGAAATTTGCTCAACCTTCTTTGATCATGCTCAGGCTTCTTTTAAATCAACGAATTCTTTAAACTTTAATAATCTCAGAAATTAGGTAATAACGTCTCCGCATGCTGATTCTGTTGTTAACATTCTCAAACAAGATTCACACTCCTTTATCGTGAAGTTTGAAACTTTTCCGTAATAGCAGGTCCACTTGGGCCCTTTGAGTCTACAATACTAAGTATGGAACAAGTATTCTTCTGGGTAATCTGGGTCTTATAATAAACAAGAAACTTAGGTAGTAACTTGACAACCAATTTTTTTAAAAACTTATTTTATTTAAAGAACTTTTAAAAATTTTGTTAAGAAAATCTCTTTCGAAAACTCGTTTAAAATTTTAAAAATTGCATATCTGGTTGTCACTACTATATGAGTGGGTTGTTGTCCTCCTTAACCATAATAAGGTACCAAATTGAAGAAACAATCACATAAGAGTCCATCCACTTCAATCTATCTTCTACCCCTTATTGGGTCAATTCTGCCTTCATTAGTCGACGAAAACTTTAGTTATCGTTCCATACTATCTTATTCGTAACTTTACTTTAATTCTTCCATACTGGTAATACTCCTATCATCATTTTTGCTATCGTTAAGTACAACAGGTTTATCCAATAGTCAACATCTATTCTATAAAATAAAGTCTGCTGGTATCAAATCACATCGCTACTATACATATCACATTCATTATAACACCATCATCTAACTCCAAGAAAACTCTGGATCTTCAATCTTCTTAAACTCCTTTAAAACCCATTTAGCTCACTCCACAAGATAATCATGGGTGGCATGCTCACTAGTGGCTCCATTTAACCTGGTAGCAGTTATCCTACGTAACACATAAATCCTCTTTCTAAACTCCTTCTCACCTTTCTCAGACCTCGGTATTCACAATATGTTGTAGCTCTCGAGTCCTTCCTTGTAGGTGCTGTTACTCCTTAATACAAGTCTCAAATTGATGGTATGGAATAAAGGGTGGGGTAAACTAAAAAGATACACTCATAGATGAATGTCCGATAGAACAAGAATCAGCAAGTAGGGGTTCTCGAATATGTGGTCTCACATCAGGGGTGGTGGAATAGCTCAAAAGGTGCAGCTGTCACAATAAAAGGTAACACAGTTAACACTGGTAGAAGAATAAAATACGGATCAATTCTAGATAGGGTGATGGTCCATGAACAGAAGGCTCTAAATGATCAAATGGTATAGGGATAATAGGATCTGCATCCGCTCCTATCTGAAAATCACATCGCAAGATAAAATCTTGAATCATGACACGACCCATGCCGACAACCTACTATATAGTCGAACTCAACCTCTCGACGTCCTATCTTTCTATTTCTTATTCCTATTCCTAACCCTTTACCCAATCCCAACAATCTAGGCTTGTTGCAGTGACTTATAACCTGTAGCTCTGATACCAAACCTGTGATGCCCTCCAAACCCGGGTCAGAAGTTTGAGGTTCACAATACAAACACTCAATATAAACATGTATATAAAATACTATAAGCAATGACCCTTCTTTACACAACCACGGATCGCAACAGATTAAAGTATGAAAACAAGCCACACCCTTAACTTTTATTACATCGTACCAATTCCCAACTAGTTTAACTTAAAACTGATAATAAAATTATTCTTACAAACTTGCATAACTCAAATTACAACATAAAGCTCCTGCTAGCTCGATCCAACTCAACCTGGAATCCTAGCTCGCACACTGGACCGGGGATCCTCATTACCAACCATTTTCTTTTCAACTGTAGAATAACATAAACAGACTCACAAGAGTGAGCTAACTAGCTCAGCAAGTTATAATGACAATAACTGAGGTTAACAAATATCAGTTGAAATGATTCAGAGAAATGAAGTTCCTTTTTAAACATTAATTAGAATTGGATATTCATTTTAAATTTTAAAACCAGGGTCAGGCTGTTGATCAATCACGCACTAACCCCGAGCAAGGCACACAACTCTGCTCTATAAACTGGATCCAAAGCACACATTGGCCTAATACGACCATGAACCTGGTCTGACCACGAATCTGGTCCACATAAAATAAAACTTTCCAATTCTAAATCAATTCAATATGGTAAACATTGTAATTCAATAAAAGAATCATAATTAATATTGATAAACATTTGTCTTAGAGCATAATATAATTTTTGTGTATCACTAGGCTATATCACGGTATGTATGAAGAATGGCTTCAATGGTTATACAGAGTTTAATTCTTTGATGTTACAAGGTGTTGTAGAATGTATATGTCTCTATATGTTCAGGCAATTCTGTTCCAGTGTTTGGTGTATGGTGTATATGTATTTATGGAGTAGTATCGTATTTGTATGGTTTAGTATCATGGGAAATCAACAATTGATGGTTTACAAGGAATAAGGCTCACAACTCAAGTATCAAATGATAGATCAGGGTTAGGGTTAAGCAATCCAACTATCACATGCTAACATTGGGTATAACTCAGGTATTTAAAGCATTTGCAATATAAAACATGAACATCAGGGTATACTTGCAATATATCTCAATAAGGTTTAAGAATACTTGCATTATCACAAATGATTTCCAACTTCACTTGCACTCATCTAACGGTTCTACTTAATAATCACTTGTTTTCTTTTTCTATGCCTCGCTTTTACTCACTGATCAGTTGCTTTCTTTTCTACACCTCGGTTCTATTTACTAATCACTTGTTTTCTTTTTTTCTACGCCTCGGTTTTCTGCTAGGTATCATAAGTATCTATTAATACCCAATCTCATATTATTCTATTTGGCACATAGACGTCATAAGCTTTTATCTACATTTCGTTTCACCCAAATCTGATTTACGGATTGAAACTTATGACCAAAACAGTCAAACAATAAACATATAAGCATATATTACATCAATCATATAGCACATAGCACACAAGGTATTAAAATAACTTTTGAAAGAGGATTCGGGGTTAAAAATGATATTTCTAGTATTCAATACAAATTTTTGAATATTTTTCGGAGTTAAAACGGGTCAACGAATCATTTTATAAACAATTAACAGGGTTCGAATACCCGAATTTGGCTTTAAAAATCATTTGAGAATAATTATCGAGTCTTGAAAATTATTTAGAAAAATATTTTAAAGCTCAAAACTATTTTTTGGAATTTTTAAATCAAAAGAAATAATTAAATCTAATTAAATAATAAATTAAAATTAATCAATAAATAATTAAATTAATTAATCAATTAAAATTTAAATTAATTGACCAATTAACTAATTAATTATTAATTAAAATTAATTAATTAAATAATTTAGATTTGTTTTTGAATTTTCAAATCATTAAAAAGGATTTTTGGAATTACAATAAATCGATAAAAATAAATTTTAAAAAATAATTTATAAAAGGGTTAAAGTGTCAGTTTTCCAAACTTCAATCGTAAGGTGAAAAATGTAAGTTTTTAAAAGTATCAGGGTCAATTTGCTAATTCTGAAACTTTGGTGACTTAAAGTCACCACTTCTAAAACCTCTGGGGGCCAAACCGAAGTTTGTCGCCGGCAACCCCCCGCCTCGTCGGAACTTCAGTAGCCGGCTTCAAACTGCTACCAGAACCTCTAGAACTCAAGAACGAACTACCATTAACTTATCTGAACGTCTAAACACTGTAAACATGCAAGAAATCAGCCGGAAAATGTTGAAGAAATTCGCCGTCGCCGGCGAGTCTTCATTTTTCCGGTTTAGTCGAAATCAAACTCCTCAAATTGATTAAAAAGCACAAATCGACTCTTGGGAATATCCTGAATGCATTGGTGGTATCAGATTTTACCCATAGAAGAAAAGGCCTAATTCGAATTAAGAACATTCATACGAAATTCAAACCCTAATTTCTAATTTCGAGAATCAAACCAAAATTTCTCTATGTTATTGAACTCAAAATTCAACATATAATATACCAAATTTACCAGAATTTCATGATCTACAACATACAATCATCAAATCACATAAATAAATTCAAAATCAAAAAGTCATAATTTTAAATCAATTAAATTTGAATTTAATAAAATAAATAGAAATTACTGGTATAGATTGTAAAACTTGATTGTCTCGTCAAGAGCTTTGATTTGAATACTTGCACGCAAAAATCGGAGTTCAATAACACATTCGAATCCTCCTTTGATTATGAAGAACACGATAAATTGTAGGGTTTTTCTCTGGAAACTATATAATTTTACTGTTTGTTTATGATTATCTATACAAAATACAACATTGTATTGGCTATTTATATTTACGTAATATTGGTACCCCGTTGGATCATATCGGATATAAAAATAGAATATTTATAGTCAAGTATTAATAAAACTGATCCAATTCGGTACCGGTTTTAGGATAATTATCAAAACCGGGCTTTTTGTACATACAGTCTTGGTCTCAGCACTTAGGTTACACGAATTACGAGAAGATAATATAAAAGTTTAATCAAAATCATGTTTCTCAAAAATGGGGGTTTCATCGATTTACCAAACGAAAATTATATCATAAAATTTACGCCGGGAACCGCACAGGTAAAACCGTATCCCGGATCGAAAAAATCAAAACACGGAAAATGCTCGGAATAATCAAATTAGGTTGGAAAAGAGTTTTCCCGAGACTTCTGGGTAGTAAAAATGGTTGAAGTTGGACGATTCCCGTTTATACAAAATAATTTATAATTACTCGGAAAAAATAATTTATTAAATCTATAAATCATTTATAAAATCATATAGTAACATATAAAATTAATAGAAAAATTTCAAAATTATCTATACTTTATTTTGGACATATAAAAATTAAAATTTTCAAATTTTACCATATATACACATTCAAACAATGATACCAATTAACAGATAATTCATCAAAATTCATATAATAATCACATAATATATATTTATTGACAAAAAAAATCACACGCCATATCCCGGATATTACATTGATGCTCCGTTGAACTCTTTGACTTGTATAACATTTTCTAACCCATTCTGCAATCTCTCTCTTCATATCTGGCCACGAATACTTCTCCTTTAAATCTCTGTACATCTTAGTACTCCCTAGATGGATTGAATACTTTGAATTGTGGGCTTCCTGTAGGATTTCATTCTTTAAGTCTGTCACTGGGGGAATCCAAATTCTGAAAGAAAATATGAGAATACCTTGATCATCTTTCTGGGTGCATAATTCTTCTCATACCAAACTATTGATATCCAGATCCATTATCTCCTCTTAGCATCTCTTTATCTTCTCTAACAACTCTGGCTGAAAGGTCATAGTTTACATCTTCGTTTCTGTTGGCTTACAAATTCTGACTTCCAACTCCAACTTTTGAAATTCCTTATATAACTCTTCTTGTACAGTCAACAAATTTAATCTCTCTTTCCTGCTCAACGCGTCTGTTGTTAGTCCCTAACAATGCGACAAGAATTACAGAAGGGGGGTTGAATGGAATTCTTGAAACTTTTTCATAAAGATATAAAATGTTCTATCTTAATAATATATAACTGTGTGAATTGATTTGCAAACCGCGGAATGATAACTTGGAATGAATCAATACACAAGTAATTAAAAACACAAGTCCTTAAAAATTTTCTGGTGGATTTGAATGTATCCACCAGAGATATATATTATATCAAGAGAACTCTTTGTAGCAATTAGCTCACAGCTGCTTACAAATATGAACAACTAAGTTTGCAGAGAAATGCTAAGAATACAGCTTACAAATGTTTCTCTGAGAAAATCTTTGTTAGGTCACACACACACTGTAGAGGGGGTGAATACAGTGTATAGTACACTCAAATCGAACTTTAAGAACTTAAGTAACAGAAAACAAACTTTATTGAAATAATAAACTCTGTTACAGTATGGAACTGTTACCTCTCAGTGATGAACAATATCACGAGAGCTGCTAGGGTTACAATGAATAATCTTCTCGAATAATGATAACACTTATAGTGTAAACCCTATGTCTATGTTTTATACTACACAGTTACAAGATAATCGCTAATTGATATGGAATATAATTCTGCTTCCTAAAATATATCAATGAGATATCTTTTTTCCAAGTATTCTATTCTTTACAGAATTCCTTCTTCCATATCTCTTCTTATGTTTATCTTGATCTTCTTTCATTTAATCAGCTACTGTCCTTATCTGATCGTCCTTCAGCACTTAAGTTCTGATATCTATCTTCTGATGATTATCTCCTGATAACATAAGTACGGATATCCTTAAGTCCTGACTTCCAGTATAAGTACTGATCAACAGTTAAGTACTGATTTATCCTGTTCAAGTAAGATCTGAAAGCTAAACATAAAACATATTAGCCATGACATTATCAAATATATCTAACAATCTCCCCCAACTTGTAAATTAGCATAATATACAAGTTTAACAGATATTTGATGATATCAAAAACATTAAGTACAAATGAATGAGAATTAGACTAGATAACTACAACTTACAGTCCTTAAAGCTTTACCAATATTCAACTTCTGATAATAACTTCAGTCTGTATAAATATCAGAATTTAAGCAGTTGTAGATCTTCGACTTGGCTTCATTATTTTCTGATCTCTCTGATGTCAGAAGTTGTTCTGAGATAGTTCTTCAACAAACATTTCTCAGCATATCTGAGTTCATCAATCATTCTCCTTTTGACATTTTTAAGCTCTGCAGTATCTTCACCAGTTTGAAAGATTGCAGCTCTGAGATCATTGATCTTTGCTTTTCTCAACTCCTGATCTAGTCTTTGTCAGACTCCAGATTGAATTCAAGTCCCTTAATACCAAGATATGTTCTGATTTGTGCAGTATTAGGCTTCATATCAACAATATCACCATTGTGATCTCTGTACTTTGGAACATATGTGCTGTCAGACTTAACAGAATAAAGCCTTTTCTGTCTCTGAATCTGTTCTTTTAAGTAGTTTGCAGCAGTCCCTGTTATTCTGTCATCCACTTGAAGTAAGAAAGTACATGCTCCAATTCTTCAAAATACTTCAATGGAATGGTATTTTGTCTTATATGATAAACCCTACCATCTGTCATGAAATACAACATGATGTATTCTTTCAAGTAGGTATGGTAAACCATCTGTACAGATTCCAGTTGATTCAATCTCTCAGGAGTTGCTCCAATACCCGGTTCATTCAAGGAAGTTGGATCATTGGTAGTGTTGTGTACTCTTCTTTCATCAGCACTTCCCAATCCAGTTTTATCTCTTGCTTCCTTTCCAGTGACTACTCTTGCTTCAAAACCACTTGCAGTAGTCTTCAAAGATTGAGTCTGTTTTGCTTTAGTGAATCCTGGTAGGAGTGTCTTTGATCTATTTTCTGATATCAAGTTAACTTGAGCTATGTCAGAGGTTACTTGCTTCTTCTGAATATCAGAACTTACAATTTCTTGACTCTGAACAACTTGAGCCATGTTAGAGGTTATTTTAAGAACTTTTCTTGAAGTCAGAGCAAGATCATCCTTTACATCAGTAATTTCTTCTTCCTCGGGAGGTACATAAACCTTGATAGGTTCACCAACCTTTTCTTTACCCTTGGATCTTGGATCTATCTGTGGTTGTGATCTAGCCAATGTTACTTCAGTATGTGTCCTTTCTTTGATCACAATGCCTTTGAGTTTTGGAAGTGACTTTTTACCAGAAGCTTCAGATTTAGATGTGACTTTCTCTGATTTAAGTCTGGCTTCTTCTTCCTTTAAACTTTCCAAGTCCATTCCTGGATTTTCTTGAAGAAATAACCGTCTTGACATTTCCTCATCAAGATCTAAAAGTTCATCAGAACTTAACTTTTTACCAGCAGCAGAACTTATTCTTTTCCCAGTATCAGAACTTGTCCTGTTACTAGCTTGTCTTGATGTAAAATTTCTACCTTGACTATGACCGCTACCCATTCCAGAGTATCCTTGGTCATCATTTCCATCATCCTTTCCTTGCAGTGTCTTGTTAGTTTTGCATTTGGACTTAATTACCTTCTCCCCCTTTTTGGCATCAGCAGGTAGTAGAAGAGAGAGAAGCAATTCCACTGAGGATTGGATTTCAGTTAGTTGTGATTGCTGAGAAGCTTGATTTTTTATAATTGCATCAATCTGAGCTTGTTGATGATCTTGAGTCTTCTCAATATAAGCAATCCTGTCAATGGTAGGTTGGAAGAACTTTTTCTTATCAATTTTCCAAACTTGTTCCTGTTTGATAAAGTTCTCCTGAATCTTGTGTAGCTCTGCATGAGTAGTTAAATGAAGACCTTGTAAATGTTTATAACTCAATGCAGTGACTCTAAGCTGAGTTTTGAAATCATCAGAATTTAACATTTCATCAGCTTTAGTCAAGTGCTCAGCAAGATGTTTTTCAGTTGGAACACATGAAACTGAGTTCCATTCCTTAGTCCACTCCTGACTTGCAGGAGTTTCACTCCAAGGTACTGGTGCTTCCCCGGTAATAAACTGCTTAACCAATTCAGACTTAGGAAGAGTCTGTTGAGGAGTATGTCCAGAAGGACCTGCTGCATCAGTATCTACAACATGAGCAGTTGGAGCAGCATCACCAGTATCTCCATCATGTGCAGCATCAGAACTTACAGAATCAGTATCCTCTGATAAAACAACAGTGTGAGTAGCAATGGAGGCTTCAGCATCCTCTAATTGCTGATCGGATACTAAGTTCTGATCAACAGCCATATCCTGATGCTCACCTAAAGTCTGATCATCAGTATCTAGATGCAGAGAAGGTCTCTTAGATAATTCTGGAGGTTGGACAGCATCAGTAACAGGTGTTGGTGAAGGATTTGGTGTTGTTGGAGCTTCTAAGAGAAATACTTCAGACACAACCAAGTGTTGAACATCAATATCAGCACTTGTGCCTGGATCAACAAGAGACACAGATGGTGAGTTAGCCTTGTCAGATACAGCTTCCTGAGATGGAGTTGATGGAGAAGAAGTGACTGGAGCAAATTCCTTATCTAGTGAGATCAGAGATTCCTGATCCCCTTCCTTAGCTGCTTCCTCTTCATCATCTGAAACTGGCCTTTGTGCCCTCTGTTTCTTGTACTTCTTTGTTGATTTGGATTCCTTAGGAGTTTCAGGAACTGTCATTCGTCTAAGCCTCTTGAGAAGCCTTGAACCCCCAATTTCAGAATCCTTCTGAGAAATCTCTTTCTCAGCTTCAGAAACAACAGGTTCTCTAGAAGGAACCGGTTCCTCAGAATCAGATTCATCTCTCAATGCAATCCTCCTTCTCTTTTGAGGTGTTTGAGGAACATTCTTTGTCCTCTTTGGCTTGGAAGATGAAGGCTTCACAGTAGGTGCTGAAGATGAAGGTTGAGCAGTCTGTGAAGTGGAGAGATAGGATTTGACATATGTTCTGAGGGTAGGTTGAGTAGAATGAGTGGTAGGTGCTGAGGATGATGGTTGTTGGGTGTTTGTGGTTGGTTGGACATCAGAGTAAACAGATCTATAAGTATTAGGATCAGCATTTACTAGGATCTGTTTTACAGACTGAGGAATCTGTAATGGTCTAACCACTGTTTTCTTAGTATCAGCATTTACCAGATCATTAAAGTATCGTTTTGCAACTCTAAAAGGTGGGGTTGAGGAACTGACTAATTGAGGTTCATCAGTACAAAAAGTATATATAAGTTGACAGAATCTAGCAAAATAGACAATATTTCTATCCTTTGTCATCCTATCCCCAATAAAACCAATTATTCCAGTTGCAAAATCAAAATGAGTTTGATGAATAATAGCATACCCTATGTGCTGACTCAGAATTGGGATAGCATCAAAATTCGAACATTTGTTCCCAAAAGCTTTGGTGATGCAGTCAAAGAAGAAACTCCATTCTCTTCTGATATTAGCCCTTTTTAACTGCCCAAGCTTTGCCAAACTCTTTTCATATCCCAAATCAGCCATTAACTCCTGAAGTGCTGATTCCTCTGGAGTTGAAAAAGTACAATTTTCTGGGAGATGTAGAGCTTTGCGTATTATACCAGGATGACTACATAAGATGAATCACCCACTTCAAAAACAATACTGGGAGTGCCATGTCTACCACCATCATCAAAGTGCCCAGTCCGCCAAAACGTCAGAACTTGTTGACTCGAAAAGACTTCAGGTTGTGTTAATGCGTACCCAATCTCACTGTGTGCAAGAATCTTGCACAAAATGCAATTCAGATGGAGCTTCAGCATGATCAAGAATTGCAGCATAGTTGTTTGGAACAAACTTAGCTCATCAATGATTAAATCCTTAGGTGCCATGTGAAAAATTGAGATTCAAAAGTGCCTGTTAGGTGTTTGATAAAATGTCTGTATGAAAAACCAACGTGAGAAGAAGGAGAGTAAGTAGAGAGAAAAAAAAATATGAAGGAAACTAAAAGATTAAAGAAATCCTCTCTCTGTTGTACTTATACTCTGAACAAAAATGTTACCGTTGGACACCTGTCAGACATGCAGTAATAACGGACAGTTACTGGGCTCGAGAAAACAGGAATCATTACTTACCAATTTGCCTAGTTTCAAGGAAAAACCGTTCCATTTATCAAGAGAAACAGTTTTAATTCAAAATTTAAACCGTTATCACTGATTGAATTATTTTTCACTGCATCATTAATATTCTGAAAATAAATCACATGAAAATGACCAAGATAAATTAGATAAGTAAGTGCTGAAAACGAATCAGAACTTAATATAAAACAAAATTTATATGGTCATCAGAATATCAATCAGGATTTATCAACACGATAAAATAACTCAGAGACAAAATCTTGAAGTAAAATGATAGGGATAAATAAATTATGATAGTATAATTAAATACTGCAAGGTGTGGGCTGCTAGGCCCAATAAAAAGATATATGATACTCAGACCAGAAAGGTTAAGCCTGATGGACCAGATCAGGCCTGATGGAATAAAAAGGCCCAAAAGCCCTGATTATTAATTAATTTCGTAATTAATTAATAAGGGAAAAATCAGATTGAGAAGAGTCCCGATAAGGATATAAATCCTTATAGATTAGCCTCAAGGGGACCTAAAAGGATAAGGAATCAGTTTCCTACTATCTAGGACTCCAAAGTCCATTCTAATTATGAGACTTGCCCACCAAGTCTCCTATACCAAGTCCAATTCAAGGACTCCCCATCTATATAAGGGGCCTCACCCCACAATCAGAACTACGTTTTTTGGCTTGATTCTCTAATTCACAGAGATACGTAGGCATCTCGTAAAGGCAGATTAGCTACGAACACGAGAGCAGCCATTAAAGGCCTTGAGCTCCCGAATCTTAGTAATAAATACAGCAAATAATAACCTTAGTTTTTTATCCATAACATTTGGCGCCGTCTGTGGGAAAGCACACAACAACCATGGCGAGAACACGGAGAACAATTGAGCTCTAGAGGAAGGAACACCATCAGAGACAACCCAGGTGATTTCATCAACCGTGGAGGTTCCTCCCCATTCAACTTATGCATCTACTCAGGGGGAAGCCCAGACAGGGGCAACTCAACCTCAGCCACAAGGGACAACTCCCCCGACTATTCAAGGTACGAATCCTCAAGTTCAACAAGTACATATACCTGTGAATTCTCGACCCGTCGGGTATGAATATTCAACTATTGTTACTACTAACCCCCCTTATGGGATGCCCCTTCACCCTGAGGTTGGAGGAAGCGGATATGCTGGGCGAAGCGAAGCACGAGGGCAGTCGCCCCCCTATATACGAGGTTTGGGTCCTATCCCTGAGGATCGGGAATTTTCTGGTCCTTACACTGAGAGAGACTCCGAATCTTCGGATGATGAAGTGGCCCCGAGAAGGAGGCGTCCTGGAAAAGAGCCAATGGCCGATGGAAGGCAACGCCCCCAAAGCACCCCAGGGGCGAATCCCCAAGAAGTGCAGGAAAGGATCAGGGCTCATGAGGCTGAAATCCAAAGGCTGAGGCGTGATTTGGAGGCTCACCAGGCCACCAGACCCCAGATACCTCCTAGGGGGAGAAATCCTCCTCCTGTCATAGACCTGGATGGTCCGGTAAGAAGAAGGGCTGCTGTCCCAAGAACTGATCCAAGCAATCTCCTTCCCCTTGGAGATCCTGATGATCCAACTCCACCCTTCACAGAAGAGATAATGAATGCCCATATCTCAAGGAAATTCAAGATGCCCACTATCAAAGCCTATGATGGCACGGGAGACCCCGCTAATCATGTTAGGACATTCTCTAATGCACTGCTGCTGCAACCCGTGAATGATGCTATAAAGTGTCGGGCCTTCCCTCAAACCCTGTCGGGTATGGCTCAAAGATGGTACAGTCGCCTGCCCCCAAATTCTATTGGATCGTTCAGAGAATTAAGTCAGGCTTTTATTAAGCAATTCATCAGTGGAAGAGTCCATGAGAAAAGTTCAGCATCTCTTATGAGTCTTGTGCAGGGAGCTAAGGAATCCTTGAGAGATTACCTGAATCGTTTTACAAAGGAGGCTTTAAAAGTCCCAGACCTTGATGATAAGGTAGCCATGATAGCACTGCAACAAGGAACTAGGGATGAGTTTTTCAAGATGTCCTTGGCCAAACGTCCCCCTGAAACATGTTGCAACTCCAAGAGAGGGCAGGGAAGTATATCAAGGTTGAAGAAAGCATGAGGAAGACCGTAGTAAGTAATGAGCCCACTGGAGGCAAGAAGCGAAAAACTGATTTGGAGTATATTGCAAGGACAAATATCCTAGAACCGAACAAAACCCTGATTCAACCCCCAAGAAGGGAGGACCTGGGCAAAAGTTCACTGAATACGCTAAGCTGAATGCTCCTAGAAGTCAGATTTTGATGGAGATTGAGAAAGACAGAGATATTCGCTGGCCTAAGCCCTTGAAGGCTGATCCCGCCAAGCTAGATAAGCAAGTATTGCAGGTTTCACAAAGATGTTGGCCATGACACCGATGAGTGTAGGCAATTGAAAGATGAAATTGAGTTTTTGATTCGAAAAGGAAGATTGAACAAATACTGGAGAGGGGACAGAAAATAATGGAAGGAAGAACTTTGAAGATCGTAGGAGGGACCAAGACGATCAGGGGCGAATCCCCAACCTAGAGGGCCGTTATAAATGCAATTTTGGAGGACCGCGACGCCCGAGGGCCTGTGATAAACACGATCTTTGGAGGTCCAACTGCTGCTGGATTGTCCAAAAATTCCAGAAAGGCATATACTAGGAGGTTATGCATATTGTTGGAGAAGCCCCGAAGAGGGCCAGGACAGAAGTAACATTGGCTTTTGATGATTCCGACCTAGAGGGTGTGAAGTTTCCCCATGACGACCCGCTGGTCATAACACCATAATAGGAAATAGCCCGGTTAAGAGGGTCCTTGTGGATAATGGTGCTTCTGTGGATATCTTGCTCCACGACACCTTTCTAAGGATGGGGTATAACGACTCCCAGTTGACACCAACCGACATGCCGATATATGGATTTGCTGGAGTAGAATGTCCTGTGGAAGGGATAATCAAATTGCCCCACCATAGGTACGGAGCCAAGGCAAGCAACGCAGATGCTGGATTTCGTGGTGGTAAAGGCTAGTTCAACTTATAATGCTATCATGGGGAGAACAGGGATACATGCCTTCAAGGCAGTCCCCTCTTCCTACCATTCAGTCATGAAGTTTCCCACCCGAAACGGGATTGGAGAGAGAGAGGAGATCAAAAAATGGCTAGAAGCTGTTATGTGGCCTCTTTGAGGGCAGATGGAGTCGGGGGGCAGGTTCTTCCTATTGAAGATATGGATGTTCGAGAAAATGATGAGAATAGAGGAAGGCCAGCAGAAGAATTGGTTTCGGTTCCTTTAGACCCCGAGAATCCTGAGAGGATGACTTTCATTGGAGCCACATTAGAGGAGCCCCTTAGAGGGAAGTTAGTGAAATTTTTGCAAGAAAATAGTGATGTGTTTGCATGGTCAGCAGCTGATATGCCAGGCATAGACCCGGAGTTAATTACTCACAAGCTAAACGTGGATCCAAGCCGGAAGACAGTGAAACAAAAGAAAAGAAATTTTGCCCCGGAAAGACAAGAGGCTATAAAACAGGAAGTAGAAAAGCTCTTAGAGGCTGGTTTCATTGAGGAGATTCAATTTCCGGAGTGGTTAGCAAACCCTGTAATGGTGAAGAAGGCTAATGGAAAGTGGAGGATGTGTATAGACTTCACTGATCTGAATGATGCATGCCCCAAAGACTGTTTTCCGCTGCCTAGAATTGATACTTTGATTGATGCCACTGCTGGACATGAGATGCTGAGTTTCATGGATGGATTTAGCGGATACAACCAGATCAAAATGCATAAGGATGACATTCCAAAGGTATCATTTATCACTGACTTTGGTGTTTATTGTTATCTTGTTATGGCGTTTGGTCTCAAGAATGCAGGAGCCACCTATCAAAGGTTGGTGAATAGAATTTTTAAGGATCTTATTGGTAAGACTATGGAAGTCTATGTTGATGACATGTTAGTCAAGAGTCTAGTAAAGACTGATCATATAGCCCATTTAAGGGAAGCTTTTGAGGTCCTGAGGTACCACAAGATGATGTTGAATCCTACGAAGTGTGCTTTCGGAGTAGGATCTGGAAAATTCTTGGGACTGATGGTCTCAAAGAGGGGAATTGAGGCTAACCCGATAAAATAAAGGCATCCTGGACATGGAACCACCAAAAACTGTTAAGGATGTTCAGAAGCTTACAGGAAGGGTTGCGCTAGGACGATTCATCTCCAAGTCGGGACAAGTGTTTCATTCTTCAAGTCGCTAAAGAGCATCAAAGACTTTGTATGGAGTGAGGAAAAAGAAGGCATTTGAAGAGTTAAAGAAGTATATGGCCCAGGCCCCGTTGTTGGCCAAGCCAGTTCTGAGTGAAATTTTATTCTTGTACTTGGCTGTTTCAGAGAGCGCCTTGAGCGCGGTGTTGGTTAAGGAGGAACTGAAAGTCCAGAAACCCGTATACTATGTCAGCAAAATTTTGCATGGTGCTGAGTTGAATTATTCAACTATTGAGAAATTCGCTTTAGCCTTGGTAATGGCTTCAAGAAAGCTGCGTCCTTATTTTCAAGCTCACCAGATTGAAGTGCTAACAAATCAGCCACTGAGAAATATCATTCACAGTCCCAAGGCAAGTGGGAGACTGATTAAGTGGGCAATAGAGTTGGGAGAGTTCGATCTCAAGTATAAGCCACGTACGGCTATAAAGCCCAGGCACTAGCTGACTTCGTGGTGGAATGTACCATACCCAACCAAGAAGTCGGGGGGCAGGAAGATACCATACCTCAAGACAAGGGAGTCGACAATGGGGACAGAGAAGGATGATAAGGAGAAAGAATATTGGGTTCTCTATTTTGATGGAGCATCAAAAACAAATTCCAGTGGAGCAGGGTTGGTTTTGCAAAGCCCTGATGGATTCTTAATTGAGTATGCTATGAAGCTAGACTTCCCAACCACAAACAATGAGGCAGAGTATGAAGCCCTGATTGCTGGCCTTGGTCTAGCTGGGACACTTAGAGTCAAAAACTTAAAGGTCCGTGGAGACTCGAAGCTGATCATATCCCAGGTAAAGGGAGAATTTGAGGCAAGGGATGATACGATGGCTAAGTATGTTCGCCTAGTAAGGGCTGTGATGACCCAATTTAATGAATGCCATGTTGAACACATTCCAAGGGAAGAAAATGCTAAGCAGATGCGCTATCAAAGTTTGCTTCATCTGAGATTGAAGAAAGTTCAGGAAGTGTGTACTTCCGTGTTTTGAAGACACGAAGCATAGATGTTAAGCTTGTGGCTCCCATAGGCTTGGGGACGTCATGGATTGATCCCATCAAGGCTCACATTCAGACCGGTTGGTTGCCAAGCGATGCAACTGAGGCACGGAAGTTAACTGTTCGAGCACTAAGGTACTCTTGATAGATGGATTCTGTATAAGATCTTTCGTGGTTCCTTACTTGAGGTGTCTCAGGCCCGATGAGGCACGCTTGGCTCTTGAGGAAGTGCATGAAGGTATTTGTGGGCAACACTTGGGGGGCAGGGCCTTGGCTCATAAGATAACCCGTTTAGGCTTCTATTGGCCAGAAATGATGGCTGATGCCAAAGAATATGTGAAGAAGTGTGATCGCTGTCAGAAGCATGCACCAGTTGTTAGACAACCCCCCGAGATGCTGACCTCTATCAACTCGCCTATTCCCTTTGCTATGTGGGGGATGGATATTCTAGGGCCTTTTCCTATGGCCACGGCACAAAGGAAATTTCTGATTGTAGCCATTGATTATTTCACCAAGTGGATCGAAGCCAAACCCTTGGCCAAAATCACAACTAAGCAGGTTGCACAATTCCTGTGGGAAAACATTATGTGCCGATATGGAATTCCCCGTATCCTCGTCACTGACAATGGAACACAATTCAACAATGAGGAATTCAAGAAGTATTGTGAAGAAAATGAAATTGAGTTACGATTCACCTCTGTGGCTCACCCGCAAGCCAATGGGCAAGCAGAGGTAGCAAATCGGATAATCCTGGATGGACTAAAGAAGAGGATCGAGAAGTCAAGAAATAATTGGGTGGATGAATACTTCCAATATTATGGGCCTACAGGACTACCTGTAGAGTCACGACAGGAGCAACTCCCTTCATGTTGGCATATGGGGCAGAAGCAGTAGTTCCAGTAAGATATCACATTCCTCTCCAAGGATTCAGGCTTTCAATGAGAAAATGAGGAAGGGCAGAGGTTAGCCCTGGATTTAATCGATGAAGTGCGAGATAAAGCACATGCAAAGATAGTAGAATATCAGAAAAAGGCTTCATTCTACTACAACCTAAGGGTTAAAGAGAGGTTTTTTAAACAAGGTGATCTAGTCTTGAGAAAAATAGAGGCTTCTGGTGTCGGACAGAAAGGAAAGCTTGCCCCGAATTGGGAAGGGCCGTACAGAGTCAAGAGCGTTCAGGGTAGAGGAACCTACAAGCTGGAAACTATGGATGGTTTTGAAGTCCCGAGGACCTGGCACGCACAAAACCTGAAGGTTTACTACGTGTAAGATAGGCGAAGTACGATTCTCACTTGTCATTGTGACAAGTAGGTTTAAAAGCACCTTGAAGCTTTGCTTGCGTAGGATTTTTATTCCAGTAGAATTTACATTGTCTAGTTATTGTTGATTAGGGTCGAACCCATGCTGTGTAAGGTTTTGGAAAACCAGACTTCATATTAAAGAGTTTGAAATTATTTCATCTAAGGATGTTTAAAGTTCAAATGGTAAAGTTAAAATAGAAAGAGGCAAGAAAAGCAACATATGAAATATAACCCCGAAGGGTAACAAGTTCTGATATGAATGAAGTTCAAAAAGAAGATATACAAAAAAAACTTAGGCCTTGGAAGGCTGAGATTCCTCGAACCACTATCCGAAGTCTCCTCGGATGTCTCAGTCGTTCCTTCGGACGTCTCGGTCTCCCCTCCGAAGTCCCTGTAGAGTTCCCTCTGCGGAGATGCTGGCTGTTGAGGCGCTGCTTTGAGGCTCTTCC
This sequence comes from Apium graveolens, assembly GCF_009905375.1. Taxonomy (NCBI): domain Eukaryota; kingdom Viridiplantae; phylum Streptophyta; class Magnoliopsida; order Apiales; family Apiaceae; genus Apium; species Apium graveolens. The sequence continues at coordinate 77,158,989 of NC_133657.1, forward strand.
ACCCTGGCCTTCTTAGCGACAGGCTCAAGCTCCTCTTCGGAAGAATCTTCCTCCTCTCCATCCTTGATCATATCAGCAAGCTTCTCAGTAACACCTCCAAGCTCTGGAACCGCACAGGGCAAGGAAAGGAGGACTGCTCAGGACCTCTGGAAAATCATCCTGGATGGCCTCCACAGCAGCGTCCCAGCCCTCTTTAGCTAACTGGGTGAAGAAGGGCATCATGCTCCACCATCAAGTCTTTGAATTCTGGGTGTCCATCCAGCCATCAAAGCTTTGTCCTTCTGCGCCTTCAGAATGACATTTTCGGCCCGGGCCGTTCCAGGTCAGAAGTGGAAGAGGCCAGTTGAGCTTCAAGGGCCTCTATTTTTGGTTGGCCTCCTCCAACTTCTTGTTGGCATCTTCCAGGCCAACCTTCCAAGCCTTAGCTTGGTGAATTGCCCCTTGGAAATGGGCGTTAGCCTGCAAGAGAAAAGCAAAGTTTAGAAAAGAAACATGGAAAGATAAGTATGAAGGGCATAGTAAAGGACGTACCGTCGCCAGAGCCTGGGCTCCAAATAGCTCATTCCCCTCTAAGTCCTGTTGAAGGACAAAATCTTGATAGTCCACCGGGGAGATGGAATGCTTAGACCATTCCTTGGACAGCGCCGTGCTGCCCACGATTGAGTCCTTGCCCCGGATCCCCCAAGCAGGTTGAAAATAGGCCCCTGGCCTCTGCTTGGTGCGCAAAACTTGGCTGGGGCCTTCCTCGCTTGGCTCCATTGCCTGAAGGAGAACTCAGGGAAGCGATCACCAAGTCGAGGGTCTTTAAAGACCTTCCCGCCCTCTTCATCCTGGTTGTCTCCAGGTCCTTAGGCTTGGTAGCCTCCTCAATCTTCTCAGCCACTGCAACAAACGAAGTCAGTTGAAATCAATGAATAAAAAATGAGGAAATAAAGGAGGTAAGAAAGGGAACTTACTTTTCTTATGAACGGGCGAGAGGCCGCGTTCTACCAGGACGGTCTCCCGGATAAGGTCCCAAGAATGGGAAGTACCGTTGTCTTGTGTAAGGAGGTTGAAAGCTCTAGCCTCCTCCTCAGACAAAGTTATATCATTTGGGCTCCCGTCCACGGCCAGCCCAAAGGATGATCGAAACAGGGAGCCCCAATCTCCACCTTCCCAAACAATGAACAAAAATCTTTCTTCCACCCCAAGTTGTTGTCAGGGATGGACTTCCCATTCACGATATGGGGGATAGTGGGGCGCTGATTTATAGAAACCCAACCCGGACTTTTATCAGGGCTGTTCTTGAACTGAAAAATCTTTGAAGACAGCAACAGATGTGGGGACATTGTGCTTGGCGCATTGCGACAGATAGCACAGAATCAGCCTCCAGAATTAGGGGGAAGTTGGCAAGGGCTGATGCCCACATCAGCCAGTAGCAAAGGAATGAATGGATGAAAGGGAGTCTGATACCTGCCCTTAGAGTATCCCTATAGACGCATAGCGCGTCCTTCTTCCACTGACAGGCCCTGTCGGCCGGACCCAAGAACCAGCTTAAAAGGTCCTTGATTTTGAAGCAGCTGCTCAACTTTTCCAGCTCCTTGGGATCCGTAAGCACTGATATGATCGTGCGCGTCCAGATGCGCATCAGACGGGTACTCGTCCCCTCGAGTGTTGATCATGTCGATTAAGGAAGTATACCTCGATCGAATAGGAAATCGTTGGACTTTCTAGCCACGTTCATCTTGGCCAACGAGTCATTTTTTGTCAGCCATCTGAAAAAAAGGGGCACGTAAACAGGCTATCTTAAAATGGCACACAATGGAAAAATAGACACAAAAGCAAAGGGAGGAATTTACCTGAAGAAGCACTCCTGAAAAAGGCTTGAGCTCCGACTTGCTGTTATTGCTCTGAGAATCTTAGCAGGAGGAGAAAGAAGAAAACTTAGAAATGAGAAGGTAAAGTAGTAGCCTCTCCTCATTCTTTATATAAGAGGAAAAGGAAGTTGAAGGGACGAAAGCCCATTAAGAACAAAGGCCCATAGGAAAAAGCCCAGAAAAAGGAACATTCCAGAATATTCCAAGGATTCTAGAGGATTCTAAATAGATCAATATAAGCCCAATAAGGAGGCCCAGTAAGTTTTGGAGAAGCCCAATAAAGGAGGCCCAGTAAGTTTTGGAGAAGCCCAATAAAGGAGGCCCAGTAAGTTTTAAAGGAGGACAGTAAGTTTTGGAAAAGCCCAATAAAAGAGGCCCAGTAAGATTTGGAAAAACTCAATAAGGCCCAATAAAAAAGGCCAGGCCCAAATCCAATTAGGATTTGGAAAATACAATACCTTAAATTAAAGCCAAATAAAAAAGGCTAGTGGAAGACCAGGATTCAAGTCGAATTCCAGGTCGTGAATCCTGCTCGAAAACTTTCGAGCAGGCACCCGAAAATAACGGATAAAAAGACCAGGATTCAGGTCGAATTCCAGGTCGTGAATCCTGCCCGAAATTTGTCGACTAGATACACGAAAACAACGGAAAAAATAGGACTGAATTGAGGTCAAAACCTCGACCAGGAATGAGGTCGAATTAGCCAAGCATCTTTCAAGAATAAGGATTAAAAACCCAGGTCGAAGTTCGACTAGGATCTGGTCGAATTCCAGGTCGTGGATCCTAGTCGAAATCCTTCGACCAGGAAGCAAGAAAACCAAAGAATTTTCGAACAGGATTCAGGTCGAAATGTCGACTAGAATCCTAGTCGAAATCCTAGTCGATAGGCTCATGACCAGAAGCTAAAAAAAAGGTGGGGGAATTTTCGACCTAGATCCAGGTCGAAATTTTCGACTAGGATCCTGGTCGAATTCCAGGTCCTAGATCCAGGTCGAAATTCGACTAGGATCCTGGTCGAATTCCAGGTCATGGATCCTAGTCGAATTCCTTCGACCAGGATGGCAAGGCTGACCCCAATTTCGACTAGGATCCAGGTCGAAATTTCGACTAGGTACCTGGTCGAAAAAGGGCTGGAAATCTGAAAATTAAGGAAAAATCCCAGAAAATTAAGGGAAAAATCCAGAAATTAAGGAAAAATCCCAGAAAATTAGGGAAAATCCAGAAATTAAAGGAAAAATCCCAGAAAATTAGGGAAAAATCCAGAAATTAAGGAAAATTCCAGAAAATTAGGGAAAAATCCATAAATTAGGGAAAATCCAGAAATTAAGGGAAAAATCCAGAAATTAGGGAAAATCCCGGAAATTAGGGAAAAATCCCGGAAATAAGGGAAAAATTCCTGGAAATTAAGATATTCCTGAATAAAAGGAAAATTCATTGGAAATGTGTAGGTCGCTCCACACTTTACGCGAAAACGAAACCCTGTAATAACAGACTTAACTTCTGCGAAACCTAATCAATATTTCCCAAAAGTTGGCAGGCAAATGATAGGGATAAATAAATTATGATAGTATAATTAAATACTGCAAGGTGTGGGCTGTTAGGCCCAATAAAAATATATGATACTCATACCAGAAAGGTTAAGCCTGATGGACCAGATCAGGCCTGATGGAATAAAGAAGGCCCAAAAGCCCTGATTATTAATTAATTTCATAATTAATTAATAAGGGAAAAATCACTATTGAGAAGAGTCCCGATAAGGATATAAATCCTTATAGATTAGCCTCAAGGGGACCTAAAGGATAAGGAATCAGTTTCCTACCATCTAGGACTCCAAAGTCCATTCTAATTATGAGACTTGCCCACCAAGTCTCCTATACCAAGTCCAATTCAAGGACTCCCAACATCTATATAAGGGGCCTCACCCCACAAATCAGAACTACATTTTTTTGGCTTGATTCTCTAATTCACAGAGATACGTAGGCATCTCGTAAAGGCAGAATTAAGCTACGATACACGAGAGCAGCCATTAAAGGCCTTGAGCTCCCGAATCTTAGTAATAAATACAGCAAATAATAACCTTAGTTTTTTATCCATAACAAAAACAACTTTCATTAATATATCAAGACAATACATTCATGAAATATAAATTACATCAATACTTATACAAGATTTTCCCTAAGCTTCTAAACCTAACATCAACAGCCTTAGTCCTAGCTAAGAAGCCTGACAAAACTGATGATGAAGAAAAACAGGAAGAAGATGAGATTAAGTCATCTTCTTCTTCCTACTCTCGACAAACAGAATGGCAAGTCGGATGATTCGCTCTTGCTGGCGAAGATGATGAAGATGAAGTTCTCTTCGAACGGCCACCAGATCACGTTTGATAACCTCTGGAAATTGAATCCGGTGATTGTGAGGAATGTTGGTGATAGGGTATGGAGTTGGAATTCCATTCAAAAAGACATGCACAGTCTCATCACCATAATTGTAGAACCAGCCAAATACAGCCATTTGTGATGATAAATGAAAAACGAGAGTGAGTTTGTGATAAAAGTGTGATGGGAAGGCTGATGTGAAGTGGTTGCTTATATAGGCAAGAGAATGCCAGAAGACGCAAAGAAATTGAATGCTGACAGGTAGAATTAATTCTACCTCATCTCCCTAGACTTTGAAAAAGAATAACATTCATTGGAAAGAGGAATCATGGTTTAAAACGCACAAGAAACAAGAAACAGTGGACTGTTCAAGTACGAATACCATTAATCCTAATCATAGTGACTATTAATCTTCCACTTCAACATATTCTAGTTCGAACTGAGACTATTATCAAATTTTATTCACAGATAAGCCAAGTAAAGGATTAGATTGAGAAATCAGAACTTAGACCTATACCAGAACTTAACAGTCATCAGAACATAATTTCTTAAATCCAAAAAGGAATGCCTATCTTAGTAAATCCTCATACAAGTTCTGAGTTATAGACTTCAGAACTTAATCATCAGAACGTGTAACTAGAACTTATCCTCAGAATTTGTGCAAAGTGACACAGTGACTATTTATCTAAAATAACATAGACCACCACAGTAATTTTCATCATTCATATGGAGTGATTAGTGTGTGTATGAAGCTAAATAATAGACAAAGAGTAAAGTCTGATTCACTTCAGGACATCTTAGAAATAAGGCATAATTAAAATTTTGCTAAAGAGCTGTCATTGTCCTGAAACCTACTGATGAATGAGTTCATGCTTGAGTCCACCTCAACTGTTTTGTGCTAATTTTATGCATCTTTTGAAATTCTATTTTACAGTGGCTTCTCAGTGTTAGTGAGTCACGACTGCTTATCAGAATTTATGCTATTATCAGAGTATTTCTCCAGTAATCATAGAGTGTGAAAAGTCACCAAGAAAATATTTTGCTTTTCTAATGCATATTTACTTAATACTAGCAATGCACTTGGGTCGTCCCTTCCACATTTTTACTCTAGATCTCAAAGGAGTACCTGATTTTATTCTTTGATCTTTTTGCTTTTTCTTTTTATAAGTGAGGTTTATCAGCACTTAGTACATTCAGCAGTTTTACTAGTATCAGAACTTAACAGATGAGTAGCATTATTCTAATTTGTGACTTAGTAATAAGATATACAAAGTAAACTCAACTAAGCTCAATTATCAGAATTTGCTAGTGTCAGAAGATTTCCACTGAAATAATTACTTCTTACATGGAATCATTTGTTTATTGAAGACTACTAGGTCAGTATCTAGCACAGTTATCCTCATAGGATTGAATAATTACTTGAACAGACATATCACTTATCAGAGTTTAGAAACATATATCAGACAACAGTCAGTACTTAAAAACATTTATCAATTAAGCACAGAATACACAATGAGATGAATTCTGTAAATACTGAGCATAAAGTCTGATAACACAGAACAAGACTAAGCAGATTTAGAGAAAGAACCTGAAACCATTCCAAGTTCATTTACCAATCTTGTAAAAGTAGCTTCACATAGTGGTTTTGTGAAGATATCTGCTAGTTGTTGATCTGTGGGAACAAAATGCAATTCCACTATACCTTCATCCACATGTTCCCTTATGAAGTGGTACCTGATGCTGATGTGCTTTGTCATAGAGTGTTGAACTGGATTACCTGTCATAGCAATAGCACTTTGATTATCATAGTAAATAGGGATTTTGAAATATATTAACCCATAATCCAGTAACTAATTCTTCATCCAAAGAATCTGTGCACAACAGCTTCCTGCAGCAATATACTCTGCTTCTGTAGTTGATGTGGAAATTGACTTTTGTTTCTTGCTGTACCAAGAAACCAATCTGCCTCCAAGAAATTGGCAGCTTCCAGTTGTGTTTTTCCTGTCAATTTTGCAACCTGCAAAATCTGCATCTGAGTAACCTATTAGTTTAAAATCTGATTCTCTAGGATACCATAATCCCAGAGCAGCTGTTCCTTTAAGATACTTAAAGATTCTTTTTACAGCTGTTAAGTGAGGTTCTCTTGGATCTGCTTGAAATCTTGCACAAAGACAGGTAGCATACATGATATCAGGTCTACTAGCAGTTAGATAGAGTAGAGAGCCAATCATACCTCTGTAATTAGTAATATCTACTGATTTACCAGTATCCTTATCCAGTTTTGTTGCAGTGGCCATGGGAGTGGATGCACTTGAACAATCTTGCATTCCAAATTTCTTCAGCAAGTTTCTGGTGTACTTAGTTTGACAAATAAAAGTGCCTTCTTCATTCTGCTTGACTTGAAGGCCTAGAAAATAGCTAAGTTCCCCCATCATACTCATTTGATATCTTGACTGCATTAGTTTGGCAAACTTCTTGCAAAGTTTGTCATTTGTAGATCCAAAAATGATATCATCAACATAAATCTGGACCAGAAGTAAGTCCTTTCCATGGTTGAGGTAGAATAGTGTTTTGTCTGTTGTTCCTCTATTGAATCCACTTTCCAGAAGAAACTGAGCTAAAGTCTCATACCATGCTCTAGGAGCTTGCCTAAGTCCATAAAGTGCTTTATCAAGCCTGTAGACATAATCTGGATGTTTGGAATCTACAAAGCCTGGAGGTTGTTCAACATATAATTCCTCCTCCAATTCTCCATTGAGAAAAGCACTTTTCACATCCATTTGAAAGACAGTAAACTTTTTGTGAGCAGCATAAGCCAAAAATATCCTTATGGCTTCTAACCTAGCAACTGGTGCAAATGTTTCATCATAATCAATTCCTTCCTGTTGAGAATATCCTTTTGCAACCAGCCTTGCCTTATTCCTTGTAATTATGCCATCACTGTCAGTTTTGTTTCTGAATACCCATTTTGTACCAACAACAGATCTATTCTTTGGTCTTGGCACTAGGGTCCAGACTTTGTTTCTTTCAAATTCATTTAACTTTTCCTGCATTGCTTGCACCCAATCAACATCTTGAAGAGCTTCTTCAACTTTCTTTGGCTCAGTATGAGAGAGAAAAGAATTGTAGAGACATTCATTTGAAGTACCTATTCTAGTTCTGACACCTACATCAGGATTTCCAATTATCAAATCAGGTGTATGTGATTTTGTCCACTTCCTTGCAGATGGAAGGTTGTCTCTAGAAATGGATGCTCCCCCATGATCCATGCTATCTTCATTTTCATTTTCTGATGCTCCCCCTGAAACTATGCTCTCTGAGTTGAATTCTTCAGTATTTAGATTTTCAGCACTATCAGAACTTGGCTTATCAGAACTTGACGAATCAGAACTTGAAGAGCCAGATGCATGTTCTGATGTTTCTTGAGATGAGGTAGGATCTTGAATATGCTCCCCCTGCATAGGTGCATCTTCCTTTGACGTAGTTACTAAAGTTTCAATAACATCAGAGTTTAATCCATCAGAGTTTACAGTATCAGAACTTAGACTGTCAGGAGTTTCAGTATCAGAATTTGAGTCTTCATTTTCAAATCTCAGCTGATCATGGTCAACGAAATCTTCAAGACCAGTAATCTTCTTGTCATCAAAAGAGACATTGATAGATTCCATGACCACTTTTGTTCTCAAATTATAGACTCTGAAGGCTTTTGTGGAAAGTGGATATCCAACAAAGATTCCTTCATCAGCTTTTAGATCAAACTTTGATAGCTGTTCAGGATGAGTCTTGAGAACAAAACACTTGCATCCAAATACATGAAAGTATTTCAGATTTGGCTTCTTTTTCTTGACCATCTCATATGGTGTTTTTCCATGCTTGTTAATGAGTGTTGCATTTTGAGTAAAATAAGCAGTCTGCACAGCTTCAGCCCAGAAATAGGTTGGAAGCTTTGCTTCTTCAAGCATTGTACGTGCAGCTTTAATGAGAGTCCTATTCTTTCTTTCAACAACTCCATTCTGCTGTGGAGTTCCAGGAGCAGAAAATTCCTGCTTTATTCCATGGTTTTTGCAGAACTCTTCCATTATCAAATTCTTGAACTCAGTGCCATTATCATTCCTTCAAATTTTCACAGAATCTTTGACCATTTTATCCAGCTGTTTGACATGATCAATCAAGATAGATGCAGTTTCACTTTTTGTGTGCAAGAAATACACCCATGTGTATCTGGTGAACTCATCCACTATGACCAACGCATACTTCTTCTTTGCAATAGACATGACATTTACTGGACCAAATAGATCAACATGTAGTAGATGATAAGGCTCAAGAATTGATGATTCAGTCTTGCTCTTGAATGAAGATTTTCTTTGTTTGGCCTTCTGACAGGAATCACAAAGACCATCAGGAGCAAATACTGACTTTGGCAGTCCTCTCACAAGATTTTTCTTGACCAGTTCATTTATATTGTTGAAATTTAAATGAGAGAGTTTCTTATGCCAATTCCAGCTTTTTTCAATTGATGCTCTACTCATCAGACAGATCGCAGAACCATCAGTACTTGTTGAAAGCTTAGCTTCATAAATGTTACCACGCCTGTATCCTTTCAGAACAACTTTGCCTTTAGATTTACTCAGAATTTCACAGTGTTCTTCAAAGAAATCAACATGATAACCTCTGTCACAGATTTGACTTATACTCAGTAGGTTGTGTTTAAGTCCTGAGACCAGAGCTACTTCTTTAATTATGACATTTCCAATATTGATATTGCCATATCCCAATGTTTTTCCAATGTTGCCATCTCCATAAGAAACACTTGGGCCAGCTTTCTCCACAAAGTCTGATAGCAGGGCCTTATTTCCAGTCATATGTCCTGAACATCCACTGTCCAGAACTAGAATATTTTTTCTGTTGCCCTGCAATCACAAAGACCACTAATTATTAGTTTTAAGGACCCAGACTTGCTTGGATCCTTTGGCCTTATTAAGTTTGTTAACATTTGCAGTGGATTTAGCATCAGAGTTTATGTTAACATTTTTCTTATCAGAACTTACACTATCAGACTTTGAATCAGAATTTACACTAGAAGGAACAATGGAAACTTTCTTCAAAGAAGGTTTTATTTGATAATAATCATAGTACAAGCTATGATATTCCTTACAAGTATAAATGGAATGCCATAAACTACCACAATGAAAACAAGGATTTTGTGGTTTGTATCTAACAGACTGACTCTTAACTCCTGATTTTGAAGGTAAGGAGTTAATATTCTTATTCTTCCTGCAAAAAGAAGCCAGATGGTTAGAACTTCCACAGTTATGACATGTTTTCCTAGAAGCATCAGGAACAGGTTTATAATTATTACTTTTATTCACACCTTCCTTTCCATTCCTATTTTTTCTAGGTGATTTTACCTTGTTTGCATTCTTAACGTCTTTCAGCTTATACTTAAGCTGCTTCTTTGTCATTAAGCCGATGTTCACTTCAGCTGTCTTTTCCTGTTTTAGTTTGTCAGAAGTTAATTCCTTTGTAACTTCTGATTTCTCATTTTCAGACTTTACAGTTACAAACTTAACAGGTTTTAACTTTGGCTTTTGCTTATCAACAGGCTTAATTTCTTCAGTTCCTTTATCATTCTTATCTTCTCCATAACCTAAGCCCTCTTTCCAGTTTCCACTACTTAGCAAATTTTGAGTTGTTTTGCCAGAGTTAGTCCAAGTCCTAATAATCTCTCTTTCCTTTTCTAACTCAGTTTTTAGAGATTCATTCATTTTTAGCACTTCATCCCTAACATAAAAAGCATCATCTCTATCCTTCTGAGTTTGATGGACTATGACTAACTCTTTTTCTAAGAAATCATTTCTTTTCTTAAATGCAAGATTTTCAGAAGTTAATCTTTCACATGTTAAAGTTTGATCTCTATAACTAACAAACATGGTTTTAAGATATCTTCTCATCTCAATAATATCATCAGTATGAAAAGCATAAGTAGTCTGAGGTACCTTTGTTTGAGCAGCTTCAGAACTGCTCTCAGCACTTTCTTTATCAGCATTTGCCATCAATGCATAGTTTTCCTCACTTTCAGAGTCTGGGGTGTCTGTCCAGCTTTTCTGCTTTGTGACAAGAGCCTTGCCTTTGTCACCCTTTACCTTCTTGCAATCAGGAGATATGTGGCCTTTCTCACCACAGTTATAGCATTTAACATTGGTGTAATCTCCTCTGTCAGACTTTCCTCCTCTGCCTTCAGATCTTCTGAAATTCTTCTTATCAGAACTCATGCCTTTCCTGGAAAACTTCTTTCCCTTCCTGAACTTCCTGTATGCAATCTTTGTGATTCCTTTCACCATAAGAGCACACAGCTTCATCATCTCCTCATCAGCATCAGTCTCAGGCAAGCTTTCAGAATCTGAGTCATCATCACTTTCAGAACTTGATGACTCAGTTTCAGACTTTATGACAAGAGCTTTACCCTTGTCTTTCCTTGAGGAAGCTGCTTTGGGGAATTCTTCTTCAGCCTTAAGAGCAACTGTCCTTGACTTTCCTCCTTTCCTCTTGCTTCTTTGTTCCATCTCAAGCTCATGAGTCTTGAGCATACCATAGATTTCGTCAAGATTTGTTTCATCAAGATTATAGTTGTCTCTTATTATCGTTGCCTTCAAATCCCAGCATTCAGGAAGAGCTAACAAGAACTTAAGGTTTGAATCTTCAAGATCATACTCTTTATTAATCAATGACAAATCATTCAAAAGTTTGACAAATCTATCATATAAATCATTCAATGACTCATTAGTCTTTGAGTCAAAGTGTTTATACTCTTGAGTGAGTATTATCTTCATGTTCTTCTTAATTGTCTCCGTTCCCTGACACCTTATTTCCAGAGCATCCCATATCTCCTTAGCAGTCTTGCAGTTGATTACCCTATTTGACATTACATTATCAATGGCACTATGCAGTAAGTGTCGTACCTTGGCATCCTTAGCAATTGATGCTATATCTTCAGCAGTATAATCACTCTTCTCCTTTGGTACGGTCTTTGCTGCTTCACCTGCAACTGCAACAGCGAGCTTGGTTGGTTTGTGAGGGCCTTCCTTGATTCTATCAAGGTATTCTGGATCTGTTGCTTCCAGGAACATGGTCATCCTTACCTTCCATATGGGATATTCAGATGGTCTCAGTATGGGAACTCTGATGGTCTCATACCGACTCTGAATTTGTGTCTTTGGTGGTTCCTCAGTTTTGGTAGGCTTAGTTGGAGTTTCTGTGTCCGACATGATTGTGTTTGGATCTTTAACTGTATGTGTGTTAACAGATAGGCTCTGATACCACTTGTTAGGTCACACACACACTGTAGAGGGGGTGAATACAGTATATAGTACACTCAAATCGAACTTTAAGAACTTAAGTAACAGAAAACAAACTTTATTGAAACAATAAACTCTGTTACAGTATGGAACTGTTACCTCTCAGTGATGAACAATATCACGAGAGCTGCTAGGGTTACAATGAATAATCTTCTCGAATATATGATAACACTTATAGTGTAAACCCCATGTCTGTGTTTATATACTACACAGTTACAAGATAATCGCTAATTGATATGGAATATAATTCTGCTTCCTAAAATATATCAATTAGATATCTTTTCTTCCAAGTATTACATTCTTCACGGAATTTGTAATAACCCTAATTTTTTTGAAATTTTGAAACCCTTATGAATAGTGTTTTTGCTGAATGAGAAAACTTTTCATGCCACACTATGTAGGGGTTCTGATATGGATATTCTGAGATTTTATTAGTACTTTATATGGGATATAAGTGTATGTAAAGATCGTCAGAATCCAAATTCAAACACTTTGATTTTTCTCGGAAATCCACTAGATACGGAAAGAATTGAATATAAGGTAACAGGATACGAAGGATTTAAATTAAAGGATTATAAGAGAGGATCATAAAAAGGAAAATAATGTATTGAGAAAGGTTAAGGGAACCTAAGTAATAAGATCCCGGGTATGATCCTTCAAACGATAAACGAAAACGAAAGTTAAGCGAACCGTATAACAGATTAGCGGTCATTAGGCAAACAATTAGGAAGTTAATCAAAGGGATTAGAGAGGATGATGTCACCCAACCAATGAGAAGAGGACAAGGAGGGGAGGATGACATCATGAGGATGACACAAGCATGACATGGGAAGGAAGGAGTTGTGGTGGCTTTTTAACCACACAAAATCAAGGGCAACTAGGTAATTTACTAAAACAAACACAAAATCAAACCAACCAAGCCAAGCAAATCATTTTTCATCAAAATCAAAAAGAAACCAAGGCATTGTTCTTCATGCTCTCGGCTTTTACTATTGCAAAAGGGCAAGAAATTCAAAACTCAAGATCCAAGCCTCCTAAATTGGTGAGTTAATTCCCTAATCATCTTTATACTTAGTTAGGGCTATATCATGAGTTTAAGCCATCAATTCCTTCTCAATCTTCTTCATTTAATCAAAGAAGAAGATAATGAATAGTGTTTTCAAGTTTTTAACTTGAAATTTTTCTTGTTTTCCTTGAAGATCCAAGCATTCCTAAGACTTCTCAAAGCTTCTTAAGGCTTCCTAGCTCCTCCCACCACTTCAAGGAAGGTATATCATCTCCAAACCCTAGATTCCTATGTATTATAAGATGATTTTGATTAGTAGGGTGATATTGTAGCTTAATGTTTGTGATTTAGAGTTTGGGATTGAAATGGTATTGAAATAGAATGGTAAATGTTGTTGTTTTGGTTAAAAGATTGTAGTATAGTTAAATTCAAGCATAGGCATAAGTATGAAGGTTAAAATTGAATTGGTTGGGGCTGATATGATGTGATAAGGATGGATGTTGGTTGTATGTTTGATTTGAGGTTGAATTGGGTTGGTTTTGAATGGTTTTAAATTGGGAAATCGCGTAAACATAGCCGTCGTAACGTCCGATTTTATTTAGACTGTTTTTGTGCATAACATTAGGTCCCGAGAACCCCCTGCTAGATTATGACCATTGCCATGTCTAGATAGCTCGTGTTACGAGCTTCGTTTTGATATGTAGTTCGTTCAATTCCGATGCACGGTTTAGGAGAAACGACCGTTTCAAGTAACGGCGTTTCGCGAACGAAACTTTTCCCCTCGCCTTACTTTGAAACATAGGTTAAAGAACAAAAAGGGTTAATTAATGTATGAAACATTTATGGTAAGTGTGTTAGGCAGTTGGTAAGACACTCGCGAAGGAATCGCCTTAAAACTCGTAAAGGTTAAATTATTAAAAATGGTGGAGCCGAGGGTACTCGAGTGACTTAAGAGAATCAGTAAGCGCAAAACGAGCGTTAGAGTCTGAGTTGGCTAGAGTATAGATTTATAAGGGACTTTGGTTTAATTCCAACTTACTTGTTGCTTATAGGTTACCAGACTCGTCCCGAGCCATTCGTAACCCCCAGTCGCTCAGGCAAGTTTTCTACCCGTTATAACTGTTGTTGTGATGTATATATGTATATGCATTATCTTGCGATAGATGCATGTTGGTTAATTAGCAAATGTTGCAATATATTGAAGCATGCTGCTATGGTATATATATATGCATGCCTGTTTCGTATTCTTTCCATATATATCTGTTGATTCAGTTGATAATACATATGCTAGAGGATAGCGGTAATTTGCATATACCCTCAGTATAGGGACCCAAAGGTGAAAACATATTTCTAAACCGGGAGTCGATGTTCCCGAGGATAATATATATATTTTTATATATATATGGTTATATATTAATCGAATAAGGTTTATTCGATAACTTTAACTTTATTTTATTATTGAATATTATTTGAATATTCATTCGAGGGCTTATGACTCAGTTTATATTATTAATGATTATTAATTGGATATTCATTTGAGGATGTATGACTCCTTTATTTCATGAATATTAATTATAGTATTCATTCGAGGACTTATGATTCTATTAATTCTATTTAATGAATATTACTTTGAATATTCATTCAAGGACTTATGACTCTGTTTATTCTATTTAATGAATATTATTTTGAATATTCATTCGAGGACTTATGACTCCGATTATCTACTAAATAATATTCTTTATTTTATTAAAGAATAATTTTTCGATAATCAAACTTATTTTCGATTATTCAAATAAAGATAGTACTTTCGTATAAGTATATCTTTGGTTATTTGCTATTCATTCAAGTATAAGTTTTCCAACTTCTACCTCAATTATTCTTATGGGAATATTATTTAAATAATAATATTCAGATATTCCTTTCATATCGGGAATGATTTATTTTAATAAATCAGTATTACTCCAAACACTCTTTAAAGTGTTTTCGAGTCTTCAAAATGATTTTAAAAGTTAGAGCGGATCCCAAAACTCATTTTTATATTTAAGATCTTCCTTTTTAAGGGGATTTAAATACTCGCTCAAAACCTGAGGGATCCGGCTCTGTGGTGTATTTTATATTCGCAACAAGGTTGCAGTTTTGGTAAATGAATTGATTACTTACCCAACGTTCGGGAAGTAAGTCCATCTATTGAGTCGGCATAAGCAACATGGGCTCAGTGGGCGTCCAAGATAGTGTAAGTGGCTCAGTGGGAGTCCATCAAATGCATAAGTGGCTGAGTGGCAGTCCAGCATAAGGTCCTATTACGACCAGGGTGATGACCAGTGGGGAATTCGTCCATCTACTAGTAGAAAAGGTTACTTATGGGTATCTTTGCCTGATCAGCAAGATATCTGGTTTATGCCAAAATTCTTTTCCTTTCCAAATTTATTGGATATTGCAATTCTGTTCATACTTTACATGGCAGAGGTTTTCAGGAAATGTATAAAGGAAGATGTATATGTGGATATATATATATATATATATATCAGAACTTAATGAAGTATGTCATAACTTCATTTCCTTTAATAATATTTTAAAGATTTAATCTATTCAAATCTTGTCTTGTAGTCTCATCTATGTGATGAACTGTTGAAAGCTCATTATACTTTGAACAATGGTAGTTCAAGTAGCTTTATAAATGATATAAGTGTAGTGAAGTATTTGGTAACTTCATCTTTTAAACTTATATCTAGTTAATAATTGTCTTATGAATGACAAAGATTTTCAGAAAAACGTTGAGACAAGGTTAGATATATGAGATCACCTTGCAACGATATTTTTTTATACAGTTATACACTGGGACTTTGTGTATATTATGCATGGAAGAGGACTTCCAATATTTTGAAAAGTATATATGTATATATATATACTGAATATTTTGCGACTTCATCGCATTAAGATATCAACTTGGTTCATTTCTTTTGACCAAGACTTTTATGAGTATTATGAGTAGGCTCATATATTGTTAATCATTATACATATTATTTTGGTGGGCTTGTTGCTCACCCTTGCTTTCTTCTTTCATCACACAACATCAGATAGATAAGATGAACAGGACCAAGCTCCCAATTCGCAAGCGGATAGGAAACGTACCGCAGCTTTCTGGAAGCGTTGAGGCCGCTGTAGCTGAGGTAGAAATTACCAATAGGCTAAGTTTTCAACTAATAATGTACCAGACTTATGTATACTATGAATTGTAATAATGGCAAAGAAATGTAAATTTATTCAGAAAACCTTTTAAGGTGTATGGGCAGATAATTGTGGAATAAAATGACTTGTGGTTATTTTTGGATGTTCATCTCTGAGACTATAACGTGTGGTGTGTGTGTTTATTGTGGGGTCACAGTACAGAGTAGTTGAGTAATTATTAAGATTGGGTGTTATTAAGGGAAATGGAACTCGTGACAACCCGGATCCCCGACCCCGGATTTGGGGGTATTACAGAAATGGTATCAGAGCTAAGCGTTATAAACCTCAGAGATGATGTGACGTTAAGATAATAAGTTCACTAAGATAATAAGAACTTTTTCCAAGTTCATATTCGGACTACCTAACGTAGTACTGACAGTTAAAACCCTTATGGGAACCCTTATAAATGTCGTGATAGAAGCGTAGTTCGTTATCCTATATGGTAGCGGGACTCCGAACCCTGAGGTTGAGGAGCAACAACGCGATGATGTTTTATTACTTATTGGAGATCAGATTATGGATTCGATAGAGCGTCCTAACGCGGGACCGGATGATGTTCATATTGAGGATGTAGCGGTTGAGGATGTTATCCTAGAAGGGATTGTTGCTGAGAAGAATCCCGTGGAGGATCCTGACAAGAATGAATAAAGGACCACTGAGGAATTGATGACTATGGTTAGGGCGACTACCAGAGGTAGGATTGGCCGGTTACTACTAGAGGTTCATTCAAGTTCCTAAAGATAGTAGCCCCTTTAACGCGGCTTACTCGTAAGACTGAGAAGTTCGAATGGACAGAGAAATACGAGAACAACTTTCAAGAACTGAAGCAAAGATTGGTGATGGCCCCTATGTTGGCATTGCCGGATGGAAAAAGGAGATTTTGTGGTTTGTATTGACGCTTCGCATAAGGAATTAGGGTGCTCTTATACAGCACAACAAGGTACTCGCCTACGCGTCAAGAAAATTAAGGGAATATAAAATTCGATATCCCCACCTATGAACTTGGGCTCATGGCAATAGTTTTGCCCTAAAGATTGGAGGCACTATTTGTATGGAGAGAAGTGCGAGAATTACCTAAGCCATAAGTGCTCTAGTACATTTTCACGCAGAAAAGAGCTCAACATGCGCCAAATGAGGTGGTTAGAGCTAATCAAGGATTACGATTATGAGATTCTTTATCAATCGGGGAAAGCCAATGTGGTGGCTGATGCCCTTAGTAAAAAGGAGAGACTCAAGATGATAATGTCTTTGAGAGAGTTTACAAGAGATTTTGAGAAAATGGAAATAGAAGTGAAGGTAACCGGAGCCGGTACCGAAAAGATGTTTGAGATTGCAATACAGTCCGAATTATCGGAAAAGAACATATTGTGCCAGAAAAAGTGATGAATGAAGGCAGAAAGCTAACAATTAGATAAAAGATTAATACCAAGAAAGATGATAAGGGAATAATGAGGTATTCCTACAGAATTTGGGTTCCAAATGTTCTAGAGCCTAAAGATGAAATCTTAGATGAAAGCTAGTTTGAGGAATAAGATTTAGAGCAAACCCCGAACGTGATAGTCAGGGAGGTCGCCATCAAGATAGAAGGAACCCATAACATAATGAAGTGGAAAATGAGTATTTTAACGTATAAAATAACCCCAAGTATGGGAGAAGGATGAAACATTTCATACTAAGGAAACAGAAAGTCGAGTAAGGAAAGGAGACCCGAGACGGTTCTCCTATACGACAATTCATGGACCTGTCTAAAAAGAACTTAGACTATTATCCCCAACCACCACCTTGAGGAAACAATGCGGTAGGAAATTCTTTCATGGCCTTTAAATCACTAAGCTCTCAGAGTTCCAAGGAACAGGTTGACCCAGTCGAGGCAAGAGCCTGGCTAAAGGAAATATAGGAATCATTTGAGATTCTAAATGATTGACGAATCACAAAAGACTGTTTTGTCACTTACCCTCCTAAGAGAGAGGCCACCCGCTGGTGAAAGGCCAAGGAAGGCACGGAGCCAGAGGTTAGAATAAACTGATTAAAGTTCAGTCAATTGTTTTCGGGAAAGTAACTCCCAAGGTTATGAAGGTAGTATAAAAAACTTTAGAGCCAGAACAAAATCGGACAAGTATGATGAATTATGAATTTAAGTTGTAAAAGTTGTCAAGATTCGTTCTGAGGACACGAAGCTAAAATGACGGGATGTTTGAAATCAATGCTTATGTTGTGGTTGTAATGGAAACGAAAATAAAAGACTGAAAAGGGTAGGAGTATAAAGGGATATAAAGGAAATAGAGTTGAGAAGTGATAAGGGAGTCGGGTATGAGGAAACCCTAAAGACTCGTAGCGATAGAAATAGAAAAGTAAGTAATCGTCAAGATGAGGATGATTCACCATGAGTTAAAGTTGATGGTTGAAGGTATAAGAGATACATATAGTTTATCCCCTGTAAGTTGGGAGGATTCGAGGAAACCTTGAGATAGTTCGAAGGATAAATAATAAGACGCGGATAGACTAAGGAGACAAGAAAGTAAGAAAGTAGGAAAATTGGATGAAGGAAGTGACCTTCAATAATGTGAAATGTAAGACCGGTGGCTCGATACTCAGAAAGGGAGATGCCAGGTATGAGAGGTATCCCAACATTGAGATGACTGTTGAGATAAACAACAAAAGTAAATAAGGAATTATTAAGAAGAAGTTCACGTTGAACATGACCAATATCTTCCAGAACATCCATGTTATCATTACCAAATCAGGAAAGAAAAGCGGATGACCATTGTTATCTTTTGGAGGCCATATGGATTGACCTCAATTTGAATAAGGATGCTATTATGAAGTTAGGTATAGACTATCGAGGTGGGAATGATGAATAAGATAATCTATCAAGGATATATGACTTGATTTATCCATGGAAGGATGCAGGTACCTTTTAAAGGTGGAATTAAGGATAGAACATTGGTAACTTAAAATGAATCCTAGGGGACTGCATAAAGGTTGGCATGTCACCCTTAATAGGGACAATATGAGTTTTGACAGTATGATTGGGAAAGGGTTAAGGTAACAACAACCTTTAAGAATCAGTGGAAATTTTTTTTAGAAGAATATAGACAATGGTTCTAGTATTAGTAAATGGTATTGTGATATGCCCTGTATCTAGGGAATACAGGAGGAACGATTGAAGGATAACCTTAGAGGTTTTACAAGGAGAAAGGTAATATTCAAAATTCTCAAGAATAGAAATGTTGATAAAGGAAATATGACGTAATTATAATGTTGCCAAGTGAGGCATGTGTTAAACCACGAGAAAGTATGAATCGAACCAGTAAAGGTCGAAATTTTTCAGGGCAATTAGGACCTAAGATAAAAGATGTTCTAAGTATGATTGAGAGTCAGTCGTGACAGTGATTAACCTCTAAAGACTGAGGCAATAACTTATGGAAAAATGGTGATATTTTTTTTTACTAATCAGATTTTAAGGAAAACATCTTCACACAAGCAGTGATTGGAAATGAGGTAGAAAATTTAGTGAAGGTGGTTAAAATGACATTGATTGTAAGGAAATATTACTATCAAGAAAGGCCAAAGAGGTGGCCGACACTTTAAGTGTAAGAGGACAATTATAGGCGCTCGTGCCAGAGGAATATAGTGATAATGGTTAAGGCTGTGAAGGTTGTATTATGGTGTGGAAGATTGACATTCCTTCTGATGATTGTGCGATACTCAACCGTGATAGTAGTTGGGTAAAGATTAATTTTTGTAATCACCGTGAGCGGTCTATCTATCTTAGAAGGTCCTATCTTGAGATAATCCAGGACCATGTTTCAAAAAGGACTAGACGAACCTTTGAGTTAAGTCTTCTATTGAAGGCATATGATTAAGAATGGTATTAACCTGCTATCGTTGCCTTGATTGAAACTCTTCTGCAATTTTATCTGCTTCATGTCATGTATGTATGTCAGGATCAGGAGTGTTCTTCATGAATCATGAATGGTGATTATGTTACCTCCTTAGAAGGATTTGATACGAGATGTATGGACTCTGTATGGTTAGCTATTAAGACTTCAGGGAAAATGAATGACTATAGTGGGTCAGTGGTGGACCATAGTAAGGCAACAATGATTCTGCGAGTGGTGAGTTGATTACAACCGTGAGAGTTGTATTTGAATGGTTGTTGAGATTGAGTACCACTAATTGGGTCGTGGTAGTGTATAAGTTATCATTGATAGACTAATTAAGTAGAGTATCTACCTAGTGAATATTTATTCTTTCTTATCAATAGAGGGTCGTATTACTATATGAGGAAGGTTGCGGTGCAAGCATAGAATTCTAGTAACGATGATTTCTAGAATGAGATCCCAGATTTGATTTTCGATATCAAGGGAGTTTCAAAGGTGATTGTGTATAAGCTCGAGGAAGAGCATGGGTCCATAGAATGATGGACGGAAATAGCAAAAATATTTAGGCATGTGAAATATGATGCTATAACACTTGATGTTGATATAAACATATATATTTTGTTCTCCTATGACAAACCTCTATAGTTCAGAGGTAGATTCTAAGCCAGATATTTTATGGCAATAAAATTTTTACGAATATACAATTCTCTTCAGTTCGTTCTTTTCTCTCCTTTTCATTTCATATAAGCTGAGAAGAACAACCCTTCCAGAAGGGGAGGTATTGCCGAATGACTATCTATCTGTGTGATAGAAGCCGAGTAGGATACCAGCTATTGTTTAATTGCTTGTCAAGTACTAAAGGCTGGCCACCTTCTGTACTAACTATGTGATATAACAAGTGTTCATGATCATAGTGATCTCTCAACAAATTCATTTACATCTATATGATTAATCAAACTTTGGGTAATGGAAACAGCTAAAAAAGGAGTAATAAAGTTGTGGTAGTATTCGGAATGGAAACACATTCGTGATACTAAGGTTGACGCGTGTATTAAAAGGTTATAGAATGCTAACGAGCAAAGGTGTAACCAGTATAATATTAGGAACGGAAGGTAGTAGCGATTACGAACTAGAAAAGAATGGTTATTGAGACGCCAAAGCTATAGTGCTAGAAGCTGTGATAAAATTCCATGCAATAGACTTGAAAGAATTTGGAATGATCACTTAATGCGGATTGAGTTATCTTACGACAATAGATCATATGTCATTATCGAGATATCGCCTTATGAGATCCTTGAGGGAAGACAATGTCGATCTCCCTTAGGTTAGGATGAAGTTGTAGAGTGCAAGATGCTCGGACCCGCAGTAGTCCAAAGGACCAGGGATATAATAAATCTAATCAGAGGATGGCTGGTAGTAGCCCAAGATGGGAACACGAAGTATGTTGATTTAACACGAAAGGACAAGGAATAGGAAATAGGGGACCTAGTAATGTTATAGGTATCCCTTGGGAAAAGGGTTAATGAGATTCGGAAAGAAAGGAAAACTAAGCCCAAGATACATTGGACCTTTGAGATATTAAGACGGATTGGAAAGTTAGCTTACGAGCTAGCCCTACCCCCGAACCTGTAGCAAGTCATAACGTGTTTCGCGTATCAATCTTAAGGAAGTGTAATTCGGATGCCAGACAAATAGGGGCATATGAGCACATAAACATGCAACCCGATGTAACCTATATGGAGTAACCAGGAAAGGTTATAGATTGAAAAAGGAACAAGTGCTTAGGAGAAGGATTATCAAACTATTCAGAGTTTGATGGAAGAACCACAATATGGGAGAATTTCCTTGAGAATTAGAAAGTGTAATGCTAAGAGAGTATCCCTATTCATTTTCTATCTGATTCCGGGACGGAATCCTTTTAAGGAGGGGAGACTGTAATAACCCCAATTTTTTTGAAATTTTGAAACCCTTATGAATAGTGTTTTTGCTGAATGAGAAAACTTTTCATGCTACACTATGTAGGGGTTCTGATATGGATATTCTGAGATTTTATTAGTACTTTATATGGGATATAAGTGTATGTAAAGATCGTCAGAATCCAAATTCAAACACTTTGATTTTTCTCGGAAATCCACTAGATACGGAAAGAATTGAATATAAGGTAACAGGATACGAAGGATTTAAATTAAAGGATTATAAGAGAGGATCATAAAAAGGAAAATAATGTATTGAGAAAGGTTAAGGGAACCTAAGTAATAAGATCCCGGGTATGATCCTTCAAACGATAAACGAAAACGAAAGTTAAGCGAACCGTATAACAGATCAGCGGTAATTAGGCAAACAATTAGGAAGTTAATCAAAGGGATTAGAGAGGATGATGTCACCCAACCAATGAGAAGAGGACAAGGAGGGGAGGATGACATCATGAGGATGACACAAGCATGACATGGGAAGGAAGGAGATGTGGTGGCTTTTTAACCACACAAAATCAAGGGCAACTAGGTAATTTACTAAAACAAACACAAAATCAAACCAACCAAGCCAAGCAAATCATTTTTCATCAAAATCAAAAAGAAACCAAGGCATTGTTCTTCATGCTCTCGGCTTTTACTATTGCAAAAGGGCAAGAAATTCAAAACTCAAGATCCAAGCCTCCTAAATTGGTGAGTTAATTCCCTAATCATCTTTATGCTTAGTTAGGGCTATATCATGAGTTTAAGCCATCAATTCCTTCTCAATCTTCTTCATTTAATCAAAGAAGAAGACAATGAATAGTGTTTTCAAGTTTTTAACTTGAAATTTTTCTTGTTTTCCTTGAAGATCCAAGCATTCCTAAGACTTCTCAAAGCTTCTTAAGGCTTCCTAGCTCCTCCCACCACTTCAAGGAAGGTATATCATCTCCAAACCCTAGATTCCTATGTATTATAAGATGATTTTGATTAGTAGGGTGATATTGTAGCTTAATGTTTGTGATTTAGAGTTTGGGATTGAAATGGTATTGAAATGGAATGGTAAATGTTGTTGTTTTGGTTAAAAGATTGTAGTATAGTTAAATTCAAGCATAGGCATAAGTATGAAGGTTAAAATTGAATTGGTTGTGGCTGATATGATGTGATAAGGATGGATGTTGGTTGTATGTTTGATTTGAGGTTGAATTGGGTTGGTTTTGAATGGTTTTAAATTGGGAAATCGCGTAAACATAGCCGTCATAACGTCCGATTTTCTTTAGACTGTTTTTGTGCATAACATTAGGACCCGAGAACCCCCTGCTAGATTATGACCATTGCCATGTCTAGATAGCTCGTGTTACGAGCTTCGTTTTGATATGTAGTTCGTTCGATTCCGATGCACGTTTTAGGAGAAACGACCGTTTCAAGTAACGGCGTTTCGCGAACGAAACGTTTCCCCTCGCCTTACTTTGAAACATAGGTTAAAGACCAAAAAGGGTTAATTAATGTATGAAACATTTATGGTAAGTGTGTTAGGCAGTTGGTAAGACACTCGTGAAGGAATCGCCTTAAAACTCGTAAAGGTTAAATTATTAAAAATGGTGGAGCCGAGGGTACTCGAGTGACTTAAGAGAATTAGTAAGCGCAAAACGAGCGTTAGAGTCTGAGTTGGCTAGAGTATAGATTTACAAGTGACTTTGGTTTAATTCCAACTTACTTGTTGCTTATAGGTTACCAGACTCATCCCGAGCCATTCGTAACCCCCAGTCGCTCAGGCAAGTTTTCTACCCGTTATAACTGTTGTTGTGATGTATATATGTATATGCATTATCTTGCGATAGATGCATGTTGGTTAATTAGCAAATGTTGCAATATATTGAAGCATGCTGCTATGGTATATATATATGCATGCCTGTTTCATATTCTTTCCATATATATCTGTTGATTCAGTTGATAATACCTATGCTAGAGGATAGCGGTAATTTGCATATACCCTCAGTATAGGGACCCAAAGGTGAAAACATATTTCTAAACCGGGAGTCGATGTTCCCGAGGATAATATATATATTTTTATATATATATGGTTATATATTAATCGAATAAGGTTTATTCGATAACTTTAACTTTATTTTATTATTGAATATTATTTGAATATTCATTCGAGGGCTTATGACTCAGTTTATATTATTAATGATTATTAATTGGATATTCATTTGAGGATGTATGACTCCTTTATTTCATGAATATTAATTATAGTATTCATTCGAGGACTTATGACTCTGTTAATTCTATTTAATGAATATTACTTTAAATATTCATTCGAGGACTTATGACTCTGTTTATTCTATTTAATGAATATTATTTTGAATATTCATTCGAGGACTTATGACTCCGATTATCTACTAAATAATATTCTTTATTTTATTAAAGAATAATTTTTCGATAATCAAACTTATTTTCGATTATTCAAATAAAGATAGTACTTTCGTATAAGTATATCTTTGGTTATTTGCTATTCATTCAAGTATAAGTTTTCCAACTTCTACCTCAATTATTCTTATGGGAATATTATTTAAATAATAATATTCAGATATTCCTTTCATATCGGGACTGATTTATTTTAATAAATCAGTATTACTCCAAACACTCTTTAAAGTGTTTTCGAGTCTTCAAAATGATTTTTAAAAGTTAGAGCGGATCCCAAAACTCATTTTTATATTTAAGATCTTCCTTTTTAAGGGGATTTAAATACTCGCTCAAAACCTGAGGGATCCGGCTCTGTGGTGTATTTTATATTCGCAACAAGGTTGCAGTTTTGGTAAATGAATTGATTACTTACCCAACGTTCGGGAAGTAAGTCCATCTATTGAGTCGGCATAAGCAACATGGGCTCAGTGGGCGTCCATGATAGTGTAAGTGGCTCAGTGGGAGTCCATCAAATGCATAAGTGGCTGAGTGGCAGTCCAGCATAAGTTCCTATTACGACCAGGGTGATGACCAGTGGGGAATTCGTCCATCTACTAGTAGAAAAGGTTACTTATGGGTATCTTTGCCTGATCAGCAAGATATCTGGTTTATGCCAAAATTCTTTTCCTTTCCAAATTTATTGGATATTGCAATTCTGTTCATACTTTACATGGCAGAGGTTTTCAGGAAATGTATAAAGGAAGATGTATACGTGGATATATATATATATATATCAGAACTTAATGAAGTATGTCATAACTTCATTTCTTTTAATAATATTTTAAAGATTTAATCTATTCAAATCTTGTCTTGTAGTCTCATCTATGTGATGAACTGTTGAAAGCTCATTATACTTTGAACAATGGTAGTTCAAGTAGCTTTATAAATGATATAAGTGTAGTGAAGTATTTGGTAACTTCATCTTTTAAACTTATATCTAGTTAATAATTATCTTATGAAAGACAAAGATTTTCAGAAAAACGTTGAGACAAGGTTAGATATATGAGATCACCTTGCAACGATATTTTTTTATACAGTTATACACTGGGACTTTGTGTATATTATGCATGGAAGAGGACTTCCAATATTTTGAAAAGTATATATGTATATATATATATACTAAATATTTTGCGACTTCATCGCATTAAGATATCAACTTGGTTCATTTTTTTTGACCAAGACTTTCATGAGTATTATGAGTAGGCTCATATATTGTTAATCATTATACATATTATTTTGATGGGCTTGCTGCTCACCCTTGCTTTCTTCTTTCATCACACAACATCAGATAGATAAGATGAACAGGACCAAGCTCCCAATTCGCAAGCGGATAGGAAACGTACCGCAACTTTCTGGAAGCGTTGAGGCCGCTGTAGCTGAGGTAGAAATTACCAATAGGCTAAGTTTTCAACTAATAATGTACCAGACTTATGTATACTATGAATTGTAATAATGGCAAAGAAATGTAAATTTATTCAGAAAACTTTTTAAGGTGTATGGGCAGATAATTGTGGAATAAAATGACTTGTGGTTATTTTTGGATGTTCATCTCTGAGACTATAACGTGTGGTGTGTGTGTTTATTGTGGGCTCACAGTACAGAGTAGTTGAGTAATTATTAAGATTGGGTGTTATTAAGGGAAATGGAACTCGTGACAACCCGGATCCCCGACCCCGGATTTGGGGGTGTTACAGAATTCCTTCTTCATGCATATCTCTTCTTATGTTTATCTTGATCTTCTTTCCTTTAATCAGCTACTGTCCTTATCTGATCGTCCTTCAGCACTTAAGTTCTAATATCTATCTTCTGATGATTATCTCCTGATAACATAAGTACCGATATCCTTAAGTCCTGACTGCCAGTATAAGTACTGATCAACAGTTAAGTACTGATTTATCTTGTTCAATTAAGATCTGAAAGCTAAACATAAAACATATTAGCCATGACATTATCAAATATATCTAACACACACCTTCCTTTCCATTCCTATTTTTCCTAGGTGATTTTACCTTGTTTACATTCTTAACATCTTTCAGCTTATGCTTAAGCTGCTTCTTAGTCATTAAGCCTATGTTTACTTCAGCTGTCTTTTCAAGTTTTAGTTTATCAGAAGTTAATCCCTCTCTAACTTCTGATTTATCATTATCAGACTTTACAGTTACAAACTTAACAGGTTTTAACTTTGGCTTTTGCTTAACAACAGGCTTAATTCTACAGTTCCTTTATCATTCTTATCCTCTCCATATCCTAAGCCCTCTTTCCAATTTTCACTACTTAGCAAATTTTGAGTTGTTCTGCCAGAGTTAGTCCAAGTCCTGATTATCTCTCTTTCCTTTTCTAACTCAGTTTTTAGAGATTCATTCATTTTTAGCACTTCATCCCTAACATAAAAAGCATCATCTCTATCATTCTGAGCTTGATGGAACATAACTAACTCTTTTTCTAAGAAATCATTTCTTTTCTTAAAAGCAAGATTTTCAGAAGTTAATCTTTCACATGTTAAAGTTTGATCTCTATAACTAACAAACATGGTTTTAAGATATCTTCTCAACTCATTAATATTGTCACACCCCCAACTTAAATAGAAAAATAAATATAGCTATTACATCATTTTAATGAAGAATACACAACCAAATTCAAGATCTTACAGTTTAGGGTTTGGAACAGCCCAACACTACCAACTATTACATCTGATTACAAATACCGAGTCCTCACACAACTATTGTTACTTATTCTACCTGCGCTCGAACATAAGCATCACCATCACAGGTCTTACAGGCAGTCTGCTTGAATCTAACCATAGCTGCTAGCTGTAATATCAGGGTAAAGCAAGAAGTGAGCCAAATGCTCAATAAGTGCTAACAGTACGACACAAAACATAAATTGAGATATACTTTTAAGAATGACAATGGAAAGTCATAACCAAAGGTAACGAGAGATAAAAACTATGTGAGATGGCATCATTTTGCTTGCATCAACACAATTTTAAAATCATGTCTTAATCAAAATCATTTTATGACGCTACGGATTACAGCCGGTGATCAGCCGCGAAGTAATCCCGAACCTCGCTGGGTTCTAAAACATTAATGGGAATCCCTAGGCAACTTTTAAGCCTAATATAAGTGTGGAAAGGACTCGCGTCTCAGTCCAGATCCACCATTAAAAAAAAATTATCCCCCTTTGGGACTGAGAAATCCACATTTTAATCATTTTAAAAACTGATGCGGATTTATGACAAAATCTCTTTTGACTGTAAACATTTTTATCAAGGGATTATAGATCAACTCGAAACACGGGAAACAAGGTACTGAATATCAGAGCCATGATTCACAAAACTATTCTCTATTCAAGTAATTGAATGGTTTTTATATATCAATGATTGGACAAGAGGATTTAGTGAGGCTAATGGATAATATGAAGGGTAATGCCAATTTGGGCTCAAAGCAATGGTTTCTCATCAAGGTTCAAGTGCTGGATCATCAAGAAGGTAAGCTTCATGAATACTAAGGGTGTTAAGGTATGAAGAATGATCTTTAACTCAGGACATATCAGAATTGTCAAGCTTTAGGATAAGAAAGAGGGTATCAATCAATGAGGGTTCATGTTGATAAGTTTCTGACTTGCAGGGTTCAAAGTAAGGTTCTATAGGGATTCAAGTATCAGGATGAGATATCAATACATAGGAAACATCAACATGTTAATCAAGAGGATCAATCAAGTAATATATCAACTCTTCATTTTATCATGGGATTAAACTATCATGAAAGACTTTTGAACTACTTGCAATACGTACTTGAGGGTTCATGGCATCTCTATGTAACTCAAAGATAAACAAAATATACGCTTGATTTAAATATATCAAAATGACTCAGGATAATTGCATCAATATATAAGAACTATTTGTAGTAAATACGAAGGTCAAGTTGAATCACTTGCCTTGAGATAGGCTGGTCTGGTCTGACTGGTAGGAGCAACAACTGGAGCTTCACTCGAATTTTATGGCAAGTTTTCCCTCGTCTCGAGATCCTACATAAATAATAATAATTCTCATTATAATATATTCTCACAAACTTAACCTATTTACAACTCGAAATTAAACACGGATGGCACTTAGGCCTATATGCACTTAATTTATATTCTCCTTTAAATTATAATTGCACACACATAGCCACATATTCACATATCATATATTAACACCAAATAACACCATATATACCATAATACAACACTAGGCTTGGATGATCTCGACTCACAACTTAAGTCACTTGGTCGCTAAACTAGACAAGGTCTTCTAATTTTGGCTTCCTAACTCGATGTGCCCTTCCTAAATTATCCAAAACCTATTGACCCTCACTTGTGCCTTTTTCTCTACTGACCTTATACTATCTTACAACTATGGTGGTCGACCTAATACTCACTTCTAAGTGTTCTAAAATGATGTGATAAGTGATAGTGCTCACTGGTGCAAATTTCAGAATGACAACTATGGTTTCTTGAGTACATTAGACACTCTTAAACTACAAGTTTTCCTTCAAAACTTTTACACAAGACTCGCCTGACCTAAGGGCATCTCACAAGATTGATATGGCTCAAGGGCCTGGCTTGGGCCTTCTTGGGCCTAAGCTAAAAATCCAAGGTTCCCCTGTTTTTCTGGGCAGAAAATGCCCTGACTTGAATTAACTTGTGATACATGGTTCTAGCTCATATCCTATGAACTATGGTTGGAAAAACTTCTCTGACATACCCTCTAACTAAGGCCCAATTGGGCCTAATGAGGGCCTACCCATGACATGGTCAAATCTCCCTATTTCTAAGTTGCAACAAAACTGTCCCCTGCTGGACAGATTTTGTGATTCTACTTGTGCACCTAACCAAATGACATGCAAACCTCCAACCAACTCCTAAAACCTATTATATACTCCCAATACTAACTTCTGGTAGCTTGGGCCTCAAAGTGCACACCAATGACATGGTCAAAACTCACTCTAAACCTCAGGGTGCTATACTGATTTTTCTGCAGAAACTATAACTCTCATTTTCCAAGGTTTTGACTTGACAAACTCAACTAACAACAACTCAATAATTAAACCAAGACTTATACATGGTAATCTACTGAACTAACTCCCTTATTCTCAAAATAAACTTGGGTGAGATCATCCATGCCCAAAAACAACAACATGCAACTAAATATATAACATGCAACTCATGGAAAGCACATAACAAGATTTCGGCTAGGCATAAAGTTATAAATGCTTGCAAAATCGACTTG
The DNA here is from genome assembly GCF_009905375.1 of Apium graveolens. Lineage (NCBI taxonomy): Eukaryota > Viridiplantae > Streptophyta > Magnoliopsida > Apiales > Apiaceae > Apium > Apium graveolens. The sequence goes on from NC_133657.1 coordinate 77,188,377, forward strand.
CACCTAATATTCATCCTTAATAATCATGAAATATAACTTCTTTTAAGTATTAATAAGAAATTTATCATGAAAACAATCTATTTTAAGCACACATATTTCGAATTTATAGATTTTTAAACATAACTACATGATTTCGAAAAGAGTAGCATGCAAAACATGGTTGATCATCATTTTAATATCTTAAAACTAACATGCATGGCTAAACATAAATATATAATGAAATTTCAGTAGCATGCAAAGGATTTTAAAGCATGATATCTCCATAAAATACTTAGTTAGCACATATACATAATATATCTCATAGAGAGCTCTTGAATTCACAAGAATCAAGAGTTTCTCTTTGGAGATCACATAAGAACTACACATGCATCCATGGAACTTCAACTTCCAAGTCACAAAACACTTGGAAAGTATATAAGATAAATGTAGGTAAAAGATTTACACTTGGGAAGATGAAGAATGAATTGAAAAATGGATGGGGTGTGGGGAATTGGCCTTCGGCCGAGAGCAATGTGGGAGGGGGAGGAGAAAAAATTTGTGGGGTGTTGGAGTGTGGAATGAGAATGACTTCTCCCACTTGGATTTCTTTGTTTTATGCTATTTAGTTTACAAATGATGAGTGGAAGTGAGAACTTACAAAAATGTCCCTTGGTTAAAGTTAGGCCATTTTGCATGCAAGGCTAAGGTAGTAATTTGGTAATAATCAAACGAGTTAGTGGGGTTGGAAAAGTCTTGTTTGCCCTTTGAGAGAATAGAAGGGTGATTTGCATGCATGGTCTCTTATGTAATTTGATAAATATGACAACTAAAATTTATAATGATTTATTTTTATAAAATAAAATACAAGTTCAAAAATTATAAAATTTATATCATAAAATAACTTGGATTTTTAGAGACTTTATAAAATCATTTTCAAAATTTGTGAACAAAATACCTTTTAAAAGAAAATTTTTCCAAATCTTAGAATATTCCTTATAAATCAAAAATAAAGAAATTAAATAAACTCTTGCTTTGAAAAATCATATACTACACAAAGCAAATTTATAATGCAGAAATTTTCACTCACACTAGCGTACAATCATTGAATATATTTTCATTTGACTTTAATATTATACCCAATCCACAAATAATATTACATAAAATGCCGGTCGTAACATCCTCTCCCCCTTAAGGGATTCTGTCCCCAGAATCTAAGAGAAAAGATGAGGATGCCGGGAACGCATATCAGACTCTAACTCCCAAGTCGACTCTTCTACCTTAGGGTTCCTCCAAAGTACTTTTACTAACTTTAATGACTTATTTCTAAGACTCTTTACTTGCCAGTCAAGTATTTTAACCGGTTGCTCCACAAATGACAAGTCTGCCTGAATTTCTACAGGTTCATATTCTATCACATGGCTAGCGTCAGGATTGTACTTCTTAAGCAACGACACATGGAACACATTATGCACATGCCGATACTGAGGTGGTAAGGCCAACTCATAGGCTACCTTTCCAACTTGACTCAAAATCTCAAAAGGACCTATGTATCTAGGTGCTAACTTCCCTTTCTTGCCAAATCTTATCAACCCTTTTCTAGGTGACACTTTCAGCAACACAGCTTCGCCAATTTGGAATTGAACGTCCTTACGCGCTGGATCCGCATACTTCCTCTGTCTATCTTGAGCAGCAAGCAACCTTTTCTGAATTAACTTGACTGAGTCATGCAACTGTTGTACCAAATCCGAGCCGAGAATTCTTCCTTCTCCCACTTCATCCCAACTTGTTGGTGATCTATATTTTCGCCCGTACAAAGCTTCGTATGGTGGCATGCCGATACTGGAATGATAGCTGTTGTTGTAAGAGAATTCAATCAACGGCAAATGGTCGTCCCAACTTCCTGCAAAATCGATTGCACAACTGCGCAACATATCTTCAATTGTTTGAATTGTCCTTTCACTCTGGCCATCAGTCTGCGGGTGGTACGCCGTGCTCATATTCAACTTTGTGCCAAGACATTCCTGAAATTGCTTCCAGAATCTCGAGTTAAATCGGGGATCTCTGTCTGAAACTATTGATACGGGTACTCCATGCCTTAGTACGATTTCGCGCACATACAAATGAACCAACTTGTCCAATGACGACTTGTCGTTTATTGGAAGGAAATGCGCCGACTTCGTAAGACGATCAACTATAACCCATATTGCGTCATGTCCGGATTTCGTTCGCGGTAGTCCTACTATAAAGTCCATAGCGATATTTTCCCATTTCCATTCTGGAATCTTCAGGGGCTGAATTAATCCGCTTGGTCGTTGATGTTCTGCCTTTACTTTCTGACAAGTATAGCACTTCGCAACCCATTCTGCCACGTCTCGCTTCATATTTGGCCACCAAAAGTTCTTCTTTAAGTCTCGATACATCTTGGTGCTTCCCGGATGGATTGAAAATTTCAAATTGTGGGCTTCATGGAGGATCTCATTCTTTAATTCAGGTACATGGGGAATCCATATTCTGGATGAAAACCTTAGTATCCCTTGCTCATCCCTTTAAGTATCAATCTCCTCTCTAGATAACTGTTTCTTCTCTTTCTCCATTACTTCTTCTTGACACTTCTTTATCTTTTCCACTAGTGTTGGCCGAAAGGTCATTGCACGACAAACTTCTTCGACTTTTCCATAAGCAGAAAGTTCCAATTCCAATTTTTTGATTTCTTTAGATAACTCTTTTGATGTTATCATCATATTCAATCTCTCCTTCCTACTCAGAGCATCGGCCACTACGTTCGCCTTTCCAGGATGGTAATTTATCGAGCAGTCATAGTCCTTGATCAGTTCCAACCATCTCCTCTGCCTCATATTGAGCTCTTTCTGAGTAAAAATGTACTTTAAACTCTTGTGATCCGTGTAGATTTCACACTTCTCTCCATAGAGGTAATGTCTCCAGATCTTGAGTGCGAACACTATGGCGGCTAGTTCCAAGTCATGCGTCGGGTACTTTAACTCATGCGGCTTCAACTGTCTTGACGCATATGCGATCACTTTACTGTGTTGCATCAACACACAACCCAAACCCTTATGTGAAGTGTCGCTGAATATTATAAAATTCCCTTGATCATCTGGAAGTACCAACACCGGAGCTGTTACCAACTTCTGCTTTAACTCTTGAAAGCTATCTTCACATTCTGCACTCCATCCAAACTTTTGATTCTTTCTGGTTAACTTGGTCAATGGCGTGGCAATCTTCGAGAAATCCTTGACGAATCTTCTATAGTATCCGGCCAATCCTAGAAAACTTTGCACTTCCGTAGGAGTCTTTGGCCTCTCCCAACTCATAACTGCCTCAATCTTTGTCGGATCCACTTTAACTCCCTCATTTTCAATAACATGCCCCAAAAATTGAACTTCCTTTAACCAAAACTCACATTTGGTGAACTTGGCATACAACTTCTCTTGTCGGAGTATCTCCAAGGCTATCCAGAGGTGCTGCTTATGTTCTTCTTCCGACTTAGAATAAATAAGGATGTCATCAATAAATACCATGACAAATTTATCCAAATACTTCTTAAATACCCGATTCATCAGATCCATAAATGCGGCCGAAGTGTTGGTCAATCCAAATGGCATTACTAGGAATTCATAATGCCCATATCTGGTCCTCAATGCGGTCTTAGGAATATCTTCTTCTTTGATCTTTAATTGATGGTATCCCGATCTCAAATCAATCTTCGAAAAGCATTTTGCTCCCTTCAACTGATCAAAAAGGTCATCTATCCTTGGTAGCGGGTAGCGGTTCTTGATCGTCACCTTATTCAACTCCCGGTAATCTATGCATAGACACATACTCCCATCTTTCTTCTTTACAAACAGAACAGGTGCTCCCCATGGCGACGTACTTGGTCGTATCACTCCTTTATCCAATAATTCTTGTAGCTGGCTCGCCAGCTCTTTCATTTCTGCTGGTGCCATCCTATATGGGGCCTTTGAAACTGGTTTCGTGCCTAGAGCAAGGTTGATCTCAAACTCAATTTGTCGATCTGGTGGTAAGCCTGGTAGTTCGTCGGGAAACACATCGGGAAACTCACTAACTACAGGAATATCTTCCATGCTGAGGTTGCCTCTCTCTGAATCCACTACATATGCTACGAACGACTCACAACCTTTTCTAAGCAACTTCTTAGCCTGAACGATTGTAAGAAATAGTTGCTCTTGCCTCTGCCCCTTAAATACTACCTTCTCTCCACTCTTCGTCTTTAAATACACTCTCTTGGTCTTACAATTAATCTGAGCGCTATTCTCTCCTAACCAATCCATTCCTAAAATTATGTCAAACTCTCCCAACTTAAAGAGTATCAAGTCGGCTGAAAACTTATATCCCGAAATATCGATCTCACACTTTGGATAAAATTGATTCACATGAATCTTCTCTTGGTTTGCAATTACCACATTTACTACCTCACTCATAACCATTTTATCACATTGGAGCTTATCAACAAAAGATTCTGATATGAAAGATCTTGTTGCTCCCGAATCAATCAATACTTTAGCTTTGACATTATTGAGTAAAAGTGTACCTGCTATCATCTCAGAATTCTGAACAGCATCTTTCATCTTTAGATCAAATGTCCTTGCTGTTGCTTGCGGGGTTGGTGCGGGTGGTGGAAGTAATGCCAATACCTCAGCTGGCACGCTTGCACTGGTACTTGCAACGTTCATCAGAGCTTTGACTGGTCCTGTTGCCTTACACTCCCTAGCCATGTGTCCAGTCTTCCCACACTTGTAGCACGTAACTCCTAGCTTCGGCATCTTGCACTCATTTGCCAAATGTCCCTTCTGATTGTACCTATAACAGGTCATGCTCAGCTTATTGCATTCTCCGGGGTGCCTTCTTCCACAGTGCTTGCATTCCGGTCTCTGGAACCTGTTTTCTCCAACTTGCCCTTGGCTTGCCTGGTTGTTTCCTTTTGATTCTTGCCTTTTGCCCAAATTTCCCTTCTTTTAAAAATTTCCGCCCTTCTGAAAACCAATCCTCTTTACATTCCGATCTTGCGAACTTCCAGCTTCAGACTTTTCTCCATAAAATGCAACCTTCCTCTTCTTGTTATCCCTCTCTTTCCTTGACTGCATCCCATTATTCTCAATCAGAGCAGCTTTATGTACTACTCCCGCATAAGTTTCAAGCTCAAACATAGCCACCCTATCTCTGATCCAAGGCTCCAATCCTTGCTGAAATTTTTTTGCTTTTTCCCCCTCAGTACTGGTATACTTTGTCACAAACCTTGACAACTCAGTGAACTTCTTCTCATACTCCAATACAGTCATGTTCCCTTGCTTCAACTCAAGAAATTTTAGCTCCATCTGATTCTGCATGTACTTAGGGTAATACTTGTCCAGAAATAACTTTTTAAATCTCTCCCAAGAAACCTGCTGAGTGACTTCCATAGCCTTTACTGATTCCCACCAATAGATAACTTCTCCCTTCAAGAAGTATGTAGCATACGGCGTCTTCTGATCGTCTCCTAACTGTACCAACTCAAAATCCCTTTCCATCTCCTTGATCCATGTGTTAGCTATCACTGGATCAGTGGTATCATGAAATACAGGTGGATTCACATTCTGAAAAGCCTTGAAAGTGACAATTTTTCTAGGTGGTACTGGTGGTTCAGGTGGTTGGTGTGGCTCACGGTTATCTTGGTTTTCAATTCATTGTTGAAGAGTTAGTTGTTGTTGAGCTATAGCATTGGTTTGTTGTTGCAAGGTTTCCAGTAGTCGAAGAATATTTGGGTCTGTGGTGAAGGTGGTTGTTGGGTTCTTCTTTTTGCGAGGCATGATCCTGAAATAAGAGTTGTGTCAAAACAGATATAAATGATAAAATGATTCGAGGGTATCGCATGGCATTCTCATTTTCATATGGGGTCAAGTTTCCAAATTAAGCAGATATGATGATAAAAACATAAAATAACAGTTGAGAGCAAATGGAACAATAGCACATAATTATTGAAATTTTAAAGGTCACAGTACATAGGATTGGGACATAGTCTGTTTCTAGGAATAACAGGCTTATTTAAAGGAAAAATGGAAACAATTGGGGATTCCATAGAGTCTGATAGTACAACAATATGAAAGGTAAATGGAAAGAACTAAGGCTCCACTCCATCTGAACGGGGCTTGGTAGTCTTTTCCTCTCGAAGCGTCTTCACAATGCTCTGGAGCTCATCCGCCACCATCTGAATGACATACTGGCTGGTACGGTCCCGGTACACTGGCATCTCCTCAAGCTTAGTGTTGACGCACTGAACCAAGGTCTCAAGTCTCGCAGTCATCTGCTCCTTGGGCTTCCCTTCGTAGTTTCGGCTGTCCGAATACACGTTCTTCAGTCGGTCTATCAGTCGGTCGTACTTGCCCTGAAACATGTCGAACTCGCGCCTCAACTCAGCATACACGGAGAAAGCGATAGTGTCGTCCGACCCAGAGGATGACGAGGAATGCGCCCTTTGCTGACAACCAATAAGAGGAGTATTAATAATAATTTACTTAACCTACTCTCTCGCATAATATCTATAACCTACACACAAATCCTATAACCTATTTGGGCTATCCAGGGACTCTAAACCGTAGCTCTGATACCAAAACCTGTCACACCCCCAACTTAAATAGCAAAATAAATATAGCTATTATATCATTTTAATGAAGAATACACAACCAAATCCAAGATCTTACAGTTTAGGGTTTGGAACAGCCCAACACTACCAACTATTACACCTGATTACAAATACCGAGTCCTCACACAACTATTGTTACTTATACTACCTGCGCTCGAACATAAGCATCAGCATCACAGGTCTTACGGGCAGTCTGCTTGAATCTAACCATAGCTGCTAGCTGTAATATCAGGGTAAAGCAAGAAGTGAGCCAAATGCTCAACAAGTGCTAACAGTACGACACAAAACATAAATTGAGATATACTTTTAAGAATGACAATGGAAAGTCATAACCAAAGGTAACGAGAGATAAAAACTATGTGAGATGGCATCATTTTGCTTGCATCAACATAATTTTAAAATCATGTCTTAATCAAAATCATTTTATGACGCTACGGATTACAGCCGGTGATCAGCCGCGAAGTAATCCCGAACCTCGCTGGGTTCTAAAACATTAATGGGAATCCCTAGGCAATTTTTAAGCCTAATATAAGTGTGGAAAGGACTCGCGTCTCAGTCCAGATCCACCATTAAAAAAAAATTTATCCCCCTTTGGGACTGAGAAATCCACATTTTAATCATTTTAAAAACTGATGCCGATTTATGACAAAATCTCTTTTGACTGTAAACATTTTTATCAAGGGATTATAGATCAACTCGAAACACGGGAAACAAGGTACTGAATATCAGAGCCATGATTCACAAAACTATTCTCTATTCAAGTAATTGAATGGTTTTCATATATCAATGATTGGACAAGAGGATTTAGTGAGGCTAATGGATAATAAGAAGGGTAATGCCAATTTGGGCTCAAAGCAATGGTTTCTCATCAAGGTTCAAGTGCTGGATCATCAAGAAGGTAAGCTTCATGAATACTAAGGGTGTTAAGGTATGAAGAATGATCTTTAACTCAGGACATATCAGAATTGTCAAGCTTTAGGATAAGAAAGAGGGTATCAATCAATGAGGGTTCATGTTGATAAGTTTCTGACTTGCAGGGTTCAAAGTAAGGTTCTATAGGGATTCAAGTATCAGGATGAGATATCAATACATAGGAAACATCAACATGTTAATCAAGAAGATCAATCAAGTAATATATCAACTCTTCATTTTATCATGGGATTAAACTATCATGAAAGACTTTTAAGCTACTTGCAATACGTACTTGAGGGTTCATGGCATCTCTATGTAACTCAAAGATAAACAAAAGATACACTTGATTTAAATATATCAAAATGACTCAGGAAAATTGCATCAATATATAAGAACTATTTGTAGTAAATACGAAGGTCAAGTTGAATCACTTGCCTTGAGATAGGCTGGTCTGGTCTGACTGGTAGGAGCAACAACTGGAGCTTCACTCGACTTTTATGGCAAGTTTTCCCTCGTCTCGAGATCCTACATAAATAATAATAATCCTCATTATAATATATTCTCACCAACTTAACCTATTTACAACTCGAAATTAAACACGGATGGCACTTAGGCCTATATGCACTTAATTTATATTCTCCTTTAAATTATAATTGCACACACATAGCCACATATTCACATATAATATATTAACACCAAATAACACAATATATACCATAATGCAACACTAGGCTTGGATGATCTCGACTCACAACTTAAGTCACTTGGTCGCTAAACTATACAAGGTCTTCTAATTTTGGCTTCCTAACTCGATGTGCCCTTCCTAAATTATCCAAAACCTATTGACCCTTACTTGTGCCTTTTTCTCTACTGACCTTATACTATCTTACAACTATGGTGGTCGACCTAATACTCACTTCTAAGTGTTATAAAATGATGTGATAAGTGATAGTGCTCACTGGTGCAAATTTCAGAATGACAACTATGGTTTCTTGAGTACATTAGACACTCTTAAACTACAAGTTTTCCTTCAAAACTTTTACACAAGACTCTCCTGACCTAAGGGCATCTCACAAGCTTGATGTGTCTCAAGGGCCTGGCTTGGGCCTTCTTGGGCCTAAGCTAAAAGTCCAAGGTTCCCTGTTTTTCTGGGCAGAAAATGCCCTGACTTGAATTAACTTGTGACACATGGTTCTAGCTCATATCCTATGAACTATGGTAGGAAAAACTTCTCTAACATACCCTCTAACTAAGGCCCAATTGGGCCTAATGAGGGCCTACCCAAGACATGGTCAAATCTCCCTATTTCTAAGTTGCAACAAAACTGTCCCCTGCTGGACAGATTTTGTGATTCTACTTGTGCACCTAACCAAATGACATGCAAACCTCCAACAAACTCCTAAAACCTATTATATACTCCCAATACTAACCTCTGGTATCTTGGGCCTCAAAGTGCACACCAATGACATGGTCAAAACTCACTCTAAACCTCAGGGTGCTATACTGATTTTTCTGCAGAAACTATAACTCTCATTTTCCAAGGTTTTGACTTGACAAACTCAACTAACAACAACTCAATACTTAAACCAAGACTTATACATGGTAATCTACTGAACTAACTCCCTTATTCTCAAAATAAACTTGGGTGAGATCATACATGCCCAAAAACAACAACATGCAACTAAATATATAACATGCAACTCATGGAAAGCACATAACAAGATTTCGGCTAGGCATAAAGTTATAAATGCTTGCAAAATCGACTTGCACCTAATATTCATCCTTAATAATCATGAAATATAACTTCTTTTAAGTATTAATAAGAAATTTATCATGAAAACAACCTATTTTAAGCACACATATTTCGAATTTATAGATTTTTAAACATAACTACATGATTTCGAAAAGAGTAGCATGCAAAACATGGTTGATCATCATTTTAATGTCTTAAAACTAACATGCATGGCTAAACATAAATATATAATGAAATTTCAGTAGCATGCAAAGGATTTTAAAGCATGATATCTCCATAAAACACTTAGTTAGCACATATACATAATATATCTCATAGAGAGCTCTTGAATTCACAAGAATCAAGAGTTTCTCTTTGGAGATCACATAAGAACTACACATGCATCCATGGAACTTCAACTTCCAAGTCACAAAACACTTGGAAAGTATATAAGATGAATGTAGGTAAAAGATTTACACTTGGGAAGATGAAGAATGAATTGAAAAATGGAAGGGGGGTGGGGAATTGGCCTTCGGCCGAGAGCAATGTGGGAGGGGGAGGAGAAAAAATTTGTGGGGTGTTGGAGTGTGGAATGAGAATGACTTCTCCCACTTGGATTTCTTTGTTTTATGCTATTTAGTTTACAAATGATGAGTGGAAGTGAGAACTTATAAAAATGTCCCTTGGTTAAAGTTAGGCCATTTTGCATGCAAGGCTAAGGTAGTAATTTGATAATAATCAAATGAGTTAGTGGGGTTGGAAAAGTCTTGTTTGCCCTTTGAGAGAATAGAAGGGTGATTTGCATGCATCGTCTCTTATGTAATTTGATAAATATGACAACTAAAATTTATAATGATTTATTTTTATAAAATAAAATACAAGTTCAAAAATTATAAAATTTATATCATAAAATAACTTGGATTTTTAGAGACTTTATAAAATCATTTTCAAAATTTGTGAACAAAATACCTTTTAAAAGAAATTTTTTCCAAAGCTTAGAATATTCCTTATAAATCAAAAAAGAAATTAAATAAACTCTTGCTTTGAAAAATCATATACTACACAAAGCAAATTTATAATGCAGAAACTTTCACTCACACTAGCGTACAATCATTGAATATATTTTCATTTGACTTTAATATTATACCCAATCCACAAATAATATTACATAAAATGTCGGTCGTAACAAATATCATCAGTATGAAAAGCATAAGTAGTCTGAGGTACCTTTGTTTCAGCAGCTTCAGAACTGCTCTCAGCACTTTCTTTATCAGCATTTGCCATCAACACATAGTTCTCCTCACTTTCAGAGTCTGAGGTGTCTGTCCAGCTTTTCTGCTTTGTGACAAGAGCCTTGCCTTTATCACCCTTTACCTTCTTGCAATCAGGAGATATGTGGCCTTTCTCACCACAGTTATAGCATTTGACATTGGTATAATCTCCTCTATCAGACTTTCCTCCTCTGCCTTCAGATCTTCTGAAATTCTTCTTATCAGAACTTATGCCTTTCCTGGAAAACTTCTTTCCCTTCCTGAACTTCCTGTATGCAATCTTTGTGATCCCTTTCACCATAAGAGCACACAGCTTCATCATCTTCTCATCAGCATCAGTCTCAGGAAAGCTTTCAGAATCTGAGTCATCATCACTTTCAGAACTTGATGACTCAGTATCAGACTTTGTGAAAAGAGCTTTACCCTTGTCTTTCCTTGAGGTAGCTTCCTTGGGGGATTCTTCTTCAGCCTTAAGAGCAACTTTCCTTGACTTTCCTCCTTTCCTCTTGCTTCTTTGTTCCATCTCAAGTTCATGAGTCTTGAGCATTCCATAAATTTCATCAAGAGTTGTTTCATCAAGATTGTAATTGTCTCTTATTGTTGTTGCCTTCAAATCCCAACATTCAGGAAGAGCTACCAGGAATTTAAGGTTTGAATCTTCAAGATCATACTCCTTATTAACCAGTGACATATCATTCAAGAGTTTGACAAATCTATCATATAAATCAGTCAATGATTCATTAGCCTTTGAGTCAAAGTGTTCATACTCTTGAGTGAGTATTGTCTTCCTGTTCTTCTTAATTGTATAAGTTCCCTGACACCTTATTTTCAGAGCATCCCATATCTCCTTAGCAGTCTTGCAGTTAATTACCCTATTTGACATTACATTATCAATGGCACTATGCAGTAAGTGTCGTACCTTAGCATCCTTAGCAATTGATGCAATATCTTCAGCAGTATAATCACTCTTTTCCTTTGGTACGGTCTTTACTGCTTCACCTGCAACTGCAACTGCGAGCTTGGTTGGTTTGTGAGGCCCTTCCTTGATTCTATCAAGATATTCTGGATCTGTAGCTTCCAGAAACATGGTCATCCTCACCTTCCATATGGCATATTCAGATGGTCTCAGTATGGGAACTCTGATGGTTTCATACCGACTTTGAATTTGTTTCTTTGGAGGTTCTTCAGTTTTGGTAGGCTTAGTTGGAGTTTCTGTGTCAGACATGATTGTGTTTGGATCTTTAACTGTATGTGTGTTAACAGATATGCTCTGATACCACTTGTTAGGTCACACACACTGTAGAGGGGGTGAATACAGTGTAAAATACAATCAAATCGAACTTTTAATATTTCAAGTAACAGAAAACAAACTTTATTGAAACAATAAACTCTGTTACAGTATGGAACTGTTACCTCTCAGTGATGAACAAATATCACGAGAGCTGTTAGGGTTACAATGAATAATCTTCTCAAATATGATAACACTTATAGTGTAAACCCTATGTCTGTGTTTATATACTACATAGTTACAAGATAATCGCTAATTGATATGGAATATAATTCTGCTTCCTAAAATATATCAATCAGATATCTTTTCTTCCAAGTATTCTATTCTTCATAGAATTCCTTCTTCATGCATATCTCTTCTTATGTTTATCTCAATCTTCTTTCCTTTAATCAGCTACTGTCCTTATCTGAACGTCCTTCAGCACTTAAGTTCTGATATCCATCTTCTGATGATTATCTCCTGATAATATAAGTACTGATATCCTTAAGTCCTGACTTCCAGTATAAATACTGATTCCCAGTTAAGTACTGATTTGTCCTGTTAAGTAAGATCTGAAAACTAAACATAAATCATATTAGCCATGACATTATCAAATATATCTAACAAATAATTAATTGATTAATTGGTCAATTAATTCAAAAATTAATTGATTAATTGATTTAATTAATTATTAATTGATTTTAATTAATTATATAATTAGATTTAATTATTTAAAATGATTTAAAAATTCCAAAAAAATAGTTTCGAGCTTTAAAATATTATTTTAAATTGTTTTCAAGGCTCGATAATTATAATAAAATTGTTTTGAAGCCAGATTTGGCCAACCGAACCCTATTTATTACCCTGTACTTGATCCAACGACCCGTTTTAATTCCGAAAAATATTTTAAAAATCATTTTAAATACCTGAAAGCCTGTTTATAACCCGAGACTCCTTTATAAATGATATGTCATTGATTATTTGACGTGTTATGTGATATATGTGACTTGTTGTTTGACTGTCGATCTATGTGTTCGATGTTTACTTGTTTATAGCATAACTTTCAATCCGGTAATCGAATTTGGGTAAGACGAAGGGTAGATAGAAGTGTGTATCGAATAGAATCGTATAAGTTGAGTATTGATAGATGCTTATGATATGTGAGCAAAAGAGGCAAGGCATAGGAAAGGGAAACAGATAGTCGAGGAGTAGACAGTTGTGATTGGAAGTTAGCGCAGTATAGCAAGCTAGTACCAGGCAAGTGTTCTGAACTTTCTCGAGATATATTGTAGATGATTAATAGTCCTGTTTTATTTTGCAAGTGCTTTGAAGCACTAAACCCTAAACCCTGATTCCAGTTATTGATCTTGAGCAACCTTATTCTTTCTAAACCATTGATTGTTGTATACCCAAATACGTACCACCAATATACGATACTACTCCACAAATACATACAAACTAAATACCAAACACTGAAACGATTTACTTACATATTCAAATCACTGTATCTTGTGCTTTGAAATACCTAATCCTTGTAACCCTGAAACATTGATTCCTTTATTATCCAATTCTTTCATTACCTAACAGCCAAGCTTTAAAAAAATTGCCATATTGATCCTTGTGAAGATTGAAACCATTTCATTATCGAACATCCCATGTTATTTATGATTCTGTTTAATGCTTTACATTGTTTATCTTATTGGTATGTTAGAATTGGATTGTTTTTATAAAATTGTGGACCAGATTTGTGGTCTGACCATATTAATGGTTAAGTTAGGCCAATGTGTGCCTTGGATCCAGTAGTTAGAGCAGTGCTGTGTGCTTTGCTCGGGGTTAGTGCGTGACTGATCAGCAGCCTAACCTTAGTTTTTAAACTAAAATTAAAATATCTGATTTTAATCATAATTCATTGTTCACTTGATATCATAACCCTTTTCACTTGATGATCATTATTCTCAGTCTTGTCATTGTGACTTGCTGAGCTAGTGAGCTCATTTGTGCAATGTTGTTTATGTTCTTTTCTAGTTAAGAAGGAACCAGTTGGTAGCGAGGATCCCCAGTCCAGCGCGAGAGCTATGGGTTCAGGTTGATCGAGTTAAGTTAGTAGGCATATTTTGAGATAATTTAAGTTCGTAAAAGTTTGTAATAATGTTTAATACTCCGTTCTGAGTTTGAATAGTTGGGATTTGAACGGTTTGTAATATAAGTGTGTGTTTGGCTTGTGTACATACTTTAACCAGTTGTGATCCGTGGTAGTTGGTAGGTAGGGTCACTGCATATTATTATTATCTTTATTATTGTTATAAGCAGGTTATATATAAGGTGTGTGTGTGTGTGGACCCCAAACTTCTGACCCGGGTTTGGAGGGCGCCACAATTGCAAGTGTGACTAACTACTAAATCCCAAAGGCAAGTATCCCTATCATCACTTATTGTTCAAGTGATATTTATTTTAAATCATTTCATGTAAGTATTGCTTTCCCTATTCAATTCGTAATAGATAAATATTTTACATATCGGTGAATTAAATGATTTTGTTTATGCAAGCACTCTTCTGCTATTCTATGTTCAGAATAGCTAAGTGATTTTACTTATCAAATTACTGAATTTATAAATGTTTTGGATTTTGAGAAGGATGATTTTGTTGCGAGTATTCCTGCCCAAGTAAATGGTGGAATAAAAATTATTTAGGATGTCGAAGGATTCGGCTCCTTTTTCAATAAAAAGGATTTTAAGATTGGAATGGTTACTGGTTACTAGTTACAACATAGGTGATCGAGATATCGGTCCAGCTGTAATATCTTTCAAGGCTAGTTATGCCTTTTTTGGTGCCCTATAGGTACCGTATGGCTTCGGGATACGGGTAGTACCTATATTTACGGTATGGATGCGGGATATCGGTGTTGTTTCACGACTGATCATCGGGAACAACATGAAATGTTATTGGTTTCAATCTAAAATATGGTTTTCTAAATTGTTTTGATAATCATAAAACAAATGATTTATCAACTATTTTTGTTTGGATTAAAGTGAATTGCGGTTTTGATTCAGTTCTGATTCATGTGGATACTTAGTTTGTTGTTAAATATCAAATATGGTATTAGTATAGATGATTGATGTTGACTTCAATATGGAATGTTGTGAGCATCAAAGTTCGTACTGATATCTAATTTGATATGACAACAAAATAAGTATTAATATCAAGAGTTCAGTTTTGAGTAAAGTTTATGATTCATTCCATAATCATTGCTTGTTGTTGTTGTTTACGATATTTCCGTAAACACTGTTTTACAAGTTTTATTCTCGTTGAGATTCAAAGTATTGTTAAAGCATTTCGCTCAAAAATACCAAAATGGTTTTTGAATACAATTAAGGAATCAATTCTGGGGTTCCTCAACTAAAATTTTATGATTCAGCAATTATGATTTTAAATGTTCTGCTCTAATGCAGATGTCAGTTTTATATCAAAACGACCCTATATTCGCTATAATGATCTTGCTGAGCATTTCTTCCGCTCATACTTGCCTGTTTTCAAATTTAACCTCCAGTGAGGATTAGCTTGCGTTGTTTAGCTGTGTAATTCAAGGAAGCAAAGAAGAAGCTTTTGGAAGGTGGTTGGTCCAGGGTTTGCGAACTAGTGTAAGTTTTATTGTATAAAGTTGTTTATATTATATTATATTATATTATAGTTGTATATTTTATTTGGGCCTAGTATACTTCATTTCGAAGTTATACTAGTGGTTTTAGTTTTGAGTTGGAATTTATTGAAAAGAGTTTTAAAAGAAAGTGAAAATTTTATTGATAGAATTTGGAATTCTTATTTCTAGAACTGTAACCTTAAAAGATCTTGGATTAGTTGGGGTCATTTATGATAAATATCTTCCGCTGGCATTTATTTATTGATTAAACAAGTTAATTTGGATTGAGATTTCATAGTGACGACCAAATCCCTTTACCCCGGATTTGGGGGCGTTACACTTATCACAAAGAAGAAAAACTGGACAGACACTTCAGATTCTGAAGATGAGGTGAACTATGCCTTGATGGAAAATGCTGATAGCAATACTGACACTGCTGAATTGAAGGTACCTCAAACAACCTTTGCTTTTCATACTGATGATATTACTGAGTTGAGATTATACCTTAAAACCATGTTCATTAGTTTTAGAGATCAGACTTTAACATGTGAAAGATTAACATCTGAAAGTCTTACTCTTAAAAACAGAAATGACTATTTAGAAAAGGAGTTTAGTTTTTCTTCATCAAACTAAGAAAGAAAGAGATGAGGCTTTGTATGTTAGATATGAAGTGCTAAAATTGAATATATCTCTAAAAACTGATTAAAAAAAAAGAAAGAGAGATCATTAGAACTTGGACTAACTCTGGCAGAACAACTCAGAATATACTAAGTAGTGGAAACTGGAAAGAGGGCTTAGGTTATGGAGATGATAAAAGTGACAAAGGAACTGTGCAAATTGAGCCAATTTATGTTAAATAGACTGCTAAGCCAAAGGTAAATCCTGTTAAATTTGTAGCAAAAACTGTTATGTCTGATTCTGAAAAGATGAAAGATTCTAAGACAAAAGTAAAAGAAAAGTCAACTTCTGACAAATTAAAACAGGATAAACCAGCTGAAGTAAACATAAGCTTAATGAACAAGAAGCAGCTTAAGCATAAGCTGAAAGAGATTAGAAATGTGAATAAGGTAAAGGAAGCTAGGAAAAATAGGAATGGAAAGGAAGGTGTGAATAAAAGCAATAATTATATGCCTGTTCCTAATGCTCCTAGAAAGAAATGTTACAACTGTGGAAACTCTAACCATCTTGCTTCTTTTTGCAGGAAAAATAAAGATATACACTATTTACCTCCTAAATCAGGAGTTAAGAGTCAGTCTATTAGGTTTAAACCACAAAATCCGTGTTTTCATTGTGGTAGTTTATGGCATTCTATTTATACTTGTAAGGAATATCATAGTTTGTACTATGATTATTATCAAATAAAACCTTCTTTGAAGAAAGTTAGTGTAATTCCTTCTAGTGTAAATTCTGATGCAAAGTCTGATATAAAGTCTGATAAACAGTATGTTAGCATAAACTCTACAATTAAATCCGCTGCAAATGCTAACAAACTTAAAAAGGCCAAAGGATCCAAGCAAGTCTGGGTCCTTAAAACTAACCAATAGTGGTCTTTGTGATTGCAGGGCAACAGGAAAAACATCTTAGTTTTGGACAGTGGATGTTCAGGACATATGACTGGAAATAAAGCCCTGCTATCAGACTTTGTGGAGAAAGCGGGCCCAGGAGTTTTTTATGGAGATGGCAACATGGGAAAGACTCTGGGATATGGAAATATCAATCTTGGGAATGTCATCATTGAAACAGTAGCTCTTGTCTCAGGTTTTAAATACAATCTACTAAGTGTGAGTCAAAATTGTGACAGAGATTATCATGGGGATTTCTTTGAAGAACACTATGAAGTTGTAAGTAATTCTACAGGCAAAGTAGTTCTGAAAGGTTACAGGCATGGTAACATATATGAAGCCATACTTTCAACAAACTCTGATGGCTCTGTAATCTGTTTCTTGAGTAGAGCATCAATTGAAGAAAGCTGGAATTGGCACAAGGGACTCTCTCATTTAAATTTAAACAACATAAATGAGCTAGTAAAGAAAGATATTGTGAGAGGACTTCCAAAATCAGTATTTGCTCCTGATGACCTTGGTGATTCATGTCAAAAGGAAAAACAAAGAAAATCTTCATTCAAGAGCAAAACTGAATCCTCAATTCTTGAGCCTTATCACTTACTGCATGTTGATCTATTTGGTCCAGTCAATGCCATGTCCATTGCAAAGAAGGAATATGCTATGGTTATAGTGGATGAGTTCACAAGATACACTTGGGTGTATTTCTTGCACAAAAAGAATGAAACTGCATCTACTCTAACTGATCATGTCAGACAGCTGGATAAATTGGTCAAAGATTCTGTTAAAATCATAAGAAGTGATAATGGCACTAAGTTCAAGAATTTAATCATGGAAGAGTTCTACAAAGAGCATGGAATAAAGCAGGAATTTTCTGCAACTGGAACTCCACAGCAAAATGGAGTTGTAGAAAGAAAGAATAGGACTCTCATTGAAGCTGCACGAACTATGCTTGATGAAGCAAAGCTGCCAACCTACTTTTGGGCTGAAGCTGTGCAGACTGCTTATTTTACACAGAATGCTACACTCGTAAACAAGCATGAAAAAGCACCATATGAGATGGTGAAGAAAAAGAAGCCAAATCTGAAATACTTTCATGTATTTGGATGTAAGTGTTTTGTTCTTAACACTCATCCTGAACAGCTGTCAAAGTTTGATCTAAAAGCTGATGAAGGAATTTTTGTTGGATATCCATTTTCCACAAAAGCCTTCGGAGTCTACAATTTAAGAACAAGGGTTGTCATGGAATCTATCAATGTATCTTTTGATGATAAAAAGATTACTAGACTTGAAGATTTCAATGATCATGATCAGTTGAGATTTGAAAATGAAGATTTAAATTCTGATTATGTAAATTCCGATGACAAATCTTGATCCTGTAAGTTCTGACGGGTTAAATTCTGATGTCATTGAAACTGTGGTAATTACTCCAAGGGAAAATGCTCCTGTTCAGGGGGAGCAAGCTAATGATCCTACCACAACTCAAGACTCTCAAGAAACATCAGAACCTGTCACTGGCTCTTCAAGTTCTGATTCATCAAGTTCTAATGAGCCAAATTCTGATAATTCTGGAAACTCTGATTCTTCAATTCCTGAAGGATCCAACTCAAATTCTGAAATTTCAGAGAGCATAACTTCAGGGGAGCATCAGAAAATGCTGATGAGGACAGCATGGATCATGGGGGAGGATCCAGTTTTAGAAAGCAACTTCCATCTGCAAGGAAATGGACTAAAGCACATACACCTGACTTAATAATTGGAGATCCTGAAGCAGGTTTCAGAACTAGAACAGCAACATCAAATGAATGTCTCTATCATTCCTTTTTATCTTAGGTTGAACCAAAGAAAGTGGAAGAAGCTCTTCAAGATGCTGATTGGGTGCAAGCAATGTAGGAAAAGTTAAATGAATTTAAAAGAAATAAAGTCTGGACCCTAGTGCCAAGACCGAAGAACAGATCAATTATTGGCACAAAATGGATGTTCAGAAACAAAACTGACAGTGATGGCATAATTACAAGGAACAAAGCAAGGCTGGGTTCTAAAGGTTACTCTCAACAGGAGGGTATTGATTATGATGAAACATTTTCTCCAGTTGTTAGATTGGAAGCCGTAGGAATCTTTTTGGCTTATGCTGCTCATAAGAAGTTTAAAGTCTTTCAAATGGATGTGAAAAGTGATTTTCTCAATGGAGAATTGAAAGAAGAGGTATATGTTAAACAACCTCCAGGATTTATAGATCCAAAATTTCCTAATCATGTCTACATACTTGATAAAGCACTTTATGGCCTTAAGCAAGCTCCAAGAGCATGGTATGAGACTTTAGCTCAATTTCTTCTGGAAAGTGGATTTAATAGAGGCATAATTGATAAAACACTGTTTTACCTCAACCATGGAAACGACTTACTGTTGGTACAAATATATGTTGATGATATCATCTGTGGTCTTACAAATGCCAAACTCTGTGAAAGGTTTGCAAAGCTAATGCAGTCAAGATATCAAATGAGTATGATGGGAGAACTTAGCTATTTTCTGAGACTTCAAGTCAAGCAAAATGAAGAAGGTACTTTCATAAATCAATCCAAGTACACCAGAAATTTACTCAAGGAATTTTGGAATGCAAGACTGTTCAACTGCATCCACTCCCATGGCCACTGCAACCAAGTTAGATAAAGATACTGGAGCACCAGTAGATATTGCTAACTATAGAGGTATTATTGGCTCTTTACTCTATTTAACTGCAAGTAGACCTGATATCATGTATGCTACCTGTCTTTGTGCAAGATTTCATGCTGATCCAAGAGAACCTCATCTAATAGCTGTGAAAAGAATTTTCAAGTACCTCAAGGGTACAGCTGAGCTAGGATTGTGGTATCCTAGAGAATCAGATTTTAAGCAAATAGGTTATTCAGTTGCAAATTTTGCAGGATGCAAAATAGACAGGAAAAGCACTAGTGGAAGCTGCCAATTTCTTGGAGGCAGTTTGGTTTCTTAGTTTAGCAAGAAACAGAAATCAATTAACATATCAACTGCAGAAGCAGAATATATTGCTGTAGGAAGCTGTTGTGCACAGGTTCTTTGGATCAAGAATCAGCTACTGGACTATGGGTAAAAATACCCATTTACTGTGATAATCAAAGTGTTATTGCTATGACAGGTAATCCAGTTAAACACTCAATGACAAAGCGCATCAGTATTAGGTACCATTTCATAAGGGAACTGTTAGGAATATATGTGCATTAGTTTGATGATATGTTTAACAAAACACTTAAGTAGAAATTCAGTGTCTGTAGCCTCAACGGATAAGACCACTTTGACTATCCGTTGATGGTGTAGCTTTACTTAGAAATAAGTCTAGTGTTGTAGCATATTTCAGTCTCTGTATTTAAGATGTAATTCTTAGAAGTTGAGAGAAACTATGAGTCATGTTGACTACTAGAAGATATGCAGATAGGAAGGCCAATTGTAAATATTTCATGCCTTGTAATTTTGTATAAATGAAGTGGTATCAACGGATGACTTAAAGACCTTCAACGGATGAGAAGCTAAGCTTCAACGGATGTCTCTAAAGCTTCAACGGATAACATCCTTCAACGGATGAGTGCATCAACGGATGAAAGCTTCAACGGATGTTCTGTTGATTAACCGTTGATAAGTGGTAGTTGTACCTACAAACAGAGGCACGTGGGTGAACAGAGATTACTGAAATGTGGCAGCCTAATTTCAGGAACATCAGAAAAAGCAGCCGTTCTACTCTAGTATAAAGAGACATTAAGTCAACAAAGTACTGGAGTGAACTGGAGAAGAAACAAGTGGAGATCTTACTTTATTATTTTATATATCCTTGTCTTCACTTGTAAACTTGGTAATATATAAACCAAGTAGTAGCTAGTAATTAGATGAGAATTTTTCCAGAGCTGTTTAGAAAAATCTTGAGAGAAAAATTATCTAGTTTGTACTAGGATGCAGCTGTGATCAAATTCTTAGATCACAGAATTTCTGAAATACCATCTCTGGTGGAACAACAAATCCACCAGAAAAGTTTTTAAAGGTTTATTGTGTTCTTTACATTTGTGTTTGAATATATATCTGTCTGTATCAGCTTAAAGCAATTCACACACTTGTTCATCTTGAACACACAGTCTTTATAAACTGCTCAAAACTTGAAAAAGTTTTGAGATTTACATTCAACCCCCCTTCTGTAAATCTCATTGTTAGTTCTCTAGAAATAACAATTGGTATCAGAGCAGGCTCTTGACAAACAAAGAGTTTAAAGATCTTGGAATCTAACAAAGATGAGTAAGAAGGATATTGGAGTAAAAATCCCAGTTCTTGACAGAGACAGTTATCACCACTGGAAGGTGAAAATGCACCTTCATCTACTCTCCCAAGATGAAGGTTATGTAAACTGTATTGAGAATGGTCCTCACATTCCCCAAAAAGTAGCCACAGTTGCTACGGCCATAATTGCTGTTGGTCAATCCATTCCAAAACCTAGAGCAGAATGGACAATGGAAGACACAGAAGAAGTCCACAAGGATAAGAAGGCTTTGAACATTTTGTTTAATGGTCTTGACAAGGATATGTTTGATAATGTGATAAATTGCTCAACTGCCAAAGAGGTTTGGGACACAGTTCAGCTGCTGTGTGAAGGTACAGAACAAGTAAAAGAGAACAAGATGCAGCTTCTCATTCAACAGTATGAGTATTTTCATTTTGAAGAAAATGAATCTTTAAATGACACATTTAACAGATTCCAAAAGCTGTTGAATGGATTGAAGCTGTATGGTAGAGTGTACCAGGTGAAGGATTCAAATCTTAAATTCTTAAGATCCTTGCCAAAGGAATGGAAACCCATGACTGTCTCCTTAAGAAACTCTCAGGATTATAAGGACTTCACTCTTGAAAGATTATATGGAATCTTGAAGACTTATGAACTAGAGTTGGAACAGGATGAGGTATTGGAGAAGGGGAGAAAGAAAGGAAGTTCAGTTGCATTGGTAGCTGAAAATGAGAGGGAATGCAGACAAGAAACTGTGAGATCTACATCAAACTCCAAAGATGGTACAAGATATCAGGAATCAAGCAAAGGAAAAGAGCAAGTTGCTGAGAATGAAGACAACTCCAGTCAAGATGACTCTGATAGTGTTGATGAGCATCTTGCATTTCTGTCCAGGAGATTTGCAAAGATGAAGTTTAAGAAAAACACTAGAGCCACTAAACCTCATAAGAACATGGTGGACAAATCAAAGTTCAAGTGTTTCAATTGTGGTATAAGTGGACACTTTGCAAGTGAGTGCAGAAAGCCAACCTCTGAAAAGAAGAAATTTGACCAAGTAGATTACAAGAAGAAATATTTTGATCTGCTCAAGCAAAAGGAAAGGGCTTTCATTACTCAAGAAAAAGATTGGGCAGCTGATGGAGAGGAAGAGAATGAAGATGTGGAATATGTCAACTTAGCTCTCATGGCTGATTCTGAGGAAAATGAAGTTAGTTCATCAAGCAATCAGGTAACAACTCAGGTAATCACTACTGATGTAACACAACTTACTAAAG
This sequence comes from Apium graveolens, assembly GCF_009905375.1. Lineage (NCBI taxonomy): Eukaryota > Viridiplantae > Streptophyta > Magnoliopsida > Apiales > Apiaceae > Apium > Apium graveolens. The sequence goes on from NC_133657.1 coordinate 77,210,948, forward strand.
AAGAGTGCAATGATGCTTTTAATGATATGTCTACTGAATTGTATCATTTGCGTGTGTCTCTTAAATCTCTTGCTAAAGAAAATAGTAGGATTAAAGAGAACAATCTGTTTTTAAGTAATAGAAATGCTATGTTAGAAGATAAGTTGATTGACCTAGAGAAAACCAAGCTGCATTGTATATCTGTTGAGAATGAACTAGCTGAATCTATTAAGAAAGTAGAAATACTTTCTAATCAATTAAAGAGAGAGCAAGAGGTGATTAAAGCCTGGAAAACATCTAGGGATGTTAGTGCTCAAATTGCCAAGGTCCAAGGAATTGAATCATTCTGTGAAACTGCCTGGGATAAAAACAAAAAGAAACTGGAATTAATTGATGGGTTGTCAACGGATGTGGAATCAACGGATGATGAAGGTTATCCGTTGAAGGAAGAAAATGAGCATCCGTTGAAGGTTCCTCAATTAAAACAGGCAGATGTTTCTATTAATGAAAATCTAAAGAAACTCAACAGAAAGTTTGGTTCAACTTCCAAGAACTTTGTTAAAGAAGAAGCAAGCACATCCAAAGATGTCAGTAAGGTGAATATAGGGCACATGACCTTAGAACAGTTAAATAATAGGCTCAAGATGGTTGAGGATAAAAAGGAAACTAAAAGAAAATCTAACAGAAATGGGAAGGTAGGTGTTAACAAACATAACAATTACACACCTGATAGGTATGCTCCTAGAAAAAGCTGTGTGCATTGTAGTAGTGTTAATCATCTATCTGCTAATTGCAAATCTATTAAGAAAACCCCCATAACTGTACCCTCTTCCATGCCTAACATGTCTGCATCATCTCTACATGCTATGCCTACTATGTCTCAACAGAATCCTTATGCACATTTTGCAAACATGCCATATTTTAACAATCCTTATCTTGCTGCATTTAGTATGCCTCAAATGCCATACAATATGCCTATGTGGAATAACATGTATGCACAATCCATGCCTTATCATATTCCAAATGTGCTAAATGATTCTGTGACTAACCCTACACCTCAACCAACTACATCCAAGACCAAGGTTGACTCAAAGTTACCTAAGTCTAGAGATGCAGGAGGAATGAAGTCTAGGAGAAAGGCTAACAAGAATGGACCCAAGGAAACTTGGGTACCAAAATCAAATTGATTGATTTTATGGTGTGCAGGGAAATAGAAGAAATCTATGGTACTTGGACAGTGGCTGTTCAAGACACATGACAGGAGATTTCTCCCTGCTCACAGAGTTTAAGGAAAGAGCTGGCCCTAGCATAACCTTTGGAGATGACAGCAAAGGGTTTACTATGGGATATGGCTTGATTTCAACAAGGAATGTCATCATTGATGAAGTTGCATTAGTTGATGGTCTCAAACATAACTTACTGAGCATCAGTCAACTATGTGATAAAGGGAATATAGTTTCCTTCAATTCTGAAGCCTGTGTTGTCACTAGTAAGAAAGACAACAAAGTGGTTCTAACTGGAGTTAGAAAAGGAAATGTGTACTTAGCTGACTTCAACTCTGCAAATGCAGAATCTATTACTTGTCTCTTCAGCAAAGCAAGTTCAGTTGAGAGTTGGCTATGGCACAAGAAGCTATCCCATTTGAATTTCAAGACAATGAATGATCTAGTCAAAAAGGACCTAGTAAGAGGAATTCCTCTTGTTGAATTCTCAAGGGATGGTTTGTGTGATGCTTGTCAGAAAGGCAAACAAAGGAAAGCATCATTCAAAAAGAAGCTTGAAACAACAATTGATGAACCATTACAGCTGCTACATATGGATTTGTTTGGACCAGTCAATGTATTGTCAATTGCAAGAAAAAGATATTGCTTAGTGATTGTAGATGATTTCTCAAAGTTTTCATGGGTCTATTTTCTTGGATCAAAGAATGAAGCAAGTGAAACCATTATCAATCACATCAGGCAAGTCAATAATCATCCTGACCTGAAGGTTAGGAATATCAGGAGTGACAATGGAACTGAGTTCAAGAATTTATCAATGAGGCTGTTCTGTGAAGAAAATGGAATCATGCATGAGTTCTCAGCTCCAAGAACACCTCAGCAAAATGGGGTAGTTGAAAGAAAGAATAGATCTTTAATTGAGGCTGCCAGAACAATGCTTGAAGAATCAAAGTTACCAACATATTTCTGGGCTGAAGCTGTTAATTGTGCCTGTTTCACTCAAAATATCTCTTTGATCAATCAAGCTAAAGGCATGACTCCTTATCAGTTGTTCAAGAGAAGAAAACCAACTCTAAACTTTCTTCATGTCTTTGGATGTAAATGTTTTATACTAAGGAATCAATCTGACCATAAAGGGAAGTTTGATGCAAAGGCTGATGAAGGGATATTTGTTGGTTATTCAGCTGGAAAATCTTATAGGGTCTACAATCTAAGAACCAACATTGTTATGGAATCTGTGCATGTTGTGTTTGATGATAAAAAGATTGATGGACTAACAGATGAGGGACAATATGAGAGACTCAAATTTGACAACATTGAGATATATTGTGATGATAGTGAAGAGGAGACTGATGGAGATAACACTTCAAAAGGGATTCAAAACATGCCCTTGGATAATGCACAAAATACTGCATCCGTTGAAAGTCAGAATTCTGCATCCGTTGATAGAGGCAATGCAGTATCCGTTGAAAGACATGGTGTATCATCCGTTGAAGTACTAAATGAAGCATCTGTTGATCATAGTTTATCAACGGATAATCGATTTACATCATCAGTTGATAGAACTCCAAGTTCCCTGCAAAGGACCAACAACTCAGGGGGAGTTTCAACTAGTCAACACTCTGTCTCACATCATGACAATACTGAGGCCACCTCATCTAGAGTACATCTTCCACTTCAAAGGAAATGGACCAAGAATCATCCCTTTGAACTGATCATTGGTGATGCATCATCTAAAGTGCAAACAAGAAGAGCTACTCAAGATGAATGTCTGTATAGTAGTTTTCTATCTCAGGAGGAACCTAAGAAAGTGGAAGAAGCCTTATTGGATCCAGATTGGATATTAGCTATGCAGGAAGAGCTAAACCAATTTGAGAAAAACCAAGTTTGGAAGCTGGTACCCAAACCAAAGAACAAGAGTCCTATTGACACAAAATGGGTATTCAGAAACAAGATGGATGAAAATGGCATTATCATAAGGAATAAAGCCAGATTGGTTGCTAAAGGCTATTCTCAGCAAGAGGGAATAGATTTTGATGAGACATATGCTCCTGTTGCAAGACTTGAAGCCATCAGAATTTTTCTAGCCTATGCAGCTCATGCCAATTTCAAAGTCTATCAAATGGATGTCAAGAGTGCATTTCTAAATGGGAAATTAGAGGAAGAAGTCTATGTAAGTCAACCTCCAGGATTTGAAGATCCAAACTTTCCAGACTATGTATATTATCTGTTGAAAGCACTCTATGGACTGAAGCAAGCACCTAGAGCCTGGTATGAAACCTTATCAAAATTTCTTTTGGAGAATCACTTCACTAGAGGTAATGTTGATAAAACTCTCTTCTTTAGGAATGTTAATGGCTCTAGTATACTTGTTCAAATTTATGTAGACGACATAATATTTGGTTCTAAAGATGATAAACTTTGTAAAAAGTTTGCTAAGCTAATGCAAAGTAATTATGAAATGAGCCTTATGGGAGAACTAACCTATTTTCTTGGTTTACAAATTAAACAAGTTAGTAATGGAATTATCATTAGTCAAACTAAATATATTCATGATCTTTTAAAGAAGTTTGACTTAATGGAATGTTCATCTGCAAAAACTCCCATGGCCACTGCCACCAAACTTGAATTAAATAAGACTGAAAGGTCTGTGGACATTACAAGTTATAGAGGCATGGTTGGTTCACTTTTATATTTAACTGCTAGCAGACCAGATATAATGTTTGCTACATGTCTGTGTGCTAGATTTCAAGCTGATCCTAGGGAGTCTCACTTAATAGCTATCAAAAGGATTTTCAGATATCTCAAGGGTACACCAAATTTAGGTATTTGGTATCCTAGAGAATCTGGCTTTGATCTAATTGGTTATTCAGATGCAGACTATGCAGGTTGCAAAATAGACAGGAAAAGTACAACAGGCTCCTGCCAATTCCTGGGAAACAAGCTTGTATCATGGTTTAGCAAAAAGCAAAATTCAGTCTCTACTTCTACAGCTGAGGCTGAATACATTGCTGCTGGAAGTTGCTGCTCTCAAGTGTTATGGATGAGAAATCAACTCCTTGACTATGGACTTCATGTTGATAGAATTCCTATTTTTTGTGACAACACAAGTGCCATAGCCATAACAGAGAATCCTGTACAGTACTCAAGAACCAAGCACATTGATATCAAGTACCACTTCATTAGGGAGCATGTCATGAATGGTACAGTGGAACTACATTTTGTTCCAAGTGAACAACAAATTGCAGACATATTTACCAAGCCACTTGATGAATCAACATTCACAAGATTAGTAAGTGAGCTAGGTATGCTTAATTACTCTTAAAATTCATGTCCTTATTGCAATTTGAATTGAAGCCTGAAATATATTAGTTGCTAGAACAAATTTGACTTTTAACAAAGTTTATACCATCAACGGATGTTTCCTATCCGTTGAAAGTCAAAATTGCTCTATCAACGAATATTCATTATCCGTTGAAAGACAAATACATTTCTGGAATTTTTATCCGTCAACGGATAAAACTGAAGTACCTTTCAACGGATGACAATTTGCCTTATCCGTTGAAATGTCACATCAGTCGATTCAGGTATTTCACAGCCGTTGATTCTATTTTCTTAACCGTTGATACTCATACATACATCTGTATGTATTGGTTTTAAAGGTAGTTGTTAGAATACTTACAGTTTATTCTTAAACGGCTGAAATTCACTAACATATACTTATTGATTAATCTTTTACTAATTTTTTTTTGAAAGCATATAAGCCCTTCTGATTTTTCATTTTTACTTTACGTTTTCTTAAAATTTCAAGCATTTACCATTTTCTCTCTGCAAAACCTTCAAGTTATTCTCTGTAATTTCTACTCACAACAATGGCACCAGTCGTGAAAATTATGTCTCAATCTGGGTTCATCTATGAGAAGAACAATTTCATAGCTTTGGTAGAGAAGAATGAAGCCCATTCAGACTATCACAAAATGATGGACTTCATCAAAAACTGTAAACTTAGCTATACAATGCTGGAAGCCCCAACGATTTACTGTGAAGTAGTTGAGGAGATTTGGACAACTGCTGAGTTCAACTCCATAGATATGACTATCTCCTTCACTCTCAAAGGTAAAAATCACTGTATTAACTGTGATGATTTACAAGCATGTTTTAAATTACCTGAGAACAATGCCATGACACCACACACTGATAATGATGTATCCAGCATGTTAGATTCCATAGGTTATTCTCTTAACTCTGCTAGTTTAGGGAGTATTAGAAGAAAAGGCCTTAGGAAAGAATGGAGTTTTCTTGGGGATGCCTTTATAAAGGTTTTCTCTGGGAAAATTAGTAATTTTGATGCCATAACTTCATCTCTTGTTAATATGCTCTATATGCTTGTTTCTGATAGGTATTTTAACTTTAGCAACTATGTGATGCTAGAATTGGGTACTAGATTAGGTAACAAAGCTAATAGACCTAATAACATCTATTATGCTAGATTCTTTATGTTATTGGCTAACCATGTTGCTGAAGGTTTGGTCATAATCAATGAGAATAATAAACTCAAGTGCTGGGCACAAGAGAAAAGAGTTCTTGCAGATTTATTGAGAATGGATCTCAACAGCAGTGTGCCATTGGTATATTTACCAATCATGAATGCACCTCAGGTAGGTGAGGTAATTGCTTCTACAACTCCTACTTCTTCCAACCCCTCTATTTCTTTATCTTCTAGTGTGGCCATGAAATCTGTGACAATGCCCCAACAGATTTCTACCAAGGTCACCAAAACTAAACTTTCAAAATCAAAGACAAAGAAAACCACCTCTATTGTTTCTCAAAAGACAACAGTTGTAACACCAACCATTAACCCTGAGGGGAGTGAACAGGGTGTGAGTGGTGAGGGGAGGGGTGAACATCAAAGAAACCCCCAGGATAAGGAAGGAGAGTTAAGTGCTTCCCAAGCTAGCCAAGCCACAGTTTCTCAAAAAGCTGTGGTGGTTGAAAAGGTATCTAGCACATCCCTAGTTGCATCCTCCCAAAAGGATGTTACTATTGAAAATAGTTCCCAACCAGGAACACAGAACAAACGAGGGAGGGACACTGAAGCCAAACACTCACCAACAAAAGCTTTTATTAGAAGAAAGAAGGCTAGAACCCAATCTTCTACACAGGGTGCACACACTGCACAGATACATCCATCTGTATCTATGCCTTCTCAAACTCAGTTTGATGTGGCTCCAATAAATGTGGAGTCACAGCCCCATTCTCTCACAATAATCACACATCAATCACCAAACACTTCATCACCATCTCTGGATGTGGATATGTTATTCCCATCAATTCCTGATTCTCCCTCTTTACAACTCAGGGAGGAGCCCCACTCAAATACAGGTGATCATCATCTCTTAGATGATTTGTTGGATCACCCGCAAATTCTTTCAGATATAATTGAAGGATCTGTGTCACCACATCTCAAATCAATCTACACAGATTCAACAGTTATATCACTTTCAATTTCAACTTCTTTTCCTTCTTCAACGGATATCACTCATCCGTTGACAAGTGGTTGCTCTTCAACGGATAAGCTTAACAGCAGTTATCCGTTGATAACATCAGTTTCACCTTCAACGGATATTCCACATCCGTTGATAGTCTCTCCACACATAACTGAATCAATTCCAAGTGTAGAAGACATGAATACTGTGCAATCACTCTTAGGATTGAGGGAAGGGAGTGAAAATTTGAGTGAGAGGCTGGGTTGCTCCCAGGCAAAAGGAGAGATTGAGAGCTCAAAAATGCATGCTATTTCTTCCAGCATGGCAAAAGTAAGTGAGAGGAGTACCACCTTAGTAGGTGAAGGTGAGGGAGTGAGTTGTGTGAGCCAGGGGGAGCCCCTGATGCAAGAAAATAGAGAAAAAGAGAGAAAGGTAGGTACAGTAGATATAAGGGTGGAACCAGCCATTGCTAGTGAGTCAATGATTGTGGATGATGCTGAAAAGGAAAGATAATTTCAGCAACATTACAAAGCTGTAATTGATAACATTTCCTTGGATGCTGACACTTTTACTCATCCTGTGTCAGCCTATCAAATGTTGGCTGCTTAGGGCAATGAGGAGGCAGAAAAGACACTACATCTAGTACACACAACAGAATCTCTTCAAAGGGATAAGGCTGCTATTACCAAGATGCCTTCTACAGCTGGTGAGCCATCTGAGGAATTTGGAGTAAATTCTGATGATGATGACTCTGTTTCTTTTGATGGAAGCATGAACTTAGGGGGAGATGAAGGCCCTAGTTCAATTCCAAATCTACCTGAATGGGCTTTGACAAAGGAGTATAGATCAGGGGAATTCAATGTCTCCTTAGTCAAACAAATCAACACTATTCAACAGGCCATTCAGAACACTTCACATGCAAGTATCAAGGCTATCCTTCAAGCTCACCTGGACTCACTGCATCTCATGAAGTTGCAGCAAGTAAAGCAGAATCTGAGTATGGATGATCTCAGGAAGGATATTGCTGACTTGAAATCCTACAGTTCTGAAAAATTGGATTCAGTCATGCCCTATGGTACATTGCAGGACTTGGTTTTGAGATTGAAAAAGGAATCAGTTACTGAGAAAAGGCTGGCCAAGTTGGAAGACAGAGTTCAAGTTATTGAAGATTCTGTGGCCACCATTCTTCACAACCAACAATCTCAAACCAGTCTCCTAATGCAGCTGGCAAAAGCACAAGGCTTGACCCCTCTCCTTGATGATAACAAAAAGGGGGAGAGTAAAAGGGAAGGGGAAGGAGAGCCATCTACAAAAATCAAAATATCTAAAGTGCTAGTTCCTGCCATCACTACTTCTCCAATCATTCAAATCAAAGGAAAGCCTGATGGAATTGATTTGATTCAGCTAGCAGCAGCTGAAATTCAAGTGAAAGAGCAAAGGAGGAGAATTGATGAAAGGTTGCAACTGTTGTTTGGCTCTACACAAGATAAATCAACATCTGTGAAATATAGCACAAAGATTGAACCAATCAACATGGAGCTCAAGCCAGTAGGGAGACATAAGGATGGAGAAGCTTCTTCCAAAGAACTACAAGCTATAATTCTCAAGCCCAATAAAAGATCCAATAAGGACTCTACAAAGAATCCTTTAAAAGAAGTGGACTTTCCTCCTCCAAAAGCTGATGAGAACAAGCTTTTAGGTAGGAGTATTGCTTATCTCAAAGAGACCATGGATGAGGCTGTAAGGAGAAATAGGGCTATTATCTCTAGAGAGGGAAAGAGCATATGTGTGATGCAAGGACATCCCAAATTCTCAATAGCCAAGAAGGAAGAAGTCAAGCAACTAAAGGCTGACAAAAGAGCACAAGCAAAGCTTGAACAACAGCTAAAGTCAAGTCAAGTTGAAGAAGAGAAAGGAATTGAAGTCAGGGGTGAAGACAAGATTGCAAACCTAGATGAGGTTTTTGGGAGTATATTTGGTGAGAGTATGGAAGAAAGAGAGGAATGGCAGAAGGGAAACAGAAGAAAGGCCAAGGCACATAGAAGGAGTGAAGATAATACTGAAGTAACCAAATCTATATCTAAACCACTACCTTCCATACCTGAACCTCTTGTTGCTAATCCCACTATAAACATCCATGGTGAACCAATCATTCCAAAAGAGGAACCTATTGATTGGGACACCATCAAATTGCCTACCTTTCTAACCACTCTTCCACTACCAAAGAAACAGAAAAGAAAACCCAAATCTACACCTCCCATAACCTCTAAGAAATTCACTCAAAAATAAAAGCCTAAGCCTAAGCCATCCATTTCTAAAGATGATTATGTTCACATCTGTGACATAAAAGAAATTTCAGACATTGAACTCTATCTGGATGAGCTGGAGGATGTAAGAGGAATAGCTGCTTACAGACAGCTACCAGAGAGATTAGTGTTCAGATACAAAGGAGCTGGGGAAAGAACATGGCCTCTCCACAGGATTCTGAATGAAGGCTACTCTACCTTGATTAGAGTCTTTTCAGCTATACAAAAGGATTCTGGCTTTACCAGAACTGCCAAGACTGAAATTCTCAACAAGATTGCCAATATAAGGAAAACTTGGAGGGAGCCCAATGCTTTACCCAGGACTTTACTCATTCAAGAAAGGGGAATTACAATTCACAAATCACCTCATTGGTTGATGGAATTTAGAGATGATAAAGGAGTCAGAAGATTTTTCAGACTTGAAGACCAACTCAAGATTGCCAGCAATGAAACTCTCAAGGAAATGCAATCTAAGTTGGATATCAGTGTTGAAGATGAAGCTGAATTCTTCAGACAACTCCAACTCCAAATTGAGGAAAATGACAAAGGGCTAGGAAAGAAAACCAGGGAACAAAGAAGAAAAAGATGATTTGCTCAGGCTAAAGGAGTATCCTTGGAAATACTGTAAATCTTCAATTTCCTCCTAGTACATACATTTTTGCAGCATTTTCAAATTTCTACTTAGTTTCAATTCATATATCTGTTAAGTGTTTTGTTATCATCAAGTTAACCCTGAATTTATGCCTACAATTCTTATAGACATAAATAGGGGGAGATTGTTAGGAATATATGTGCATTAGTTTGATGATATGTTTTGTAATAACCCCAATTTTTGGAAATTTTTGAAACCCTTATGAATAGTGTTTTTGCTGAATGAGAAAACTGTTCATGCCACGCTATGTAGGGGTTCTGTTATTGATCTTATGGGATATTATTAGTACTCTATGTGGTATATAAGTGTATGTAAAGATCGTTAGAATCCAATTCTGAACACTTGGATTTTTCCCGGAAATCCACTAGATACGGAAAGAATTGAGAAAAAGGTAACAGGATAAAAGGATTTAAATTAAAGGATTATAGGAGAGGATCATAAAAAGGAATATAATATATTGAGAAAGGTTGAGGGAACCTAAGTAATAAGATACCGGGTATGATCCCTCAAACGATAAACGAAAACGAAAGTTAAGCGAACCGTATAACAGATCAGCGGTCATTAGGCAAACGATTAGGAAGTTAATCAAAGGGATTAGTGGGAATGATGTCATCCAACCAATAGAAAGAGGACAAGGAAGTGAGGATGACATCATGAGGATGACATAAGCATGACATGGGAAGGAAGGAGGTGTGGTGGCTTTGTAACCACACAAATCCAAGGGCAAGAAGGTAATTGACTAAAGCAAGCACAAAAACCAATCAACCAAGCCAAGTAAAATCATTTTCATCAAAAATCAAAAGCAACCAAGGCTTTGTTCTTCATTGCTCACGGCTTTTCACTATTCAAAAGGCAAGAGAAATTCAAAATCCAAGATCCAAGCTTCCTAAATTGGTAAGATAATTCCCTAATCATCTTCATGCTTAGTTAGGACTATATCATGAGTTTAAGCCATTAATTCCTTCTCAATCTTCTTCATTTAATCAAAGAAGAAGACTATGAATAGTGTTTTCAAGTTTTTTTAACTTGAAGTTTTCTTGTTTTCTTGAAGATCCAAGCATTCTTAAGACTTCTCAAAGCTTCTTAAGGCTTCCTAGCTCCTCCCACCTCTCCAAGGAAGGTATAAACTACAAACCCTAGCTTTAGTTTTGAGTAATTAGGATTGAATGTGTTTGATATAGCATATGTGAAGCATGATGCTTGATTGGTTGAAGTTTGGTTGAGTTTGTAGAGATTAGTTGGTTTTGTTGCATTGTTGGAGTTGTAAATCTTGGTAATTAGTTAAAGAACCTAAGTAAAGCTTTTAGTTCATGTGAGGAATAAGTATAAATGGTTAATGTGGATTTGTTGGGGCTGTTATGATGTGGTTTGGAGGGATATTGGTTGTATGATTGATTTGGGGTTGATTTGTGGTTGGTATTGAATGGTTTAAAATTTGGGAAATCGCGTAAACATAGCCGTCGTAACGTCCGATTTTCTTTGGACTGTTTTTGTGCATAACATTAGGACCCGAGAACCCCCTGCTAGATTATGACCACTGCCATGTTTAGATAGCTCATGTTACGAGCTTCGTTTTGATATGTAGTTCGTTCGATTCCGATGAACGGTTTAGGAGAAACGGCCGTTTTAAGTAACGACGTTTCGCGAACGAACCCTTACCCCTCGCCTTACTTTGAAACATAGGTTAAAGACTAAAAAGGGTTAATTAATGTATGAAACATTTATGGTAAGTGTGTTAGGCAGTTGGTAAGACACTCGCGAAGGAATCGCTTTAAAACTCGTAAAGGTTAAATTATTAAAAATGGTGGAGCCGAGGGTACCCGAGTGACTTAAGCAAATCAGTGAGCGCAAAACAAGCGTTAGAGTCTAAGTTAGTTAAAGTATAGATTTACAAGTGATTTTGGTTTAATTCCAACTTACTTGTTGTTTATAGGTTACCAGACTCGTCCCGAGCCATTCGTAACCCCAGTCGCTCAGGCAAGTTTTCTACCCGTTATACTGTTGTTGTGATGAATATATATATGCATTATCTTGCGATAGATGCATGTTGGTTAATTAGCAAATGTTGCGATATATTGAAGCATGCTGATATGGTATATATATGCATGCCTGTTTCGTATTCTTGATTTATATATCTGTTGGTTCAAGTGCTTATAGTTGCATAATACCTATGCTAGAAATAAGCAAGTAGTTGCGTATACCCTTAGTATAGGGGATAAAAGGTGAATATTTTCTAAAAACCGGGAGTCGAGGATCCCGAGTAATCTTGTATATATGGATATGGATATATATATATATATTTATATATATATATGGTTATATTTTTCCAAACTATTAATCGAATAAGGTTTATTCGATAACTTTAGCTTTATTTTATTATTGAATATTATTTGAATATTCATTCGAAGGCTTATGACTCAGTTTATATTATTTAATGAATATTATTTGAATATTCATTTGAGGATCTATGACTCCGATTATTTGTCGAGGTATATTCTTTATTTTATTAAAGAATAAGGTGTCAATAATCAAACTTATTTTCGATTATTCAAATAAAGATAATACTTTCATATAAGTATATCTTTGGTTATTTAATACTCGTTTCAAGTATAAGTTTTAATACTTCTACTTCAATTATTTTTATAAAGATTATTCTTTATGGGAATATTATTTAAATAATAATATTCAGTCATTTTCTAAATATTCTGGGGACTGATTTACTTCATTAAATCAGTTTTACTCCAAACACTCTTTAAAGTGTTTTCGAGTCTTTAAAATGATTTTCAAAAGTGAGAGCGGATCCCAAAACTATTTTTATATTTAAGATCTTCCTTTTAAAAAGGGGATTTAAATACTCGCTCAAAACATGGGGGATCCGGCTCGGTGGTGGGTTTTATATTCGCAACAAGGTTGCTGTCTTGGTAAAAGAGTTTTTGATTACTTACCCAATATTCGGGAAGTAAAATTCTTGGAACAAGTTAATCCATTAACAGGCATCGCCTGGGAAATATCGGTGAGTTTTCCTTTCCAACTAGATACGACTTCTTGGTGGAGCCGTATCAACAAGTTTCTACTTGGGGAAAGGGGGAAACGAGCTTTACGTTTCAGAGTCATGGATTTCATCTGAACTAGGAGTGGCGTAAGTGGTCGAGTAGCGCCGGCCCAGCCTGATTATATTGGCCCAAATGGCCTGGAAGTTCCGCTAAGGCGGTCCATTCCTTAGGAGTTCAGTGTTCGGTTGACAAGTAAATCCGACAGGTTCTCCTCTACATGTAGAAAATGGTGGGGTTGTACTACTACGACTGATCATCGTAAGTGGTCTTCCTGGCGCGGTAAACTCCCGTAATGAGTTCATCATCCATTTGGATAATTCTGCAACACTACCCGTAGCATTTCGATTGAAAGGCTACTAATGGGTGGTTGCCGAAGCATTGACAGGGTCAAACATTTTTACTGGTGTATCCATTGAATGAAGTATCTCGTAACTTCATCTCTTTTCAAAATATTTCAAAGATAAAATATTTTCAAGTTTTATTTGTGGTCTCATCTATGGGATGACCTCGTGAATCTTATTATACTTCGAACAGTAGTAGTTCAAGTAGATTTCTAAAAATGGTATAAGTATAGTGAAGTAATTGGTAACTTCATCTTCTTTTAAAACTTATATCCAGTAAGTAATTACCTTACTCACGATAAAGATTCTAGTAAGTATCCATTTAGATACTTATATTATTGTTATCACTATGTATTATCTTGCGAGCTGTAAGGCTCACTCTTGCTTTATTTCTTCATCACACAACAACAGTTAGGAAAGATGGCCAGACTCCAGCAGACCCAGCGCAAGCGCGTGGGAAGCATCCCGCGTCTTCCCGATGATGTTGTGGCTGCTATAGCTGCAGAGGTAGATCTATTGGTAGATCAGGCATTCTATTTTTGAGAATCAAATTATGTATAATTATAACTTGTGGCAGATAATGGCAATTAACTGTAAATTTATCAAGTAATCATTTTGGGTTGTAATAACTTTTAAATTGTGGATTCAAAGACTTGTACTTATTTAAATTTCATCTCTGAGACTATAACGGGTTGTGGTGTGTGTTAGTGTGGGGTCACAGCATAAGGTTATTATTATTAATTAAGTGAAGTGATATTGTGGAAAGAAAGACCGTGACGACCCGGATCCCCGACCCCGGATCTGGGGGTGTTACAGAAATGGTATCAGAGCTAAGCGTTATAAACCTCAGAGATGATGTGACGTTAAGATAATAAGTTCACTAAGATAATAAGAACTCTTGCCAAGTTCATAGTCGGACTACCTAACGTAGTACTGACAGTTAAAACCCTTATGGGAACCCTTATAAATATCGTGATAGGAGCGTAGTTCATTATCGTATATGGTAGCGGGACTCCGAACCCTGAGGTTGAGGAGCAACAGCGCGATGATGTTTTATTACTAATTGGAGATCGGGGTGTGGATCCGATAGAGTGTCCTAACGCGGGACCGGATGATGTTCATATTGAGGATATAGCGGTTGAGGATGTTGTCCTAGAAGGGATTGTTGCTGAGAAGAATCCCGTGGAGGATCCTGACAAGAATGAATAAAGGACCACTGATGAATTGATGACCATGGTTAGGTCGACTACCAGAGGTAGGATTGGTCGGTCACTACCAGAGGTTCGTTCAAGTTTGTAAAGATAGTAGCCCCTTTAACGCGGCTTACTCGTAAGACTGAGAAGTTCGAATGGACAGAGAAATGTGAGAACAGCTTTCAAGAACTGAAGCAGAGGTTGGTGATGGCCCCTATGCTGGCGTTGCCGGATGGAAAAGGAGATTTTGTGAAGTGTAGTGACGCTTCGCACAAGGGCTTAGGGTGCGTGCTTATGCAGCACGGTAAGGTAATCGCGTACATGTCAAGACAATTAAGGTAGTATGAAATTCGATATCCCCGCCCATGAGCTTAGGCTCGTGGCAATAGTTTACCCTAAAGATTGGAGGCACTACTTGTATGGAGAGAAGTGCGAGAATTACCTAAGCCATAAGTGCTCTAGTACATTTTCACGTAGAAAAAGCTCAACATATGCCAGAGGAGGCAGTTAGAGCTAATCAAGAATAATGATTGGGAGATTCTTTATCATTCGGGGAAAGCCAATGTGGTGGCTGATGCCCTTAGTAAAAAGGAGAGACTCAAGATGATAATGTCTTTGGGAGAGTTTATAAGAGGTTTTGGAAATAGTAGTGAAGGTAACCGGAGCCGGTACCGAAAAGCTGTTTGAGATAGCAATACAGCCCGAAGTATTGGAAAAGAACATATTGTGTCAGTAAAAGTGATGAATGAAGGCAGAGAGCCAACAAATAGGTATGAGATTAATACCGAGAGTGATGATAAGGGAACAATGAGGTATTCCTATAGAATTTGGGTTCCAAAGGTTTAAGAGCTTAAAGATGAAATCTTAGATGAAAGCTAGTTTGAGGAATAAGAGTTAGAGCAAACCCTGAATGTGATAGTCAGGGAGGACGCCATCAAGATAGAAGGAACCCATAACATAATGGAGTGGAAAATGAGGATTTTAAATTAAAAGATGACCCCAATTATGGGGAGTAGGATGAAACATTTCATACTAAGGAAACAGAAAGTCGAGTAAGGACAGGAGACCCGAGATGGTACCCCTATACGGCAATTCATGGACCTGTCTAAAGAGAACTTAGACTATTATCCCCAACAACCACCCTGAGGAGACAGTGCGGTGGGAAATTCTTTCATGACCTTTAAGTCGCTAAGCTCTCAGAGTTCCAAGGAACAAGCTGACCCAGTCGAGGCAAGACCCTGGCTAAAGGAAATAGATGAATCATTTGAGATTCTAAATGATTGACGAACCACAAAAGACTGTTTTGTCACTTACCCTCCTAAGAGAGAGACCACCCGCTGGTGAAAGGCCAAGGAAGGCACGGAGCAAGAGATTATAATAAACTGATTTAAGTTCAGTCAATTGTTTTCAGGAAAGTACTTCCCAAAGATAAGGAGATAGTGTAAAAGCTTTGGAGCTAGAACAAAAGCGGATGAGTATGATAAATTATGAGTCTAAGTTGTAAAAGTTGTCAAGATTCGTTCTAAGGACACGAATCCAGAATGACGGGATGTTTGAAATCAATGCTTATGTTGTGTTGGTTCATGAAATAACGATAAGAGAAAGGAATATAAAGGCAAGAGAGTTTGAGGAATGATAAGGGAGTTGGGTATGAGGAAACCCTAAAGACTCGTAGAAATAGAAATAGAAAAGTATGTAATCGTCCGGATGAGAGTGATTTTCCATGAGTTAAAATTGCTGGTTGAAGACATAAGAGATACATATATTTTATCCCCTGTAAGTTGGGAGGATTCGAGGAAACCTTGAGGTAATTCGAAGGATAAATAATGAGACGCGGATAGACTGAGGAGACAAGGAAGTAAGAAATTGGGAAAATTAGATGAAGGAAGTGACCTTCAGGAATGTGAAATGTAAGACCGGTGGCTCGATGCCCAGAAAGGGAGATTCCAGGTATGAGAGATATCCCAACATTGAGATGACTCTTGGGATAAACAACAAAAGTAAATAAGGAATTATTAAGAAGAAGTTCACGTTGAACACGACCAATATCTTCCAGAACATCCTTGTTATCATTACCAAATTAGGCAAGAAAAGCGGATAACCGTTGTTATCTTTTGGAGGCCATATTGATTGACCTCATTTTGAATACAAATGTTATTGTGAAATTAGGCATATACTATTGAGGTGGGAATGATTGAATAAGACACCCTTATCAGGGATATATGACTTGATTTATCCATGGAAGGATGCAGGTACCTTTTAAAGGTGGAATTAAGGATAGAACATCGGTAACTTAAAATGAATCCTTGGGGAATGCATAAAGGTTGGCATTTCACCCTTAATAGGGACAGTATGAGTTTTGACAGTATGATTGGGAAAGGGTTAAGGTAGCAACAACCTTTAAGAATCAGTGGAGAAATTTTTCAGAAGTATATAGACAATGGTTCTAGTATTAGTAAATGGTATTTTGATATGCCCTGTATCTAGGGAATACAGGAGGAACGATTGAAGGATAACCTTAGAGGTTTTACAAGGAGAAAGGTAGTATTCAAAATTTTCAAGAATAGAAATGTTGATAAAGGAAATATGACGTAATTATAATGTTGCCAAGTGGGGCACGTGTTAAACCACGAGAAAGTATGGATCGAACCAGTAATGGTCGAAATTGTTCAGGGCAATTAGGACTTAAGATAAAAGATGTTCTAATTATGATTGAGAGTCAGTCATGACAGTGATTAACCTCTAAAGACTGAGGCAATAACTTATGGAAAAATGGTGATATTTTTTTTTCCCATCTGATTTTAAGGAAAACATCTTCACTCAAGCAGTGATCGGAAATAAGGTAGAAAATTTATTTGGAGGTGGTTAAAATGACATTGATTGTAAGGAAATTTTACTATCAGGAAAGGCCAAAGAGGTGGCCGACACTTTAAAGGTAAGTGGATAATTATAGGCGCGTGTGCCAAAAGAATACAGTGATGATGGTTAAAAATGTGAAGGTTGAATTATGGTTTGGAAGATTGACATTCCTTCTGATGACTGTGCAATACCCAACCGTAATAGTAGTTGGTAAAGGTTTAATTCGTGTAATCGCCATGAACGGGCTATCTATCTTAGAAGGTCCTATCTTGAGAATAATCCAGGACCATATTTCAAAAAGGACTAGATGAACCCTTGAGTTAATTCTTCTATTTAGGGCGTATGATTAAGAATGGTATTAACCTGCTATCGTTGCTTTGAGCGAAACTCTTCTGCAAATTTTATCTGCTTCATGTCATGTATGTATGTCAGAATCAGGAGTGTACTCCATGAATCCTGAATGGTGACTATGTTACCTCCTTAGAAGGATTTGATACGAGATGTATGGACTCCGTATGGTTAGCTATTAAGACTTCATGGAAAATGAATGACTACAGTAGGTCAGTGGTGGACCATAGTAAGGAAGCAATGATTCTGCGAGTAATGAGCTGATTACAACCGTGAGAGTTGTATTGGAATGGGTGTTGAGATTGAGTACCACTAATCGGGTCGTGGTAGTGTATAAGCTATCATTGATAGACTAATTAAGTAGAGTATCTACCTAGTGAATTATTATTCTTTCTTATCAATAGAGAGTCGTATTATTATACGAGGAAGGTTGCGGTGCAAGCATAGAATTCTAGTAACGATGATGTATAGAATGAGATTCCAGATTCGATTTTCGATGTCGAGGGAGTTTCAAAGGTGATTGTGTATAAGCTCGAGGGAGAGCATGGGTCCATAGAATGATGGACGGGATAGCAAAAATATTTAGGCATGTGAAATACGATGCTATAATACTTGATGTTGATATAAATACATATGTTTTGTTCTACTATGACAAACCTCTATAGTTCAGAGGTAGGTTCCAAGCCAGATATTTTATGGCAATATTTTTTTACATATATACAATTCTCTTCAGTTCGTTCTTTTCTCTTCTTTTCATTTCAAGTAAGCTGAGAAGAACAACCCTTCCAGAAGGGGAGGTATTGCCGAATGACTATCTATCTTTGTGATAGAAGCCTAGTAGGATACCATCTATTGTTTAGTTGCTTGTCAAGTACTAAAGGCTGGCCACCTTCTGTACTAACTATGCGATATAACAAGTGTTCATGATCATAGTGATCTCTCAACAAATTCCTTTACTTCTATTTGATTGATCAAATTTTGGAAAATAGAAACAACTAAAAAAGGAGTAATAAAGTGGTGGTAGTATGCGGAATGGGAACACATTCGTGATACTAAGGTTGACGTGGTTATTAAAAGGTTATAGAACGCTAACAAGCAAAAGTATAACCCGTATAATATTAGGAACGGAAGGTAGTAGCGATTACGAACTGGAAAAGAATGGGTATTGAGAAGCAAAAGTTCTAATGATTAGAAGCTATGATGAGAGTCTGTGTAATAGACTTGAAAGAATTTGGAATGATCACTTAATGAGAATTGAGTTATCTTACGACAATAGATCCTATGTCATTATCGAGATGTCGCCTTATGAGATCCTTGAGGGAAGACAATGTCGATCTCCCTTATGTTAGGATGAAGTTGTAGAGCGCAAGATGCTCGGACCGGCAGTAGTCCAAAGGACCAAGGATATGATAGATCTAATCAGAGGACGGCTGGTAGTAGCCCAAGATGGACATGATAAGTATGTTGATTTGACACGAAAGGATAAAGAGTACGAAATAGGGGACCTAGAAATGTTATAGGTATCCCTTGGAAAGGATTGATGAGATTCGGAAAGAAAGGAAAGCTAAGTCCACCAATTGTTGGACCCTTGGATATATTAAGACGTTTGGGAAGTTAGCATATGAGCTAGCCCTACCCCCGAACCTGTAGCAAGTTCATAACGTGTTCCACGTATTAATGTTAAGGAAGTGTAATTCAGATGCCAGACAAATAGGGGCATATGAGCGCATAGACATGCAACCAGACGTAACCTATATGGAGCAACCAGGAAGGGTTATAGAGTGAAAAGGAACGAGTGCTTAGGAGAAGGGTTATCAAACTAGTAAGAGTTTGATGGTAGAACCACAATGTGGGAAAATTGACTTGAGAGTTAGAAAGTGCAATACTAAGAAAGTATCCTTATTTATTTCTATCTGATTCCGGGACGGAATCCTTTTAAGGAGGGGAGACTGTAATAACCCCAATTTTTGGAAATTTTTGAAACCCTTATGAATAGTGTTTTTGCTGAATGAGAAAACTGTTCATGCCACGCTATGTAGGGGTTCTGTTATTGATCTTATGGGATATTATTAGTACTCTATGTGGTATATAAGTGTATGTAAAGATCGTTAGAATCCAATTCTGAACACTTGGATTTTTCCCGGAAATCCACTAGATACGGAAAGAATTGAGAAAAAGGTAACAGGATAAAAGGATTTAAATTAAAGGATTATAGGAGAGGATCATAAAAAGGAATATAATATATTGAGAAAGGTTGAGGGAACCTAAGTAATAAGATACCGGGTATGATCCCTCAAACGATAAACGAAAACGAAAGTTAAGCGAACCGTATAACAGATCAGCGGTCATTAGGCAAACGATTAGGAAGTTAATCAAAGGGATTAGTGGGAATGATGTCATCCAACCAATAGAAAGAGGACAAGGAAGTGAGGATGACATCATGAGGATGACATAAGCATGACATGGGAAGGAAGGAGGTGTGGTGGCTTTGTAACCACACAAATCCAAGGGCAAGAAGGTAATTGACTAAAGCAAGCACAAAAACCAATCAACCAAGCCAAGTAAAATCATTTTCATCAAAAATCAAAAGCAACCAAGGCTTTGTTCTTCATTGCTCACGGCTTTTCACTATTCAAAAGGCAAGAGAAATTCAAAATCCAAGATCCAAGCTTCCTAAATTGGTAAGATAATTCCCTAATCATCTTCATGCTTAGTTAGGACTATATCATGAGTTTAAGCCATTAATTCCTTCTCAATCTTCTTCATTTAATCAAAGAAGAAGACTATGAATAGTGTTTTCAAGTTTTTTTAACTTGAAGTTTTCTTGTTTTCTTGAAGATCCAAGCATTCTTAAGACTTCTCAAAGCTTCTTAAGGCTTCCTAGCTCCTCCCACCTCTCCAAGGAAGGTATAAACTACAAACCCTAGCTTTAGTTTTGAGTAATTAGGATTGAATGTGTTTGATATAGCATATGTGAAGCATGATGCTTGATTGGTTGAAGTTTGGTTGAGTTTGTAGAGATTAGTTGGTTTTGTTGCATTGTTGGAGTTGTAAATCTTGGTAATTAGTTAAAGAACCTAAGTAAAGCTTTTAGTTCATGTGAGGAATAAGTATAAATGGTTAATGTGGATTTGTTGGGGCTGTTATGATGTGGTTTGGAGGGATATTGGTTGTATGATTGATTTGGGGTTGATTTGTGGTTGGTATTGAATGGTTTAAAATTTGGGAAATCGCGTAAACATAGCCGTCGTAACGTCCGATTTTCTTTGGACTGTTTTTGTGCATAACATTAGGACCCGAGAACCCCCTGCTAGATTATGACCACTGCCATGTTTAGATAGCTCATGTTACGAGCTTCGTTTTGATATGTAGTTCGTTCGATTCCGATGAACGGTTTAGGAGAAACGGCCGTTTTAAGTAACGACGTTTCGCGAACGAACCCTTACCCCTCGCCTTACTTTGAAACATAGGTTAAAGACTAAAAAGGGTTAATTAATGTATGAAACATTTATGGTAAGTGTGTTAGGCAGTTGGTAAGACACTCGCGAAGGAATCGCTTTAAAACTCGTAAAGGTTAAATTATTAAAAATGGTGGAGCCGAGGGTACCCGAGTGACTTAAGCAAATCAGTGAGCGCAAAACAAGCGTTAGAGTCTAAGTTAGTTAAAGTATAGATTTACAAGTGATTTTGGTTTAATTCCAACTTACTTGTTGTTTATAGGTTACCAGACTCGTCCCGAGCCATTCGTAACCCCAGTCGCTCAGGCAAGTTTTCTACCCGTTATACTGTTGTTGTGATGAATATATATATGCATTATCTTGCGATAGATGCATGTTGGTTAATTAGCAAATGTTGCGATATATTGAAGCATGCTGATATGGTATATATATGCATGCCTGTTTCGTATTCTTGATTTATATATCTGTTGGTTCAAGTGCTTATAGTTGCATAATACCTATGCTAGAAATAAGCAAGTAGTTGCGTATACCCTTAGTATAGGGGATAAAAGGTGAATATTTTCTAAAAACCGGGAGTCGAGGATCCCGAGTAATCTTGTATATATGGATATGGATATATATATATATATTTATATATATATATGGTTATATTTTTCCAAACTATTAATCGAATAAGGTTTATTCGATAACTTTAGCTTTATTTTATTATTGAATATTATTTGAATATTCATTCGAAGGCTTATGACTCAGTTTATATTATTTAATGAATATTATTTGAATATTCATTTGAGGATCTATGACTCCGATTATTTGTCGAGGTATATTCTTTATTTTATTAAAGAATAAGGTGTCAATAATCAAACTTATTTTCGATTATTCAAATAAAGATAATACTTTCATATAAGTATATCTTTGGTTATTTAATACTCGTTTCAAGTATAAGTTTTAATACTTCTACTTCAATTATTTTTATAAAGATTATTCTTTATGGGAATATTATTTAAATAATAATATTCAGTCATTTTCTAAATATTCTGGGGACTGATTTACTTCATTAAATCAGTTTTACTCCAAACACTCTTTAAAGTGTTTTCGAGTCTTTAAAATGATTTTCAAAAGTGAGAGCGGATCCCAAAACTATTTTTATATTTAAGATCTTCCTTTTAAAAAGGGGATTTAAATACTCGCTCAAAACATGGGGGATCCGGCTCGGTGGTGGGTTTTATATTCGCAACAAGGTTGCTGTCTTGGTAAAAGAGTTTTTGATTACTTACCCAATATTCGGGAAGTAAAATTCTTGGAACAAGTTAATCCATTAACAGGCATCGCCTGGGAAATATCGGTGAGTTTTCCTTTCCAACTAGATACGACTTCTTGGTGGAGCCGTATCAACAAGTTTCTACTTGGGGAAAGGGGGAAACGAGCTTTACGTTTCAGAGTCATGGATTTCATCTGAACTAGGAGTGGCGTAAGTGGTCGAGTAGCGCCGGCCCAGCCTGATTATATTGGCCCAAATGGCCTGGAAGTTCCGCTAAGGCGGTCCATTCCTTAGGAGTTCAGTGTTCGGTTGACAAGTAAATCCGACAGGTTCTCCTCTACATGTAGAAAATGGTGGGGTTGTACTACTACGACTGATCATCGTAAGTGGTCTTCCTGGCGCGGTAAACTCCCGTAATGAGTTCATCATCCATTTGGATAATTCTGCAACACTACCCGTAGCATTTCGATTGAAAGGCTACTAATGGGTGGTTGCCGAAGCATTGACAGGGTCAAACATTTTTACTGGTGTATCCATTGAATGAAGTATCTCGTAACTTCATCTCTTTTCAAAATATTTCAAAGATAAAATATTTTCAAGTTTTATTTGTGGTCTCATCTATGGGATGACCTCGTGAATCTTATTATACTTCGAACAGTAGTAGTTCAAGTAGATTTCTAAAAATGGTATAAGTATAGTGAAGTAATTGGTAACTTCATCTTCTTTTAAAACTTATATCCAGTAAGTAATTACCTTACTCACGATAAAGATTCTAGTAAGTATCCATTTAGATACTTATATTATTGTTATCACTATGTATTATCTTGCGAGCTGTAAGGCTCACTCTTGCTTTATTTCTTCATCACACAACAACAGTTAGGAAAGATGGCCAGACTCCAGCAGACCCAGCGCAAGCGCGTGGGAAGCATCCCGCGTCTTCCCGATGATGTTGTGGCTGCTATAGCTGCAGAGGTAGATCTATTGGTAGATCAGGCATTCTATTTTTGAGAATCAAATTATGTATAATTATAACTTGTGGCAGATAATGGCAATTAACTGTAAATTTATCAAGTAATCATTTTGGGTTGTAATAACTTTTAAATTGTGGATTCAAAGACTTGTACTTATTTAAATTTCATCTCTGAGACTATAACGGGTTGTGGTGTGTGTTAGTGTGGGGTCACAGCATAAGGTTATTATTATTAATTAAGTGAAGTGATATTGTGGAAAGAAAGACCGTGACGACCCGGATCCCCGACCCCGGATCTGGGGGTGTTACATGTTTAACAAAACACTTAAGTAGAAATTCAGTGTATGTAGCCTCAACGGATAAGACCACTTTGGCTATCCGTTGATGGTGTAGCTTTACTTAGAAATAAGTCTAGTGTTGTAGCATATTTCAGTCTCTGTATTTAAGATGTAATTCTTAGAAGTTGAGAGAAACTATGAGTCATGTTGACTACTAGAAGATATGCAGATAGGAAGGCCAATTGTAAATATTTCATGCCTTGTAATTTTGTATAAATGAAGTGGTATCAACGGATGACTTAAAGACCTTCAACGGATGAGAAGCTAAGCTTCAACGGATGTCTCTAAAGCTTCAACGGATAACATCCTTCAACGGATGAGTGCATCAACGGATGAAAGCTTCAACGGATGTTCTGTTGATTAACCGTTGATAAGTGGTAGTTGTACCTACAAACAGAGGCACGTGGGTGAACAGAGATTACTGAAATGTGGCAGCCTAATTTCAGGAACATCAGAAAAAGCAGCCGTTCTACTCTAGTATAAAGAGACATTAAGTCAACAAAGTACTGGAGTGAACTGGAGAAGAAACAAGTGGAGATCTTACTTTATTATTTTATATATCCTTGTCTTCACTTGTAAACTTGGTAATATATAAACCAAGTAGTAGCTAGTAATTAGATGAGAATTTTTCCAGAGCTGTTTAGAAAAATCTTGAGAGAAAAATTATCTAGTTTGTACTAGGATGTAGCTGTGATCAAATTCTTAGATCACAGAATTTCTGAAATACCATCTCTGGTGGAACAACAAATCCACCAGAAAAGTTTTTAAAGGTTTATTGTGTTCTTTACATTTGTGTTTGAATATATATCTGTTTGTATCAGCTTAAAGCAATTCACACACTTGTTCATCTTGAACACACAGTCTTTATAAACTGCTCAAAACTTGAAAAAGTTTTGAGATTTACATTCAACCCCCCTTCTGTAAATCTCATTGTTAGTTCTCTAGAAATAACAGGAACATATGATGGAAGGTACAGTGGAATTGCATTTTGTTCCAACAGATCAACAACTAGCAGATATCTTCACCAAACCACTATGTGAAGCTACTTTTACAAGACTGGTAAATGAACTTGGAATGGTTTCAGGTTCTTTTTCAAAATCTGCTTAGTTTTTGTTCTCATGCATCAGACTTTATGATTACTGTTTACAGATTTTCTTATCTCCATGTAATCTGTGCTTAAACTGTAATATATTAAATACTGATTGTTATCTGATGTGATTCTATATACTCTGATAGTGTTTTGAATGTTCTGTGACTATTCAATCCAATGAGGATTACTGTGCTAGATGCTGACCTAGTAGTCCTTAACATACTAGAAATCCCATGTTTGAATTAGTTATTTATGTGGAAATAAATTAAACAAGAAAATTCTAATTTTGAGCTTAGTCAAATTTACTTTGTGTATCTTATTACTAAGTCACAAACTAGATTTTTGCTTCTTATCTGTCAAATTCTGATGTTAGTAAATCTGAAGGATGAACTACATGCTCGATAAGCCTCACTTATCTGTAAAAAAGAAAAGAAAAGACATTGAAGTCAGGTACTCCTTTGAGATCTAGAGTAAATATGTGAAAGGGAAGACCCAAGTGCATTGCTGGTATTAAGTTATATGCATTAGAAAAGCAAATAAATTTTTCTTGGTGACTTTTCACATTCTCTGATTACTGGAGAAATACTCTAATAATAGCATAAATTCTGATAGCAGTTGTGACTCACTTACACTGAGAAGCCACTGTAAAAAGAATGTCAAAAGATGCATAAAATGAGTACAAATAGTTGAGGTGGACTCTTGCATAAATTTATTCTATAGTAAACTTCAAAATTAAAGACAGATTTTAAACACTTTTCTTAGTTATGCCTTATTTTTAATATATACTAAAGTGTTAGATATATTTGATAATGTCATGGCTAATATGTTTTATGTTTAGCTTTCAGATCTTAATTGAACAGGATAAATCGGTACTTAACTGTTGATCAGTACTTATACTGGAAGTCAGGACTTAAGGATATCAGTACTTATGTTATCAGGAGATAATCATCAGAAGATAGATATCAGAACTTAAGTGCTGAAGGACGATCAGATAAGGACAGTAGCTGATTAAAGGAAAGAAGATCAATATAAACATAAGAAGAGATATACATGAAGAAGGAATTCTGTAAAGAATGGAATACTTGGAAGAAAAGATATCTGATTGATATATTTTAGGAAGCATAATTATATTCCATATCAATTAGCGATTATCTTGTAACTGTGTAGTATATAAACACAGATATAGGGTTTACACTAAAAGTGTTATCATAATTCGAAAAGATTATTCATTGTAACCCTAGCAGCTCTCGTGATATTGTTCATCACTGAGAGGTAACAGTTCCATACTGTAACAGAGTTTATTATTTCAATAAAGTTTGTTTTCTGTTACTTAAGTTCTTAAAGTTCAATTTGAGTGTACTATACACTGTATTCACCCCCTCTACAGTGTGTGTATGACCTAACAAGTGGTATCAGATCCTATCTGTTAACACACATACAGTTAAAGATCCAAACACAATCATGTCGGACACAGAAACTCCAACTAAGCCTACCAAAACTGAGGAACCACCAAAGACACAAATTCAGAGTCGGTATGAGACCATCAGAGTTCCCATACTGAGACCATCTGAATATCCCATATGGAAGGTAAGGATGACCATGTTCCTGGAAGCAACAGATCCAGAATACCTTGATAGAATCAAGGAAGGCCCTCACAAACCAACCAAGCTCGCTGTTGCAGTTGCAGGTGAAGAAGCAAAGACCGTACCAAAGGAGAAGAGTGATTATACTGCTGAAGATATAGCATCAATTGCTAAGGATGCCAAGGTACGACACTTACTGCATAGTGCCATTGATAATGTAATGTCAAACAGGGTAATCAACTGCAAGACTACTAAGGAGATATGGGATGCTCTGGAAACAAGGTGTCAGGGAACAGAGACAATTAAGAAGAACAGGAAGACAATACTCACTCAAGAGTATGAACACTTTGACTCAAAGATTAATGAGTCATTGAATGATTTATATGATAGATTTGTCAAACTTTTGAATGATTTGTCATTGGTTGATAAAGAGTATGATCTTGAAGATTCAAACCTTAAGTTCCTGTTAGCTCTTCCTGAATGCTGGGATTTGAAGGCAACGACAATAAGAGACAACTACAATCTTGATGAAACAACTCTTGACGAAATCTATGGAATGCTCAAGACTCATGAGCTTGAGATGGAACAAAGAAGCAAGAGGAAAGGAGGAAAGTCAAGGACAGTTGCTCTTAAGGCTGAAGAAGAATCCCGCAAAGCAGCTTCCTCAAAGAAAGACAAGGGTAAAGCTCTTTTCATAAAGTCTGATACTGAGTCATCAAGTTCTGAGAGTGATGATGACTCAGATTCTGAAAGCTTGCCTGAGACTGATGCTGATGAGGTGGTGATGAAGCTGTGTGCTCTTATGGTGAAAGGAATCACAAAGATTGCATACAGGAAGTTCAGGAAGGGAAAGAAGTTTTCCAGGAAAGGCATAAGTTCTGATAAGAAGAATTTCAGAAGATCTGAAGGCAGAGGAGGAAAGTCTGACAAAGGAGATTACACCAATGTTAAATGCTATAACTGTGGTGAGAAAGGCCACATATCTCCTGATTGCAAGAAGGTAAAGGGTGACAAAGGCAAGGCTCTTGTCACAAAGCAGAAAAGCTGGACAGACACCTCAAGACTCTGAAAGTGAGGAAAACTATGCATTGATGGCAAATGCTGATAAAGAAAGTGTTGAGAGCAGTTCTAAAGCTGCTGAAATAAAGGTACCTCAGACTACTTATACTTTTCATACTGATGATATTAATGAGTTGAGAAGATATCTTAAAACCATGTTTGTTAGTTATAGAGATCAAACTTTAACATGTGAAAGATTAACTTCTGAAAATCTTGCATTTAAGAAAAGAAATGATTTCTTAGAAAAAGAGTTAGTCATGTTCCATCAAACTCAGAAGGATAGAGATGATGCTTTTTATGTTAGGGATGAAGTGCTAAAAATGAATGAATCTCTAAAAACTGAGTTAGAAAAGGAAAGAGAGATTATCAGGACTTGGACTAACTCTGGCAAAACAACTCAAAATTTGCTAAGTAGTGGAAACTGGAAAGAGGGCTTAGGTTATGGAGAAGATAAGAATGATAAAGGAACTGAAGAAATTAAGCCTGTTGATAAGCAAAAGCCAAAGTTAAAACCTGTTAAGTTTGTAACTGTAAAGTCTGAAAATGAGAAATCAGAAGTTACAAAGGAATTAACTTCTGACAAACTAAAACAGGAAAAGACAGCTGAAGTGAACATAGGCTTAATGACAAAGAAGCAGCTTAAGTATAAGCTGAAAGATGTTAAGAATGCAAACAAGGTAA
This sequence comes from Apium graveolens, assembly GCF_009905375.1. Taxonomy (NCBI): domain Eukaryota; kingdom Viridiplantae; phylum Streptophyta; class Magnoliopsida; order Apiales; family Apiaceae; genus Apium; species Apium graveolens. The sequence continues at coordinate 77,238,822 of NC_133657.1, forward strand.
AATCACCTAGAAAAAATAGGAATGGAAAGGAAGGTGTGAATAAAAGCAATAATTATAAACCTGTTCCTGATGCTTCTAGGAAAACATGTCATAACTGTGGAAGTTCTAACCATCTGGCTTCTTTTTGCAGGAAGAATAAGAATATTAACTCCTTACCTTCAAAATCAGGAGTTAAGAGTCAGTCTGTTAGATACAAACCACAAAATCCTTGTTTTCATTGTGGTAGTTTATGGCATTCCATTTATACTTGTAAGGAATATCATAGCTTGTACTATGATTATTATCAAATAAAACCTTCTTTGAAGAAAGTTTCCATTGTTCCTTCTAGTGTAAATTCTGATTCAAAGTCTGATAGTGTAAGTTCTGATAAGAAAAATGTTAACATAAACTCTGATGCTAAATCCGCTGCAAATGTTAACAAACTTAATAAGGCCAAAGGATCCAAGCAAGTCTGGGTCCTTAAAACTAATAATTAGTGGTCTTTGTGATTGCAGGGCAACAGGAAAAATATTCTAGTTCTGGACAGTGGATGTTCAGGACATATGACTGGAAATAAGGCCCTGCTATCAGACTTTGTGGAGAAAGCTGGCCCAAGTGTTTCTTATGGAGATGGCAACATTGGAAAAACATTGGGATATGGCAATATCAATCTTGGAAATGTCATAATTAAAGAAGTAGCTCTGGTATCAGGACTTAAACACAACCTACTGAGTATAAGTCAAATCTGTGACAGAGGTTATCATGTTGATTTCTTTGAAGAACACTGTGAAATTGTGAGTAAATCTAAAGGCAAAGTTGTTCTGAAAGGATACAGGCGTGGTAACATTTATGAAGCTAAGCTTTCAACAAGTAATGATGGTTCTGCAATCTGTCTGATGAGTAGAGCATCAATTGAAGAAAGCTGGAATTGGCATAAGAAACTCTCTCATTTAAATTTCAATAATATAAATGAACTGGTCAAGAAAAATCTTGTGAGAGGACTGCCAAAGTCAGTATTTGCTCCTGATGGTCTTTGTGATTCCTGTCAGAAAGCCAAATAAAGAAAATCTTCATTCAAGAGCAAGACTGAATCATCAATTCTTGAGCCTTATCATATACTACATGTTGATCTATTTGGTCCAGTAAATGTCATGTCTATTGCAAAGAAGAAGTATGAGTTGGTCATAGTGGATGAGTTCACCAGATACACATGGGTGTATTTCTTGCACACAAAAAGTGAAACTGCATCTATCTTGATTGATCATGTCAAACAGCTGGATAAAATGGTCAAAGATTCTATGAAAATTTTAAGGAGTGATAATGGCACTGAGTTCAAGAATTTGATAATGGAAGAGTTCTGCAAAAAACCATGGAATAAAGCAGGAATTTTCTGCTCCTGGAACTCCACAGCAGAATGGAGTTGTTGAAAGAAAGAATAGGACTCTCATTAAAGCTGCACGTACAATGCTTGAAGAAGCAAAGCTTCCAACCTATTTCTGGGCTGAAGCTGTGCAGACTGCTTATTTTACTCAAAATGCAACACTCATTAACAAGCATGGAAAAACACCATATGAGATGGTGAAGAAAAAGAAGCCAAATCTGAAATATTTTCATGTATTTGGATGCAAGTGTTTTGTTCTCAAGACTCATCCTGAACAGCTATCAAAGTTTGATCTAAAAGCTGATGAAGGAATCTTTGTTGGATATCCACTTTCCACAAAAGCCTTCAGAGTCTATAATTTGAGAACAAAAGTGGTCATGGAATCTATCAATGTCTCTTTTGATGACAAGAAGATTACTGGTCTTGAAGATTTCATTGACCATGATCAGCTGAGATTTGAAAATGAAGACTCAAATTCTGATACTGAAAATCCTGACAGTCTAAGTCCTGATACTGTAAACTCTGATGGATTAAACTCTGATGTTATTGAAACTGTGGTAACTACGTCAAAGGAAGATGCACCTATGCAGGGGGAGCATACTCAAGATCCTACCTCATCTCAAGAAACATCAGAACATGCATCTGGCTCTTCAAGTTCTGATTCAGTCAAGTTCTAATAAGCCAAGTTCTGATAGTGCTGAAAATCTAAATACTGAAGAATTCAACTCAGAGAGCATAGTTTCAGGGGGAGCATCAGAAAATGAAAATGAAGATAGCATGGATCATGAGGGAGCATCCAGTTCTAGAGACAACCTTCCATCTGCAAGGAAGTGGACAAAATCACATACACCTGATTTGATAATTGGAAATCCTGATGCAGGTGTCAGAACTAGAACAGGTACTTCAAATGAATGTCTCTACAATTCTTTTCTCTCTCAGACTGAGCCAAAGAAAGTTGAAGAAGCTCTTCAAGATGCTGATTGGGTGCAAGCAATGCAGGAAGAGTTAAATGAATTTGAAAGAAACAAAGTCTGGACCCTAGTGCCAAGACCAAATAATAGATCTGTTGTTGGTACAAAATGGGTATTCAGAAACAAAACTTGATAGTGATGGCATAATTACAAGGAATAAGGCAAGGCTGGTTGCAAAAGGATATTCTCAACAGGAAGGAATTGATTATGATGAAACATTTGCACCAGTTGCTAGGTTAGAAGCCATAAGGATATTTTTGGCTTATGCTGCTCACAAAAAGTTTACTGTCTTTCAAATGGATGTGAAAAGTGCTTTTCTCAATGGAGAATTGGAGGAGGAAGTATATGTTGAACAACCTCCAGGCTTTGTAGATTCCAAACATCCAGATTATGTCTACAGGCTTGATAAAGCACTTTATGGACTTAGGCAAGCTCCTAGAGCATGGTATGAGACTTTAGCTCAGTTTCTTCTGGAAAGTGGATTCAATAGAGGAACAACAGACAAAACACTATTCTACCTCAACCATAGGAAAGGACTTACTTCTGGTCCAGATTTATGTTGATGATATCATTTTTGGATCTACAAATGACAAACTTTGCAAGAAGTTTGCCAAACTAATGCAGTCAAGATATCAGATGAGTATGATGGGGGAACTTAGCTATTTTCTAGGGCCTTCAAGTCAAGCAGAATGAAGAAGGCACTTTTATTTGTCAAACTAAGTACACCAGAAACTTGCTGAAGAAATTTGGAATGCAAGATTGTTCAAGTGCATCCACTCCCATGGCCACTGCAACAAAACTGGATAAGGATACTGGTAAATCAGTAGATATTACTGATTACAGAGGTATGATTGGCTCTCTACTCTATCTAACTGCTAGTAGACCTGATATCATGTATGCTACCTGTCTTTGTGCAAGATTTCAAGCAGATCCAAGAGAACCTCACTTAACAGCTGTGAAAAAGAATCTTTAAGTATCTTAAAGGAACAGCTGCTCTGGGATTATGGTATCCTAGAGAATCAGACTTTAAACTAATAGGTTACTCAGATGCAGATTTTGCAGGTTGCAAAATTGACAGGAAAAAGCACAACTGGAAGCTGCCAATTTCTTGGAGGCAGATTGGTTTCTTGGTACAGCAAGAAACAAAAGTCAATTTCCACATCAACTACAGAAGCAGAGTATATTGCTGCAGGAAGCTGTTGTGCACAGATTCTTTGGATGAAGAATTAGTTACTGGATTATGGGTTAATATATTTCAAAATCCCTATTTACTATGATAATCAAAGTGCTATTGCTATGACAGGTAATCCAGTTCAACACTCTATGACAAAGCACATCAGCATCAGGTACCACTTCATAAGGGAACATGTGGATGAAGGTATAGTGGAATTGCATTTTGTTCCCACAGATCAACAACTAGCAGATATCTTCACAAAACCACTATGTGAAGCTACTTTTACAAGATTGGTAAATGAACTTGGAATGGTTTCAGGTTCTTTCTCTAAATCTGCTTAGTCTTGTTCTGTGTTATCAGACTTTATGCTCAGTATTTACAGAATTCATCTCATTGTGTATTCTGTGCTTAATTGATAAATGTTTTTAAGTACTGACTGTTGTCTGATATATGTTTCTAAACTCTGATAAGTGATATGTCTGTTCAAGTAATTATTCAATCCTATGAGGATAACTGTGCTAGATACTGACCTAGTAGTCTTCAATAAACAAATGATTCCATGTAAGAAGTAATTATTTCAGTGGAAATCTTATGACACTAGCAAATTCTGATAATTGAGCTTAGTTGAGTTTACTTTGTATATCTTATTACTAAGTCACAAATTAGAATAATGCTACTCATCTGTTAAGTTCTGATACTAGTAAAACTGCTGAATGTACTAAGTGCTGATAAACCTCACTTATAAAAAGAAAAAGCAAAAAGATCAAAGAATAAAATCAGGTACTCCTTTGAGATCTAGAGTAAAAATGTGGAAGGGACGACCCAAGTGCATTGCTAGTATTAAGTAAATATGCATTAGAAAAGCAAAATATTTTCTTGGTGACTTTTCACACTCTATGATTACTGGAGAAATACTCTGATAAATAGCATAAATTCTGATACGCAGTCGTGACTCACTTACACTGAGAAGCCACTGTAAAATAGAATTTCAAAAGATGCATAAAATTAGCACAAAACAGTTGAGGTGGACTCATGCATGAACCTCATTCATCAGTAGGTTTCAGGATAATGACAGCTCTTTAGCAAAATTTTAATTATGCCTTATTTCTAAGATGTCCTGAAGTGAATCAGACTTTACTCTTTGTCTATTATTTAGCTTAATACACACACTAATCACTCCATATGAATGATGAAAATTACTGTGGTGGTCTATGTTATTTTAGATAAACAGACACTGTGTCACTTTGCACAAATTCTGAGGATAAGTTCTAGTTACACGTTCTGATGATTAAGTTCTGAAGTCTATAACTCAGAACTTGTATGAGGATTTACTAAGATAGGGCATTCCTCTTTCGAGTTAAGAAATTATGTTCTGATGACTGTTAAGTTCTGGTATAGGTCTAAATTCTGATTTCTCAGTCTAATCCTTTACTTGGCTTATCTGTGAATAAAATTTGATAATAGTCTCAGTTCGAACTAGAATATGTTGAAGTGGAAGATTAATAGTCACTATGATTAGGATTAATGGTATTCGTACTTGAACAGTCCACTGTTTCTTGTTTCTTGTGCGTTTTAAACCATGATTCCTCTTTCCAATGAATGTTATTCTTTTTCAAAGTCTAGGGAGATGAGGTAGAATTAATTCTACCTGTCAGCATTCAATTTCTTTGCGTCTTCTGGCATTCTCTTGCCTATATAAGCAACCACTTCACATCAGCCTTCCCATCACACTTTTATCACAAACTCACTCTCGTTTTTCATTTATCATCACAAATGGCTGTATTTGGCTGGTTCTACAATTATGGTGATGAGACTGTGCATGTCTTTTTGAATGGAATTCCAACTCCATACCCTATCACCAACATTCCTCACAATCACCGGATTCAATTTCCAGAGGTTATCAAACGTGATCTGGTGGCCGTTCGAAGAGAACTTCATCTTCATCATCTTCGCCAGCAAGAGCGAATCATCCGACTTGCCATTCTGTTTGTCGAGAGTAGGAAGAAGAAGATGACTTAATCTCATCTTCTTCCTGTTTTTCTTCATCATCAGTTTTGTCAGGCTTCTTAGCTAGGACTAAGGCTGTTGATGTTAGGTTTAGAAGCTTAGGGAAAATCTTGTATAAGTATTGATGTAATTTATATTTCATGAATGTATTGTCTTGATATATTAATGAAAGTTGTTTTTACTTCAAGATTTTGTCTCTGAGTTATTTTATCTTGTGTTGATAAATCCTGATTGATATTCTGATGACCATATAAATTTTTTTTTATATTAAGTTCTGATTCGTTTCCAGCACTTATCTAATTTCTCTTGGTCATTTTCATGTGATTTATTTTCAGAATATTAATGATGCAGTGAAAAATAATTCAATCAGTGATAACGGTTTAAATTTTGAATTAAAACTGTTTCTCTTGATAAATGGAATGGTTTTTCCTTGAAACTAGGCAAATGGGTAAGTAATGATTCCTGTTTTCTCGAGCCCAGTAACTGTCTGTTATTACTGCATGTCTGAAAGGTGTCCAACGGTAACATTTTTGTTCAGAGTATAAGTACAATAGAGAAAGGATTTCTTTAATCTTTTATTTCCTTCATATTTTTTCTCTCTACTTACTTTTACTCTCTTTCTTCTCACGTTGGTTTTTCATACAGACATTTTATCAAACACCTAACAGGCACTTTTGAATCTCAATTTTTCACATGGCACCTAAGGATTTAATCATTGATGGAGCTAAGTTTGTTCCAAACAACTATGCTGCAATTCTTGATCATGCTGAAGCTCCATCTGAATTGCATTTTGTGCAAGATCTTCTTGCATACAGTGAGATTGGGTACGTATTAACACAGCCTGAAGTCTTTTCGAGTCAACAATTCTGATGTTTTGGAGGACTGGGCACTTTAATGATGGTGGTAAACATGGCACTCCCAGTATTTTTTTTGAAGTGGGTGATTCATCTTATGTAGTCACTCCTGGTACAATACGCAAAGCTCTACATCTCTCAGAAAATTGTACTTTTTCAACTCTAGAGGAATCAGCACTTCAGGAGTTAATGGCTGATTTGGGATATAAAAAGAGTTTGGCAAAGCTTGGGCAGTTAAAAAGGGCTAATATCAGAAGAGAATGGAGTTTCTTCTTTGACTGCATCACCAAAGCTTTTGGGAACAAATGTTCGAATTTTGATGCTATCCCAATTCTGAGTCAGCACATAGGGTATGCTATTATTCATCAAACTCATTTTGATTTTGCAACTGGAATAATTGGTTTTATTGGGGATAGGATGACAGAGGATAGAAATATTGTCTATTTTGCTAGATTCTGTCAACTTATATATACTTTTTGTACTGATAAACCTCAATTAGTCAGTTCCTCAACCCCACCTTTTAGAGTTGCAAAACGATACTTTAATAATCTGGTAAATGCTAATACAAAGAAAACAATGGTTAGACCATTACAGATTCCTCCGTCTGTAAAACAGATCCTAGTAAATGCTGATCCTGATACTTATAGATCTGTTTACTCTGATGTCCAACCAACCACAAACACCCAAAAACCATCATCCTCAGCACCTACCACTCATACTACTCAACCTACCCTCAGGACTTATCTCAAATCCTATCTCTCTACTTCACAGACTGTTCAACCCTCATCCTCCAAGCCAAAGAGGATAAAAACTATTCCTCAAACACCTCAAAAGAGGAGGAGGACTGTACTGAGAGATGAATCTAATACTGAGGAACAAGTTCCTTCTTCAGAACCTGTTGTAGGTGAAGCTGAGAAAGTGACTTCTCAGAAGGATTCTGGAATTGGGGGATCTAGGCTTCTCAAATGGCATAGAAGAATGACAGTTCCTGAAACTCCCAAGGAATCCAAATCAACAATGAGATACAAGAAACAGAGGGCAAAAAGGCCAGTTTCAGATGATGAAGAGGAAGCAGCTAAGGAAGGGGATCAGGAATCTCTGATCTCACAAGACAAGGAATTTGCTCCAGTCACTTCTTCTCCATCAACTCCATCTCAGGAAGCTGTTTCTGCAAAGGCTAACACACCCTCTGTGTCTTCTGTTGATCCAGGCACAAGTGCTGATATTGATGTTCAAAACTTGGTTGTGCCTGTAGTAATTCTCTTAGAAGCTCCAACAACAAATATTCCTTCCACAACACCTGTTACTGATGCTGTTCAAACTCCAGAGTTATCAACAACACCTTCTCTGCATCAAGATGCTGATGATCAGAATTTAGGTGAGCATCAGGATGGCTGTTGATCAGAACTTAGAACAAGATCAGCAATTAGAGGATGCTGAAGCCTCCATTGCTACTCACACTGTTGTCTTATCAGAAGATACTGATTCTTTAAGTTCTGATGCTGCAAATGCTGGAGATACTGGTGATGCTGCTCCAACTGGAGATGCTGATGAAGCAGGTCCTTCAGGACATACTCCTCAACAGACTCTTCCTAAGTCTGAATTGGTTAAGCCGTTTATTACCGGGGAAGCACCAGTACCTTGGAGTGAAACTCCTGCAGGTCAGGAGTGGACTAAGGAATTGAATTCAGTTTCATGTGTTCCAACTTAAAAACATCTTGCTGAGCACTTGACTAAAGCTGATGCAATGTTAAATTCTGATGATTTTAAAACCCAGCTTAGGGTCACTGCATTGAGTATTAAACATCTACAAGGTCTTCATTCAACTACTCATGCAGAGCTACACATGATTCAGGAGAACTTTATCAAACAAGAACAAGTTTGGAAAATTGATAAGAAAAAGTTCTCCAACCTACCATTGACAGGATTGCTTATATTGAGAAGACTCAAGATCATCAACAAGCTCAGATTGATGAAATTCTGATAAATCAAGCTTCTCAGCAATCGCAACTTACTGAAATCTAATCCTCAGTGGAATTACTTATCTCTCTTTTACTACCTGCTGATGCCAAAAAGGGGGAGAAGGTAATTAAGTCCAAATGCAAAACTAACAAGACACTGCAAGGAAAGGATGATGGAAATGATGACCAAGGATACTCTGGAATGGGTAGCGGTCATAGTCAAGGTAGAAGGTTTACATCAAGACAAGCTAGTCACAGGACAAGTTCTGATACTGGAAAAAGAGTAAGTTCTGCTGCTGGTAAAAAGTTAAGTTCTGATGAACTTTTAGATCTTGATGAGGAAATGTCAAGACGGTTATTCCTTCAAGAAAATCCAGGAATGGACTTGGAAAGTTTAAAGGAAGAAGAAGCCAGACTTAAATCAGAGAAAGTCACATCCAAATCTGAAGCTTCTGGTAAAAAGTCGCTTCCAAAACTCAAAGGCATTGTGATCAAAGAAAGGACACATACTGAAGCAACATTGGCTAGATCACAACCACAGATAGATCCAAGATCCAAGGGTAAAGAAAAGGTTGGTGAACCTATCAAGGTTTATGTACCTCCTGAGGATGAAGAAATTACTGATGAAAAGGACGATCTTGCTCTGACTTCAAGAAAAGTTCTTAAAACAACCTCTGACATGGCTCAAGTTGTTCAGAGTTAAGATATTGTAAGTTCTGATATTCAGAAGAAGCAAGTAACCTCTGACATAGCTCAAGTTAACTTGATATCAGAAGATAGACCAAAGACACTCCTACCAGGATTCACTAAAGCAAAACAGACTCAATCTTTGAAGACTACTGCAAGTGGTTTTGAAGCAAGAGTAGTTACTGGAAAGGAAGCAAGAGATAAAACTGGATTGGGAAGTGCTGATGAAAGAAGAGTACACAACACTACCAATGATCCAACTTCCTTGAGTGAACCAGGTATTGGAGCAACTCCTGAGAGATTGAATCAACTGGAATCTGTACAGATGGTTTATCATACCTACTTGAAAGAATACATCATGTTGTATTTCATGATAGATGGTAGGGTTTATCATATAAGACAAAATGCCATTCCATTGAAGTATTTTGAAGAATTGGAGCATGTACTTTTCTTACTTCAAGTGGATGACAGAATAACAGGGACTGCTGCAAACTACTTAAAAGAACAGATTCAGAGACAGAAAAGGCTTTATTCTGTTAAGTCTGACGGCACATATGTTCCAAAGTATAGAGATCACAATGGTGATATTGTTGATATGAAGCCTAATACTGCACAGATCAGAACATATCTTGGTATTAAGGGACTTGAATTCAATCTGGAGTCTGACAAAGCTTATGGCATAAGACTAGATCAGGAGTTGAGAAAAGCAAATATCAATGATCTCAGAGCTGCAATCTTTCAAACTGGTGAAGATACTGTAGAGCTTAAAGATGTCAAAAGGAGAATGATTGACGAACTCAGATATGCTGAGAAATGTTTGTTGAAGAACTATCTCAGAACAACTCCTGACATCAGAGAGATCAGAAGATGATGAAACCAAGTCGAAGATCTACAACTGCTTAAATTCTGATATTTGTACAGACTGAAGTTGTTATCAGAAGTTGAAATTGGTAAAAGCTTTAATGACTGTAAGTTGTAGTTATCTAGTCTAATTCTCATGCATTTTTACTTAATGTTTTTGACATCATCATATATCTGTTAAACTTGTATATTATGCTAATTTACAAGTTGGGGGAGATTGTTAGATATATTTGATAATGTCACGGCTAATATGTTTTATGTTTAGCTTTCAGATCTTAATTGAACAGGATAAATCAGTACTTAACTGTTGATCAGTACTTATACTGGAAGTCAGGACTTAAGGATATCGGTACTTATGTTATCAGGAGATAATCATGAGAAGATAGATATCAGAACTTAAGTGCTGAAGGACGATCAGATAAGGACAGTAGCTGATTAAAGGAAAGAAGATCAAGATAAACATAAGAAGAGATATGCATGAAGAAGGAATTCCGTGAAGAATGGAATACTTGGAAGAAAAGATATCTGATTGATATATTTTAGGAAGCAGAATTATATTCCATATCAATTAGCGATTATCTTGTAACTGTGTAGTATATAAACACAGACATAGGATTTACACTATAAGTGTTATCATATATTCGAGAAGATTATTCATTGTAACCCTAGCAGCTCTCGTGATATTTGTTCATCACTGAGAGGTAACATTTCCATACTGTAACAGAGTTTATTGTTTCAATAAAGTTTGTTTTCTGTTACTTAAGTTCTTAAAGTTCGATTTGAGTGTACTATACACTGTATTCACCCCCTCTACAGTGTGTGTGTGACCTAACAGTGTGAATAAAAGCAATGATTATAAACCTATTCCTGATGCTCCTAGGAAAACATGTCATAACTGTGGAAGTTCTAACCATCTGGCTTCTTTTTGCAGGAAGAATAAGAACATTAACTCCTTACCTTCAAAATCAGGAGTTAAGAGTCAGTCTGTTAGATATAAACCACAAAATCCTTGTTTTCATTGTGGTAGTTTATGGCATTCCATTTATACTTGTAAGGAATATCATAGTTTGTACTATGATTATTATCAATTAAAACCTTCTTTGAAGAAAGTTTCCATTATTCCTTCTAGTGTAAATTCTGATTCAAAGTCTGATAGTGTAAGTTCTGATAAGAAAAATGTTAACATAAACTCTGATGCTAAATCCGCTGCAAATGTTAACAAACTTGATAAGGCCAAAGGATCCAAGCAAGTCTGGGTCCTTAAAACTAATCATTAGTGGTCTTTGTGATGGCAGGGTAACAGGAAAAATATTCTAGTTCTGGACAGTGGATGTTCAGGACATATGACTGGAAATAAAGCCCTGCTATCAGACTTTGTGGAAAAAGCTGGCCCAAGTGTTTCTTATGGAGATGGCAACATTGGAAAAACATTGGGATATGGCAATATCAATCTAGGGAATGTAATCATTAAAGATGTAGCTCTGGTCTCAGGACTTAAACATAATCTGCTGAGTATAAGTCAAATCTGTGACAGAGGTTATCATGTTGATTTCTTTGAAGAACACTGTGAAGTTGTGAGTAAATCTAAAGGCAAAGTTGTTCTAAAAGGATACAGGCGTGTTAACATTTATGAAGCTAAGCTTTCAACAAGTACTGATGGTTCTGCAATCTGTCTGATGAGTAGAGCATCAATTGAAGAAAGATGGAATTGGCACAAGAAACTCTCTCATTTAAATTTCAACAATATAAATGATCTAGTCGAGAAAGATATTGTGAGAGGACTGTCGAAGTCAGTATTTGCTCCTGATGGTCTTTGTGATTCTTGTCAGAAGCCCAAACAAAGAAAATCTTCATTCAAGAGCAAGACTGAATCATTAATTCTTGAGCCTTATCATCTACTACATGTTGATCTATTTGGTCCAGTGAATGTCATGTCTATTGCAAGGAAGAAATATGCGTTGGTCATAGTGGATGACTTCACAAGAAACTCTCTCATTTAAATTTTAACAATATAAATGATCTAGTCAAGAAAGATCTTGTGAGAGGACTGTCGAAGTCAGTATTTGCTCCTGATGGTCTTTGTGATTCTTGTCAGAAGGCCAAACAAAGAAAATCTTCATTCAAGAGCAAGACTGAATCATCAATTCTTGAGCCTTATCATCTACTACATGTTGATCTATTTGGTCCAGTGAATGTCATGTCTATTGCAAAGAAGAAATATGCGTTGGTCATAGTGGATGAGTTCACCAGATACACATGGGTGTATTTCTTGCACACAAAAAGTGAAACTACATCTATCTTGATTAATCATGTCAAACATCTGGATAAATTGGTCAAAGATTCTGTAAAAACCATAAGGAGTGATAATGACACTGAGTTCAAGAATTTGATAATGGAAGAGTTCTGCAAAAACCATGGAATTAAGCAGGAATTTTCTGCTCCTGGAACTCCACAGCAAAATGGAGTTGTTGAAAGGAAGAATAGAACTCTCATTGAAGATGCACGTACAATGCTTGAAGAAGCAAAGCTTCCAACCTATTTCTGGGCTGAAGCTGTGCAGACTGCTTGTTTTACTCAAAATGCAACACTCATTAACAAGCAAGGAAAAACACCATATGAGATGGTGAAGATAAAGAAGCCAAATCTGAAGTACTTTCATGTATTTGGATGCAAGTGTTTTGTTCTCAAGACTCATCCTGAACGGCTATCTAAATTTGATCTAAAAGCTGATGAAGGAATCTTTGTTGGATATCCACTTTCCACAAAAGCCATCAGAGTCTATAATTTGAGAACAAGAGTGGTCATGGAATCTATCAATGTCTCTTTTGATGACAAGAAAATTACTGGTCTTGAAGATTTTATTGACCATGATCAGCTGAGATTTGAAAATGAAGACTCAAATTTTGATACTGAAAATCCTGACAGTCTAAGTCCTGATACTGTAAACTCTGATGGATTAAACTCTGATGTTATTGAAACTATGGTAATTATGCCAAAGGAAGATGCACCTATGCAGGGGGAGCATATCCAAGATCTTACCACATCTCAAGAAGCATCAGAACATACATCTGGCTCTTCAAGTTCTGATTCTTCAAGTTCTGATAAGCCAAGTTCTGATAGTGCTGAAAATCTAAATTCTGAAGAATCTAACTCAGAGAGCATAATTTCAGGGGGAGCATCAGAAAATGAAATTGAAGACAGCATGGATCATAGGGGAGCATCCAGTTCTAGAGAAAACCTTCCATCTGCAAGGAAGTGGACTAAATCACATACACCTGATTTGATAATTGGAAATCCTGATGCAGGTGTCAGAACTAGAACAGGTACTTTAAATGAATGTCTTTACAATTCTTTTCTCTCTCAGACTGAGCCAAAGAAAGTGGAAGAAGCTCTTCAAGATGCTGATTGGGTGCAAACAATGCAGGAAGAGTTAAATGAATTTGAAAGAAACAAAGTCTGGACCCTAGTGCCAAGGCCAAAGAATAGATCTGTTGTTGGTACAAAGTGGGTATTCAGAAACAAAACTGACAGTGATGGCATAATTACAAGGAATAAGGCAAGGCTGGTTGCAAAAGGATATTCTCAACAGGAGGGAATTGATTATGATGAAACATTTGCACCAGTTGCTAGGTTAGAAGCCATAAGGATATTTTTGGCTTATGCTGCTCACAAAAAGTATACTGTCTTTCAAATGGATGTGAAAAGTGCTTTTCTCAATGGAGAATTGGAGGAGGAAGTATATGTTGAACAACCTCCAGGCTTTGTAGATTCCAAACATCCAGATTATGTCTACAGGCTTGATAAAGCACTTTATGGACTTAAGCAATCTCCTAGAGCATGGTATGAGACTTTAGCTCAGTTTCTTCTGGAAAGTGGATTCAACAGAGGAACAATAGACAAAACTCTGTTCTACCTCAACCATGGAAAGGACTTACTTCTGGTCCAGATTTATGTTGATGATATCATTTTTGGGTCTACAAATGACAGACTTTGCAAGAAGTTTGCCAAACTGATGCAGTCAAGGTATCATATGAGTATGATGGGGGAACTTTGCTATTTTCTGGGCCTTCAAGTCAAGAAAAATGAAGAAGGCACTTTTATTTGTCAAACTAAGTACACCAGAAACTTGCTGAAGAAATTTGGAATACAAGATTGTTCAAGTGCATCCACTCTCATGGCCACTGCAACAAAACTGGATAAGGATACTGGTAAATCAGTAGATATTACTGATTACAGAGGTATGATTGGCTCTCTACTCTATCTAACTGCTAGTAGACCTGATATCATGTATGCTACCTGTCTTTGTGCAAGATTTCAAGCAGATCCAAGAGAACTTCATTTAACAGTTGTGAAAAGAATTTTCAAGTATCTTAAGGGAACATCTGATCTGGGATTGTGGTATCCAAGAGAATCAGATTTTAAACTAATAGGTTACTCAGATGCAGATTTTGCAGGTTGCAAAATTGACAGGAAAAGCACAAGTGGAAGCTGCCAATTTCTTGGAGGCAGATTGGTTTCTTGGTTTAGCAAGAAATAAAAGTCAATTTCCACATCAACTGCAGAAGCAGAATATATTGCTGCAGGAAGTTGTTGTGCACAGATTCTTTGGATGAAGAATCGGTTACTGGATTATGGGTTAACATATTTCAAAATCCCTATTTACTGTGATAATCAAAGTGCTATTGCTATGACAGGTAATCCAGTTCAACACTCTATGACAAAGCACATCAGCATCAGGTACCACTTCATCAGGGAACATGTAGATGAAAGTATAGTGGAGTTGCACTTTGTTCCAACAGATCAACAACTAGCAGATATCTTCACAAAACCATTGTGTGAAGCTACCTTTACAAGATTGGTAAATGAACTTGGAATGGTTTCAGGTTCTTTCTCTAAATCTGCTTAGTTTTGTTCTGTTGCATCAGACTTTATGATCAGTATTTACAGAATTTAATCTCTTTGTGTATTCTGTGCTTAATTGAAAAATGTGTTCAAGTACTGACCGTTGTCTGATATATGTTTCTAAACTCTGATAAGTGATATGTCTGTTTAAGTAACTATTCAATCCTATGAGGATAACTGTGCTAGATGCTGAACTAGTAGTCTTCAATAAACAAGGGATCCCATGTAAGAAGTAATTATTTCTGTGGAAATCTATTGACACAAGCAAATTCTGATAATTGAGCTTAGTTGAGTTTACTTTATCTATCTTATTACTAAGTCACAAACTAGAATAATGCTTCTCATCTATTAAGTTCTGATGCTAGTAAATCTATTGAATGTACTAAGTGCTGATAAACCTCACTTATCAAAAGAAAAAGCAAAAGAATCAAGGATTAAAAATCAGGTACTCCTTTGAGATCTAGAGTAAAAATGTGGAAGGGAAGACCCAAGTGCATTGCTGGTATTAAGTAATATGCATCAGAAAAGCAAATAAAATATTTTCTTGGTGACTTTTCACACTCTATGATTACTGGAGAAATACTCTGATAATAGCATAAATTCTGATAAGCGGTCGTGACTCACTTACACTGAGAAGCCACTGTAAAAAGGAATTTAAAAAGATGCACAAAATTAGCACACAATAGTTGAGGTGGACTCAAGCATGAACTCATTCATCAGTAGGTTTCAGGATAATGACAGCTCTTTAGCAAAGTTTTAGTTATGCCTTATTTCTAAGATGTACTGAAGTGAATCAGACTTTACTCTTTGTCTGATATTTAGCTTAATGCACACACTAATCACTCCATATGAATGATGAAAATTACTATGGTGATCTATGTTATTTTAGATGAACTGTCATTGTGTCACATTGCACAAATTCTGAGGACAAGTTCTGATTACATATTCTGATGATTAAGTTCTGAAGAATATAAATCAGAATTTGTGAGAGGACTTACTAAGATAGGCATTTCTTTTTCGAGTTAAGAAATTATGTTCTGATGACTGTTAAGTTCTGATATAAGTCTAAGTTCTGATATTAACGTATGATTCCTTATTTGACTTATTTGTGGATAAAATTTGGAAACAGTCTCAGTTTAAACCTGAATATGTTGAAGTGGAAGATTAATAGTCACTATGGTTAGGGTTAGTGGTACTCGTACTTGAACAGTCAACTTTTACTTGCTTCTTGTGCACATTAAATCATGTTTTCCCTTTCCAATGAATGTTTCTCTTTTTCCAAGTCTGAGGAGACGAGGTAAAATTAATTCTACCTGTCAGCATTAAATTTCTTTACGTCTCCTGGCATTCTCCTGCCTATATAAGCAACCACTTCACTTCAGCCTTCCTATCAAATCTTTTCTCACAAACTCATCTTCATACTTTTTCTATCAAAAACACCATGGTCAGATACAATATGTTTTTGAACTACGAAACCTTCAACATGGAGCTGAGCTGAGCCGATTGGCAGCAGGAATGGCACATCACTGCCATTCCTGATGAGATATGGGATTCTGTCCCACAGGAGGTACTCATCCACCTCCTGTTCTTCTATATGGATTACCATCACCATCTGGAGAGATTGGAGGAGGAAAGGTTGGAAGCTCTCCCCAAGCAAGAGCGAATCATTCGACTCGCCATTCTGTTTGTCGAGAGTAGGAAAAAGAAATGATTTATTTTCTTCTTCCTGTTTTTCTTCATCATCAGCCTTGCCCTGCTTCTTGAGCTAGGACAAAGGCTGTTGACGTTAGGTTTAGCAGCTTAGGGAAATCTTGTATAAGTTCTAATGTAATTTCAATTTCATGAATGTATTATCTTGATATATTAATGAAATTTGTTTTTGTTTCAAGATTTTGTCTCTGAGATAATTTGTAATGCATTGGTAAATCCTGATAAATAATCATATTCTGATGACCATATAAATTCTATTTTAATTTAAGTTCTGATTTTCCTTTATCAGTACTTACTCATCTGATTTATTTTGGTCATTCTCACTCGAATTTATTTTCAGAATATTGATGTTGTAGTGAGAAATAATTAAATAAGTGGGAACGGTTTCAATTTTGAATTAATGGAATAACTGGGTAAGTGGAACGGTTTTTCCTTGAAAAACTGCAAGTGGGTAAGTAATGATTACTGTTTTCTCGAGCCCAGTAACTATCCGTTATTACTGCATGTCTGACAGGTGTCCAACGATAACATTTTTTTTTCAGAGTATAAGTAAGAGAGAGAGAGAGGATTCTTTAATCTTTTATTTCCCTTCATACTTTTTCTCTCTACTTGCTTTTACTCTCCTTCTTCTTCTAATGTTGGTTTTTCATACAGACATTTTATCAAACACCTAACATGCACTCTTAAATCTCAATTTTTCACATGGCACCTAAGGATTTAATCATTGATGGAACTAAATTTGTTCCAAACAACTATGTTGCAATTCTTGATCATGCTGAAGCTCCATCTGAATTGCATTTTGTGCAAGATCTTCTTGCACACAGTGAGATTGGGTATGCATTGACCCAGCCTTCAGTCTTTTCGAGCCAACAAGTTCTGACATTTTGGCGGACTGGGCACTTTGATAATGGTGGTACACATGGCACTCCCAGTATTGTTTTCGAAGTGGGTGATTCTTTATATGCAGTCACTCCTGGTACAATACGCAAGGCTCTACATCTCCCAGAAGGATGTACCTTTTCAATTCCAGAGGAATTAGCTCTTCAGGAGTTAATGGCCAATTTGGGGTATGAACAGAGTTTGGCAAAGCTTGGGCAGTTGAAACGGGCTCATATCAGAAGAGAATGGAGCTTCTTCTTCGACTGCATCACTAAAGCTTTTGGGAATAAGTGTTCAAAATTTGATGTTATCCCTATTATGAGTCAGCATATCGGGTATGCTATTATAAACCAAACTCATTTTGATTTTGCAACTGCTATAATTGGTTTTATTGGGGATAGGATGATAGAGGATAGGAATGTTGTTTACTTTGCTAGATTCTATCAACTTATATATACTTTTTGTACTGATGAACCTCAATTAGTCAGTTCCTCAACTCCACCTTTTAAGGTTGCAAAACGCTACTTTAATGACCTGATAAATGCTGACACTAAGAAATCAGTGGTTAGACCTTTACAGATTCCTCATTCTGTAAAACAGATCTTAGTAAATGCTGATCCTGATACTTATAGATCTGTTTATTCTGATGTTCAACCAACAACAACCTCCCAAACACCACAATAACCATCAGCACCTACCACTCATTCTACTCAACCTACCCTCAGGCAATATATCAAATCCTATCTCTCCACTTCACAAACAGTTCAACCCGCATCCTCAGCACCTACTGTGAAGCCTTTCTCTTCCAAACCTAAGAGGACAAAGACTGTTCCTCAAACACCTCAAAAGAGAAGGAGGATTGCTTTGAGAGATGACTCTGATACTGAGGAACAGGTTCCTTCTTCAAAACCTGTTGTTAAAGAAGCTGAGAAAGTGACTTCTCAGAAGGATTCTGGAATTGGGGGATCTAGGCTTCTCAAGAGGCTTAGAAGAATGACAGTTCCTGAAACTCCCAAGGAATCCAAATCTTCAAAGAGATACAAGAAACAGAGGGCAAAAAGACCTGTTTCAGATGATGAAGAAGCAGCAACTCAGGAAGGGGATCAGGAATCTCTGATCTCACAAGAAAAGGAATTTGATAAAGTCACTTCTTCTCCATCAACTCCATCTCAGGAAGCTGTTTCTGAAAAGGTCAACACACCATCTGTATCTCTTGTTGATCCAGGCACAAGTGCTGATATTGATGTTCAAAACTTGGTTGTGTCTGAAGTAATTCTCTTAGAAGCTCCAACAGCATATAATCCATCAACAACACCTGTTACTGATGCTGTTCAAACTCCAGAGTTATCTACTACACCTTCTCTGCATCTAGATGCTGATGATCAGAATATAGGTGAGCATCAGGATATGGTTGTTGATCAGAACTTAGAACCAGATCAGCAATTAGAGGATGTTGAAGCCTCCATTGCTACTCACACTGTTGTTTTATCAGAAGATACTGATTCTGTAAGTTCTGATGCTACAAATGCTGGAGATACTGGTGATGCTGCTCCAAATGCAGATGTTGATGAAGCAGGTCCTTCAGGACATGCTCCTCAACAAACTATTATTAAGTCTGAACTTGTTAAGAAGTTTGTTACCAGAGAAGCACCAGTGCCTTGGAGTGAAACTCCTACAGGACAGGAGTGGACTAAGGAATGGAACTCAGTCACCTGTGTTCCAACTGCACAGAATCTGGCTGAGCAATTGACAAAAGCTGATGAGATGTTAAATACTGATGTTTTCAAAACATAGCTTAGAGTCACTGCATTGAGTACTAAACATTTACAAGGTCTTCATTCAAATACTCATACAGAGTTACATCTCTTAAGGGAAGAAATAATGAAGCAAGAACAAGTTCACAAGATTGATAAGAAAAAGTTCTTCCAACCTACCTTTGACAGGATTGCTTATATTGAGAAGACTCAAGACACATAACAAGCTCAGATTGATAATATTATGAAAAATCAAGCTTCTCAGCAATCTCAACTTACTGAAATCCAAGCCTCAGTGGAATTGCTTGTCTCTCTTCTATTACCTGCTGATGCCAAAAAGGGGGAGAAAGTAATTAAGTCCAAATGCAAGACTGACAAGACACTAAAAGGGAAGGATAATGAAAAGGATGATCAAGAAAGCTCTGAAATGGGTAGAGGTCATAGTCAAGATAGAGGTTTCACATCAAGAAAAGCTGAAATCACAAGTCACATGACAAGTTCTGATACTGGGAAAAGAATTAGTTCTGCTACTGGTAAAAGGATAAGTTCTGATGAACTTTTAGATCTTAATGAAGAAATGTCAAAACAGTTATTTCTTCAGGAAAATCCAGGAATGGACTTGGCGAGTTTAATGGAAGAAGAAGCCAGGCTTAAATCAGAAAAAGCCATATCTAAATCTGAAGCTTCTGGTAAAAAGACACTTCCAAAACTCAAAGGCATTGTGATAAAAGAAAGGACAAATGCTGAAGCAACATTGGCTAAATCACAACCGCAGATAGATCCAAGATCCAAGGGTAAAGAAAAGGTTGGTGAACCTATCAAGGTTTATGTGCCTCCTGAGAATGAAGAAATCACTGATGAAAAGGATGATCTTGCTCTGACTTCAAGAAAAGTTCACATGGCTCAAGTTGTTCAGAGTCAAGATAAAGTAAGTTCTGATATTTCAAAGAAGCAAGTAACCTCTGACACAGCTCAAGTTAACTTGATATCAGAAGATAGACCAAAGACACTCCTACCAGGATTCACTAAAGCAAAACAGACCCAACCTTTGAAGATTGCTGCAAGTGGTTTTGAAGCAAGAGTAGTTACTGGAAAGGAAGCAAGAGATAAAACTGGATTGGGAAGTGCTGATGAAAGAAGAATATAGAACACTACCAATGATCCAACTTCCTTGAGTGAACCAGGTATTGGAGCAACTCTTGAGAGATTGAATCAACTAGAATCTGTACAAATGGTTTACCATACCTACTTGAAAGAACACATCTTGTTGTACTTCATGACAGATGGTAGGGTTTATCATATAAGGCAAAATGCCATTCCATTGAAGTATTTTGAAGGGAGCATGTACTATTCTTACTTCAAGTGGATAACAGATTGACAGGAAGTGCCTCAAACTATTTGAAGGATCAGATTCAGAGACAGAAAAGGCTTTATTCTGTTAAGTCTGACAGTACATATGTTCCAAAGTACAGAGATCACAAGGATGATATAGTTGAAATGAAGCCCAACACTGCTAAAATTATAACTACCTTTCTAGGTTACAGGGCTGTGGAATTCAATCTTGAGTCTGATAAAGATTATTTGATCAGGCTGGATCAGGATATAAGAAAAGCAAAGATTAATGATCTCAGGGCTGCAATCTTTAAAATTGGTGAAGATACTGCAGAGCTTAAAGATGCTAAAAGGAGGATGATTGATGAACTTAGATATGCTGAGAGATGTTTGTTGAAGAACTATCTCAGAACAACTCCTAACATCAGAGAGATCAGAAGATGAAGCCAAGTCAAGATCTACAACTGATTAAATTCTGATATTTGTACAGACTGAAGCTGTTATCAGAAGTTAAATGTTGGTAAAGCTTTAAGGACTGTAAGTTGTAGTTATCTAGTCTAATTCTCATGCATTTGTACTTAATGTTTTTGACATCATCAAATATCTGTTAAACTTGTATATTATGCTAATTTACAAGTTGGGGGAGATTGTTAGATATATTTGATAATGTCATGGCTAATATGATTTATGTTTAGTTTTCAGATCTTACTTAACAGGACAAATCAGTACTTAACTGGGAATCAGTACTTATACTGGAAGTCAGGACTTAAGGATATCAGTACTTATATTATCAGGAGATAATCATCAGAAGATGGATATCAGAACTTAAGTGGTGAAGGACGTTCAGATAAGGACAGTAGCTGATTAAAGGAAAGAAGATCGAGATAAACATAAGAAGAGATATGCATGAAGAAGGAATTCTATGAAGAATAGAATACTTGGAAGAAAAGATATCTGATTGATATATTTTAGGAAGCAGAATTATATTCCATATCAATTAGCGATTATCTTGTAACTGTGTAGTATATAAACACAGACATAGGGTTTACACTATAACTGTTATCATATTCGAGAAGATTATTCATTGTAACCCTAGCAGCTCTCGTGATATTTGTTCATCACTGAGAGGTAACAGTTCCATACTGTAACAGAGTTTATTGTTTCAATAAAGTTTGTTTTCTGTTACTTGAAATATTAAAAGTTCGATTTGATTGTAACTAAAACTAATTAACTAATTAATTCAAATTTATTTTTGAATTAAAAATAATTTTTGGAATTAAAATAATAATTTTTGAATTTTCAGAAATTAAAAATGAATTTTTATAATTAAAATAAATAGAAAATATGATTTTTAAACATTTTTAAAACTGGAATCCTAATTTTGAAACTTCTGGAAACCTCAGGGACTAATCTGCATCGTCCCCAATTGTTAAGGTACCAAACTGTAATTTTGCAGGGGGTCGCCGGAAAACGTTCTGTCTTGCCGGAGAAGACGATTTCGGCGTCCTCACCCCACCAACACCTCCAGATCATAACTACACAATACCAAGAACATAACCATGCCATTAAATCACACAACCCATCCCTGAGTTGGCCGGAATTTGGCCGAGAAGTTCGCCGGTTTCCGGCGAACTCGACGTAACTTTAAAAATACAACTCCCTTCGATTCACGAATCCACTGTTAACGAGCTATATACCAATCAATTGCAAATTTCATAAGGAACACAACCCACTATATATCAACAGCTAATAACCCCTAAATCAAAAAGCCATAAATTTCAATTAAGAACATTCATACGAGTTATAAACCCTAATTTCAAAATTCTAAAATCAAACTTAATTTTGAATAATTGAACTCCAAATCAGTCATATAATATATCAAAATCATGAGGAAAACAAGCTCTACAACATGCAATCATCAAATCATTCAAACAATCATCCAAACAAAAATTCATATTTTTAATCAAAATAATTCGAAAATAAATAAAAATATAGAAAATAAACCTTGATTTCTGCAGTTCTGAAACTTGAAGAAACTGATAGAACACTCCGAGACCTTCGTTTTGGTTACTCAAGCTTTGAAAACAGAGATCACTAACACCTTCAAATTGCTGTTTGATTCTCAGAAAGGTTTATGAATATATGAATATTCTCTGGAAAATTATATAATTACTGTTTACAAATGATTTTTGATATAGAATAAAATACGGTAAAGGCTATTTATAATTACGGAAAATTAGTATCCCGTTGGATCATTCCGGATATAAAATGGTACGTTTATTTATAAAAACTGATCCAAACGGTACCGGTTTTCGGGATAATTATCCAAACCAGTACAATTTGTACTGCGGTCTTTGTCTCAACGCCTGGTTACACGTATTACGAGGTGATAATTGTGATAGTTTAATAAAAAGATCCCGTTTATCGAAAATACGAGTTTTATTGATTTACCGAAACGAATAATGTATAGAAAATGTTGCGCCGGGACCCGCGCAGGACAAACCGTACGCCGGATCGAAAAAGTCGAAACATGGAAAATACTCGGAATATTGAAATTATGCTAGGAAGGAGTTTTCGGAAGAGTTTCGGGTTATAAAAACGTAAAAATGGATGACGTCGGTTGGTTCTCGATTATATAAAATAGTTTTTAAATACTCGGAAAAAGATTTTATAAAATCCATATATTTCCTATAAAATCATAAATTAACATAAAAATAATTAGGAAGATAGGACAATTATCTATATTTTATTTTGGACATATAAAAATTAAAATACTCAATTAATATTATTTTTTTAACATCCAAACACATTTAACACTTAACAAATAATTCACAGAATAAATACTGAACATACATAATAATTATTTATTAGCAAAATAATTACACGATATATCCCGGATATTACATCCTTCCCCCCTTAAAAGGATTATATCCTCAGAATCTCCTAAGAAAACAAATGAGGGTACTTTGCTCTCATATCACTTTCTAACTCCCAGGTTGACTCTTCAACATTTGGGTTTCTCCACAATACTCTTACTAACTTTACTACTTTATTTCTCAATAATTTCTCTCTTTCCTCTAGAATTTCTATCGGACTCTCTACATATGACAAATCTGCCTGAAGCTCTATTGGCTCATATTCTATTATATGCCTGGAGTCTGGATTATACTTCTTAAGCATCGATACGTGAAAAACATTGTGAATGTGCTCCATGTGCGGAGGTAACGCCAACTCGTAAGCTACTTTGCCAACGCGCTTTAAAATCTCAAAAGGTCCAATGTATCTTGGGCTCAGTTTTCCTTTCTTTCTAAATCTCGTTAATCCCTTCCACGGTGATACTTTCAGTAATACCAAAGTCCCTTCTTCGAATTCCATGTCTTTCCTTGATTGATCTGCATATTTCCTTTGATGGTCTTGTGCTGCTATCAATCTCTTCTGGATAACTTCAACAACTTCCTTTGTCTGCTGTACTAATTCAGGTCCAAGTATTTTGCGTTCTCCTACCTCGTCCTAATACACTGGAGATCTGCATTTACGTCCATAAAGAGCTTCATAGGGTTGCATCCCAATACTGGTGTGATAACTGTTGTTGTAAGCAAATTCTACCAGGGGTAAATACTCGTCCCAACTTCCTTTGAAATCAATAGCACAAACACGCAACATGTCTTCAATTGTCTGGATCGTTCTTTCACTCTGGCCGTCCGTCTGTGGATGGTAAGCCGTACTCATATTCAGTCTCGTTCCCAAACATTCTTGAAAACTCTTCCAAAATCTTGAATTAAATCTTGGATCTCGATCGGATACGATAGACACAGGAACTCCATGACGAACTACAATTTCCTTCAAGTACATATGGACCAACTTGTCGAGTGAAAATCTTTCATTTATAGGCAGAAAATGAGCTGACTTGGTAAGTCTATCCACTATAACCCATATGGCATCATGATTAGCTTTTATCCTTGGTAATCCAACTATGAAATCCATGGTGATATGCTCCCAGTTCCATTCTGGAATCTCCAATGGCTGTAGCAATCCACTTGGTCTCTGATGCTCTGCTGTAACTCTTTGACAGGTATAACATCTGCTAACCCATACCGTAATTTCCCTCTTCATATCTGGCCACCAAAATTTTTCTCTTAAATCTCTGTACATCTTGGTACTCCCTGGATGGATTGAATACCTTGAATTATGATCTTCCTGTAGAATTTCATTCTTCAACTCCGTCACTGGTAGAATCCAAATTCTAGAGGAAAACCTAAGAATACCTTGATCGTCCTTTTACGTGCATAATTCTTCACCTACCAAACGATTTATGTCCTGATCCATTACCTCTTCTTGACACTTCCTTATATTTTCTAACAATTCCGGCTGGAAAGTTATACTATACACTTTCGCTTCATCAGGCTTGCAAACTCTAATCTCCAATTCCAGTTTCTGAAATTCCGCATATATCTTCTCAGGTACTGATAACACATTTAACTTTTCTTTCTGACTCAACGTGTCTGCCACAACGTTTGCTTTACCGGGATGATAATTAATCGTGCATTCGTAATCTTTAATCAATTCTAACCATCTCTTCTGCCTCATATTAAGCTCCTTCTGTGTGAATATGTACTTCAAGCTTTTATGATCTGTGTAAATCTCATATTTTTCTCCATATAGATAATGTCTCCAAATTTTCAAAGCGAAAACTATGGCTGCTAGCTCCAAATCATGAGTAGGATATTTCTATTCGTGTGGTTTCAGTTGCCTTGACGCATACGCAATCACCTTATCGTGCTGTATCAGAATACATCCGAGTCCTTTATGAGAAGCATCGCTATAGATTACGAAATTTCCTTGATCGTCTGGAAGTGACAAACAAGTGCCGTGATTAATCTTTGCTTCAATTCCTGAAAACTTTCTTCGCATTTATCGTTCCATATAAACTTTCATTCTTTCGTGTAAGCTTTGTCAATGGTGTTGCAATCCTTAAAAAATTTCGAACGAATCGACGATAATATCCCGTTAATCCCAAGAAACTTCTTACTTTTGTTGGTGTTCTCGGTCTTTCCCAATTTGTAATTGCCTCAATCTTTGCTGGGTCTACTTTGATCCCTTCATTACTGACTATGTGTCCTAAGAACTGAACTTCCTGTAACCAAAACTCACACTTCGAGAATTTCGCATATAACTTCTTTTTCCTTAAAATCTCCAAAGCTGTTCTCAAATGTTCTGCATGATCCTCTTCTGTCTTTGAATAAATCAAAATATCATCTATAAACACAATAACAAACTTATCCAAATATTCCTTGAAAATTCTGTTCATCAGATCCATAAATGCTGCCGGGGCATTGGTCAATCCAAAAGACATCACTAAAAATTCATAATGTCCATACCTTGTTCGGAAAGCTGTCTTTGCTATATCCTCTGGCTTAATCTTTAGTTGATGATATCCCGATCTTAAGTCAATCTTGGAGAAGTACTTGGCTCCCTTCCTTCAATTGGTCAAACAAATCATCAATTCTGGGTAACGGATACTTGTTCTTGATTGTATGCTTGTTGAGCTCCCGATAGTGGATGCACAGTCTCATGCTTCCATCCTTCTTCTTGACAAATAGTACCGGTGCACCCCACGGGGATACACTAGGTCTGATTACTCCTTTCTCTAACAACTCTTGCAATTGCTTTTCTAGTTCCTTTATCTCAACGGGCGCCATTCTGTACGGGGCCTTGGATACTGGTTCCGTTCCAGGTGCTAAGTCGATTGCAAACTCAATTTCTCTATCTGGAGGAAGTCCTGGAAACTCATCGGGCAACACGTCTGGAAATTCATTAACTACTGGAATATCCTCAAGTTTTGCTGGCTCCTGACTTCTATCAATCACATAAGCAGTGAAATGTTCGCATCCTTGTCGTAGTAACTTCTTGGCTTGAATCATCGTTAAGAATTTCTTTGCTTGCGTCTGGCCCTTAAATGTTACTATCCTCTCATCTAGCATCTTCACCATTACCTTCTTATTTCGACAATCTATCTGGGCATCGTGCTTAGATAACCAATCCATTCATAAGATAACGTCAAATTCTCCTAACTTAAATGGTATCAAATCTACACAAAACATACTACCAGAAATCTCAATCTCACAATTCCCACAAACTTGATTAACAGATACACGTTCTTGATTTGCTAATTCCACAGTCATTATTTCATTTAAATACTCAACTGGACAATTTAACTTACTAACAAAATCTTGTGAAACAAACGATCGAGTTGCTCCCGAATCTATTAACACTTTGGCACATAAAGAATTCATAGTAAGCATACCTGCCAAGACATCAGTATCCTGGATAGCGTCCTTTACAGACATGTCAAAAACTCTAGCCTTTGGAATCTCATTCATTGCTGGGGTAGATCCCATAATTCTCAATGCATTACTGACTGGGGCTGGTGTCTTGCAATCCCTGGCTATATGTCCTGGCTTCCCACATTTAAAACACATAAATCCAATAGCTGGAACCTTTACTGCTGGATTCCGGATAGGCTGATCCTTGTTTGCTGGCTCTCTCGCTGGCTGATTTTGGCACTCCCTCGAATAGTGCCTTTTCTGATTACACTTGAAACAAACTACATTCAACTTGTTACAAACTCCTCAATATTTCTTCCCACATACCTGACAATCTGGAAAAGTTAACCTTAACTGATTTGGCTGATTCATATTGACTGGACGGTTGCCCTGGCCTCCGTCGCCTGTATTTGTACTCTTGAAATTAAAATTTCTCCCTGGCTGAAACTTGCCCTTCTTAAAATTTGGAAACTTCCCTGGTTGTGACTGACCTTCATTCCCTTCAAATTTCTTTTTCTTACTTTCCTTTTCCTTCTGTGACATCTCACTCTCTGTCTCTGCAATCATGGCCTTCTGTACAACTCCTGCATAGGTATCCAATTCAAAAATGGCTACCTTCCCTCTGTACCATGGCTTTAGGCCTTGCTAGAATCTCTTAGCCTTCTTCCTGTCAGTATCCACATATGACGGCACATACTTGACAACTCTTCAAACTTACTTTCATAATCCGCCACCGACATATTTCCTTGCTTTAACTCTAAAAACTAACTCCATCTGATTCTGAACAAAATGGGGGAAATATTTTTCTAAAAACAATTCCTTAAACCTCTCCCAAGTTATAACATATGTACCTTCCAATGTCTTCACAGTCTCCCACAAATAGGTGGCCTCATTCTTCAAGTAATAACTCGCAAACTCAACCTTCTGTTCTTCCTTCACCTTTACTAAGGTAAATGACTTCTCTATTTCCTTTAACCAAACATTTGCTTCAATCGGATCTAAGGAACCCTTGAATTCTGGTGGGTTTACCGCCTGAAAAGTTTTGAAAGTTACCTGGGGATTGGTCTGTCTTTGTTGTTGTTGTGCCAGGTGAACTGTTTGTTGGGCCAATATTTGAAGAATCTGGGCTATTGCTGGGTCTATGGGTCCTGGGTTTGCATTCTGGTTTGTATCATCTTGGTTATTATTGTTGTTGTTGTTGGTTTCTTCATTCTGAGTGTTGGTGCGGGTATTTCTTCTGGGAAGCATTTTTCTGTAAAGAATCAAACAACTTATTTATCTTTTAAATCAAATCCTTTGCATAAAAGAAAAGTTTTGTAAAACAGAAATATCTCTTTTTTTTTAAAATAGTTGTAACATTTGAACTAAGTAAATTGCATGCTTCTTTACAGAATAAATATAGTTATGGGAATAGGGTACAGGGTATCATAGGAGTATAACTGGTGCAATAAATAAGGTAAAGTAAAACAAGTGTAGTAAAGTAAATGACAATGCTGGAAAGGAAAAGGTACTGATATATATAGGTCAAAAGTTTTAAGTAGTACAAGCTTCAGAACGTTTCGGAAATAAAAGCAAAAGGGTACAACAACCTACTCACTAGTTAATAGATCTAGTCTATAAATACAACCCAAAAGTCTATGGATACATACTACACACTACTTTACATACTAAACATCCACAACAACACTGATCAATATCTCCAACTCTGTATCTAACTCCAAGGAAACTCTGGTCCTCCCAGCCTCTCAAAGTCCTCCATCACCTCACTAGCCCATCCCATAAGTGCATCAGGGCCTCGACCAGGTAATGTAGCTCCATGTAGCCTAGCCTCAAGAATCCTGCGTGTCACATGGATCTCCTCTCAAAGCTCCCTCACACCGCGATCAACATCTGTAGTCCCGATGATATGCTGCAGCTCTCGGATCTGTGCCAACAGGGAATCACGCTCCAATAAAAGAGCCTCATAGCGGTAATAAGGAACATGATGCAATGTAGACTGGAATGGGGCACCCGCAACTGAATACCCAGTGGAATCTGAATCAGCTGGTGGGGGTCCTCTGATAGGTGGCCTCATGCCTGGGGGTGGAATAGCCTGCAATGGTACGGGCTGCAACACAGGTGGAGGTAAAATAGCCAACGCTGGTGGAACAACAGGATGTGGATCTGAAGATGGTACCCCAACTGAGGGCTCTGAGTGATCTGCTGATACGGGGATGAAAGAGTCGGCCATCGCTGCTATCTGAAATCATATCACAATATAAGAATCTCGAACCACGATGTGAATCATACTAATACCTATTATACCGTAGCACTCAACCTCTCAACATTCTATTTTTCTATTTCTTACTTCTAATCCTAACCCTCTACCCATTCCCGTCAACCTAGGCTTGTGTCAGTGACTTATAACCTGTAGCTCTGATACCAAACCTGTGGCGCCCTCCAAACCCGGGTCAGAAGTTTGGGGTCCACACATACACACACCTTATATATAACCTGCTTATAACAATAATAAAGATAATAATAATATGCAGTGACCCTACTTACCAACTACCATGGATCGTAACAGGTTAAAGTATGTACAACAGCCAAACATACACTTATATTACAAACCGTTCAAATCCCAACTATTCAAACTCAGAACGGAGTATTAAACATTATTACAAACTTTTATAAACTTAAATTATCTCAAAAGATGCCTACTAACTTAACTCGATCAACCTGAACCCCTAGCTCTCGCGTTGGACTGGGGATCCTCGCTACCAACTGGTTCCTTCTTAACTGGAAAAGAACATAAATAACATTGTACAAATGAGCTAACTAGCTCAGCAAGTCACAATGATAAGACTGAGAATAATGATCAAGTGAAAAGGGTTATGATATCAAGTGAACAATGAATTATGATTTAGAATTGGATATTATAATTTTATTTTAAAAACCAAGGTTAGGCTGCTGATCAGTCACGCATTAACCCCGAGCAAAGCACACAACACTGCTCTAACTACTGGATCCAAGGCACACATTGGCCTAACTTGACCATTAATATGGTCTGACCACGAATCTGGTCCAAAATTTTATAAAAACAATCCAATCCTAACATAACAACATGATAAGCAATGTAAAGCATTAAACAGAATCATAAATAACACGGGATGTTCGATAATGAAATGGTTTCAATCTTCACAAGGATCAATATGGCATTTTTTTCTAAAGCTTGGCTGTTAGGTAATAAAAGAATTGAATAACAAAGGAATCAATGTTTCAGGGTTACAAGGATTTGGTATTTTAAAGCACAAGATACAGTTATTTGAATATGTAAGTAAATCGGTTCAGTGTTTGGTATTTAGTTTGTATGTATTTGTGGAGTAGTATCGTATATTGGTGGTACGTATTTGGGTATACAACAATCAATGGTTTAGAAAGAATAAGGTTTATGGCTCAAGATCAATAACTGGAATCAGGGTTTAGGATTGAGTGCTTCAAAGCACTTGCAATATAAAACAGGACTATTAATCATCTACAATATATCTCGAGATAGTTCAGAACACTTGCCTGGTACTAGCTTGTTATACGGCGCTAACTTTCAATCACAATTGTCTATTCCTTGACTATCTGTTTCCCTTTCCTATGCCTTGCCTCTTCTGCTCACATATTATAAGCATCTATCAATACTCAACTTATACGATTTTATTCGATACACACTTCTATCTACCCTTCGTCTTACCCAAATCCGATTAACGGATTGAAAGTTATGCAATAAACAAGTAAACATCGAACACATAGATCGACAGTCAAACAACAAGTCACGTATAGCACATAACACGTCAAATAATCAATGACATATCATTTATAAAGGAGTCTCGGGTTATAAGCAGGCTTTCAGGTATTTAAAATGATTTTTAAAACATTTTTCGGAATTAAAACGGGTCGTTGGATCAAGTACAGGTTAATAAACAGGGTTCAGTTGGCCAAATTGGGCTTCAAAATAATTTTATAATAATTATCGAGCCTTGAAAACAATTTAAAATAATATTTTAAAGCTCGAAACTATTTTTTGGAATTTTTAAATCATTTTTAAATAATTAAATCTAATTAAATAATTAATTAAAATCAATTAATAATTAATTAAATCAATTAATCAATTAATTTTCGAATTAATTGACCAATTAATCAATTAATTATTAACTAAAACTAATTAACTAATTAATTCAGATTTATTTTTGAAATAAAAATAATTTTTGGAATTAAAATAATAATTTTTGGAATTTTCAGAAATTAAAAACGAATTTTTATAATTAAAATAAATAGAAAATATGATTTTTAAACATTTTTAAAACAGGAATCCTAATTTTGAAACTTCTGAAAACCTCAGGGACTAATCTGCATCGTCCCCAATTGTTAAGGTACCAAACTGTAATTTTGCAGGGGGTCGCCGGAAAACGTTATGTCTTGCCGGAGAAGACGATTCCGGCGTCCTCACCCCACCAACACCTCCAGATCATAACTACACAATACCAGGAACATAACCATGCCATTAAATCACACAACCCATCCCTGAGTTGGCCGGAATTTGGCCGAGAAGTTCGCCGGTTTCCGGCGAACTCGACGTAACTTTAAAAATACAACTCCCTTCGATTCACGAATCCACTGTTAACGAGCTATATACCAATCAATTGCAAATTTCATAAGGAACACAACCCACTATATATCAACAGCTAATAACCCCTAAATCAAAAAGCCCTAAATTTCAATTAAGAACATTCATACGGGTTATAAACCCTAATTTCAAAATTCTAAAATCAAACTTAATTTTGAACATGTTATTGAACTCCAAATCAGTCATATAATATATCAAGATCATTAGGAAAACAAACTCTACAACATGCAATCATCAAATCATTCAAACAATCATCCGAATAAAAATTCATATTTTTAATCAAAATAATTCGAAAATAAATAAAAATATAGAAAATAAACCTTGATTTCTGCAGTTCTGAAACTTGAGGAAACTGATAGAACACTCTGAGACCTTCGTTTTGGTTACTTAAGCTTTGAAAACAGAGATCACTAACACCTTGAAATTGCTGTTTGATTCTCAGAAAGGTTTATGAATATATTAATTTTCTCTGGAAAATTATATAATTACTGTTTGCAAATGATTTTTGATACGGAATAAAATACGATAAAGGCTATTTATAATTACGGAAAATTAGTATCCCGTTGGATCATTCCGGATATAAAATGGTACGTTTATTTATAAAAACTGATCCAAACGGTACCGGTTTTCGGGATAATTTTCCAAACCAGTACAATTTGTACTGCGTTCTTGGTCTCAGCATCTGGTTACACGTATTACGAGGTGATAATTGTTATAGTTTAATTAAAAGATCCCGTTTATCGAAAATACGAGTTTTATTGATTTACCGAAACGAATAATGTATCGAAAATGTTGCGCCGGGACCCGCACAGGACAAACCGTACGCTGGATCGCAAAAGTCGAAACATGGAAAATGCTCGGAATATTGCAATTAGGTTAGGAAGGAGTTTTCGGAAGAGTTTCGGGTTATAAAAACGTAAAAATGGATGACATCGGTTGGTTCCCGATTATATAAAATAGTTTTTAAATACTCGGAAAAAGATTTTATAAAATCCATATATTTCCTATAAAATCATAAATTAACATAAAAATAATTAGGAAGATATGAAAATTATCTATATTTTATTTTGAACATATAAAAATTAAAATACTCAATTAATATTATTTTTTTAACATCCAAACACATTTAACACTTAACAAATAATTCACAGAATAAATAATGAACATACATAATAATTATTTATTAGCAAAATAATTACACGATATATCCCGGATATTACAGCAATGACGTATCTATTCTGACATTTGGTCTCAAAACGTCCCCGTCTTTATTCTACTAATCTTTTGGCATGTTGCTCATGCAGTGTTGTAACCCAATATTCCATACTATTCAACTTTAGTCTTCACCCATTCCATCTGGTCCTGATCGTCTTGAAAGACTCGTATCTATAATTAAAAGATACAACTTCAATCGTCTAATCGATAATCACTCGACGAACTGCGCGTCAAAAGCCTATCGTCTACCCATATGATAGCCCACACATAAATATAACAGACAAACACAGGACTCTTGATCCACATACACACGTAATTCATATAACACGTAAACATATAACTCACGTATCACATAATTCATATCATATATGACTCAGTTCGTCAAAAGGTTCGACTCGGTATGTTTAAAAGTGAAATCGGGTCAGAAATATGATTTATCGATCAAAAATCGACTCAGAATGATTCGTAAAATAAGCGACCTTTTGAAACAAAAGAATTTAGGTCTCGAAAGTATTTTTAATGAAAACGGAATATTTTTCTGAGTCTAGAGGCGTTCGTTTCGTATTAAACGGACGAACGGTTTATTTATTACGAATTTTTGAACATTTTTCAGAATTAAAACGGTCTCCGAATCATTTAATAATTAAATAATAGGGCTCGAACACCCGAAAATAATTTTATAAGAATTATCGAGCCTGGAAAATAATTTAAAATAATATTTTAAAGTTCAAAACTATTTATTCGGAATTTTTAAATCGAAAATAAATAATTAAATCTAATTAAATAATCAATTAAAATTAATTAATTAATCAATTAATATTTAAATTAATTTACTAATTAAATAATTAATTATCAACTAAAATTAATTAACTAACTAATTTGGATTTATTTTTGAATTAAAATAAATTTTTAGAATTAAAATAATGATTTTCACAATAAAAATGAATTGTGTAAATAAGAAAAGAATTTTGAATTATTTTTAAAACAGAAAATGTGCAAACAGGTTTTGGGCAAGAGATTTGGGCTTTTTCAGATTGAAGTCGGGTCGGGACGAAAAACCAAACGGGTCCTGACGAATGCTGCCGGGTCGGGTCCAAGCCGGCCGGAAACTGGGGTTTAACCCAGAATCCGGTGGGCTTTGCCGGACTCTGGCAAGCTCTAAACACCATCAAAACAACTCCCTCGTCCTCGTTTCTCAGCTGGGTTTCGTTCTATTTGAACTCAGAAGCTCAGAAACAAAAACGACAACAACAGACGATGCCTAACGCATCAATTCTGTCGTCTTCAG
The DNA here is from genome assembly GCF_009905375.1 of Apium graveolens. Classification (NCBI taxonomy): domain Eukaryota; kingdom Viridiplantae; phylum Streptophyta; class Magnoliopsida; order Apiales; family Apiaceae; genus Apium; species Apium graveolens. The sequence continues at coordinate 77,272,754 of NC_133657.1, forward strand.
CATTAAAACCGGTGAGGTTCGAGCGGTTTCCAAACATGTTACATGTATCGACTGTAAAGGGAACAATCTACACATCTGTAACCTTCAATTCCACCCAGAATCAACGAAAATAAAAAACCCAATTGAATCCAGAACATTCAACTATTAGAACCCTAATTTTTAATATTCAGGAATTAAACACCCTTTTCAATATGTTATTGAACTCGGTTTTTGACATATGATATACCAAATTTACCAGAAAAATATTATCTACACGATGGAATCATCAAATCATATCAACAACATCAAGAACAAAAATTCATAATTTAATCCATAATTAATTCGAATTAAAATAATTAAATCAGAAAAATACCTTGATTTCTGGGTAAAAACTGATGATTGATTCAAAAAGAAGATTTCGAGAGCTTCATTTTGATATGCTGCACTCCCGAATCGGAGTTCAATAACGTCTTCGTTAGTACGATTGATTCTCAGGAACGTATCGGTTTCTAGGGTTTTCCTCTGTATTTACTGTATTTTTACTGGTTGCAAATGAATAAATGAAATAAATGAAATAAGAAATAGGCTATTTATATTTACGGAATATTGGTTCGTTTGGGATCATTTTAGATCGATAAATTAGTTGCTTAGCCGCTAAGTAACTACAAATCGATCCAAAAATAGATTACTTAGCCGCTAAGTAACTATAAAAAAGATATAATTTAATACCGGATTTGGATAATTATCATAACTGGGCTTTTCATAAAACACCATATACGAAAATAATGTAAAAATATCCCGTCTCTCGAGAATACAGGTTTTGTTGATTTATCGAAATGGTTATCGTATTGAAAATCTTGCGCCGGGCCGCGCACGGGTCAAACCGTAATCCGGATCGAAAAAGTTAAAACACGGAAAATGTCCGGAATTACCAGATTAGGTTAGGAAGGAGTTTTCGGAAGAGTTTCGGGTTGTAAAAACGCAAAAACAGTTAAAGTTGGACGATTCATGGCTTTATAAAATAGTTTTGTAATTACTCAAAAAATAATTAATAAATATATAAATCATTATAAAATCATATAACAGTCCAAAAATTACCAGAAAAATATCACAAGTATCTATATTTTATTCTGGACATATAAAAATTAGAATACTCAAAGAATATCATATGTAAACATCCAAAACATCAACTCTAATTACCAGATAATTCACCAAAATTCACATAAAATCACATAAACAATTCCAAATAATAATAATAATAATATTTGAAAATATGAGATATTACAACAAGTGCCTTGCCTTTATCACTTTTTCCTTTCTTGCAGTCAGGAGATCTGTGGCCTCTTTCACCACAATTGTAGCATTTGACATTTGAGTTGTCACCTCTGTCAGACTTTCCTCCTTTGCCTTCAGACTTTCTGAACCCTTTCTTATCAGAATTCCACCTTTCCTGGAAAACTTCTTGCCCTTTCTGAATTTCTTGTAGGCTATCTTTGTGATACCCTTCACCATAAGAGCACACAGTTGCATCATCTCTGCATGAACATCAACTTCATATAAAATTTTAGCTTCTGAATCATCATCATCAGAATATGATGATTCTGAATCAAACTTTATGATGAGAGTCTTTCCTTTGCCCTTCTTTGAGAAAACAACTTTGGGAGACTCCTCCTCAGCTTTAAGAGCAACTGTTCTTGACTTTCTTCCATGTCTCTTGCTCATTTGATCCATCTCAAGTTCATAAGTCTTGAGCATACCATAAATTTCATCAAGAGTAGTTTCAGTAAGGTCATAGTTGTCTCTTATGGTAGTAGACTTCAAATCCCAATTTTCAGGAAGAGCTAAAAGGAATTTTAGATTTGAATCTTCAAGATCATATTCCTTGTCCACCAGTGACAGATCATTCAAGAGTTTAATAAACCTGTCATATAAATCAATTAATGACTCATCAGCTTTTGAGTCAAAGTGCTCATACTCTTGAGTGAGTATAGTCCTCCTGTTCTTTTTGATTGCATCAGTTCCCTGGCATCTTGTCTCCAAAGCATCCCATATCTCCTTTGCAGTCTTGCATCCAATTACCCTGTTTGACATGACATTATCAATTGCACTATGCAGAAAATGCCTTACCCTTGCATCCTTGGCAATAAATGAGATATCTTCAGGTGTGTATTCACCTCTCTCCTTTGGTATGGTCTTTGCTAGTTGATCCGCAATTGCAACAGAGGGCTTGGTAGGCTTATATGGTCCTTCATTATTTCTGTCAAGGTACTCTAGATCTGTAGCTTCCAGAAACATAACCATCTTCACTTTCCATATAGGATACTCAGATGCTCTCAGTATGGGAACCCTAATAGTCTCATATCGACTGTGGGTTTGAGTGTTTTGAGTTTCTTGAGTTTTGGTGGGCTTAGTTGGAGTTTGTGTTTCTTCAAGAATGATTGATTGTTTGGATCTTTACTATATGTGTGTTAACAGAAAAGCTCTGATACCACTTGTTAGGTCACACAACACTATATAAGAGGGTTGAATATAGTGTTTATACAATCAAATCGATTTCAACACAAGTATGTAACAAAGATCAAGTATATTCAAATAAACTCTGTTATAATAGAACTGTTGTTCTCTCTCAGTGATGAACAATATCACTAAGAGGTGCTAGGTTACAATGTATAATCTCCTCGATAATGATAACACATATAGTGTAAACCCTAAGCTGTGTTTATATAGTACACAGTTATAAGATATCTTTTAATTTATATGGAATATAATTCTCTCTCCTAAAATATATCAATCAGATATCTTCTACAAGTCTTCTAGTCCTCTAACTCTTCATGCATATCTTCATTTGTTTTAGTCCAGATCTTCTCCTGTAAATCAGCCACATTCTCTATCTGAAGTCTTCCCGCACTTAAGTCCTGATATATATCTTCTAACGCCTTAAGTTCTGATATTAAGTTCTGACTTCAGTAAGTTCTGATTTCAGTAAGTCCTGATAAGTCATGTTGTTAAGTTCTGAAAACTAAACACAAATCATATTAGACATGACATCTCAATTATATCTAACAGTTCTCCTACTTTATCCTAATATACTGGTGATCGACATTTACGTCCATAAAGAGCTTCGTAGGGTGGCATCCCAATACTGGCATGGTAACTGTTATTGTAAGCAAATTCTACTAAGGGTAAATGCCCGTCCCAATTTCCTTTGAAATCAATAACACAAATGCGTAACATGTCCTCAATTCTCTGAATTGTTCTTTCACTTTGGTCGTCTATTTGTGGATGATAAGTTGTACTCATATTCAATCTAGTTCCCAAACATTCTTCAAAACTTCTCCAAAATCTCGAATTAAATCTCGGATCTCGGTCAGATACGATAGACACAGGGACTCCATGATGAACTACTATCTCTTTTAGATACATGTGAACCAACTTGTCTAGTGAAAACCTTTCATTTATAGGTAGAAAATGAGCTGATTTAGTAAGTCTGTCTACTATAACCCAAATGGCATCGTGGTTTGCTTTTGTTCTTGGTGATCCAACTATAGAATCTATGGCAATATGCTCTTACTTCCATTCTGGAATCTCTAATGGCTGCAATAGTCCACTTGGTCTTTGGTGCTTTGCCTTAACCCTCTGACATGTATAATATTTGCTGACTTATTCCGCAATTTCTCTCTTCATATATGGCCACCGATAATTTTCCTTTAAATCTCTGTACATCTTGGTACTTCCTGGATGGATTGAATACCTTGAATTGTGAGCTTCCTGTAGAATTTTATTCTTCAACTCTGTCACTGGTGGAACCCAAATTCTGGAAGAAAACCTGAGAATATCTTGATCATCCTTTTGTGTGCACAACTCTTCACCTACCAATCGATTGATGTCCTGATCCATTACTTCCTCTTGGCACTTTTTTATCTTCTCTAACAATTCTGGCTGAAAAGTCATATTATACATCTTCGCTTCATCAGGCTTACAAACTCTGATTTCCAATTCCAATTTCTGAAATTCCTTGTATAATTCCTCGGGTACTGTCAACACATTCAACTTCTCTTTTCGACTTAACGCGTCTACCACAATATTTGCTTTACCTGGGTGATAGTTAATCATACATTCATAGCTTCATATAGGTAATATCTCCAAATCTTTAGAGCGAATACTATGGCCGCTAGCTCCAAGTCATGAGTAGGATACTTCTACTCATGAGGTTTCAGTTGTCTTGATGCATATGCAATAACCTTGTCGTTCTGTATCAAAACACAACCTAATCCCTTATGAGAAGCATCACTATAGATTACAAAGTTTCCTTGATCATCTGGAAGTGACAAAACAGGTGTCGTGATCAATCTCTTCTTCAATTCTTGAAAACATTCTTCACATTTATCATTCCATATACACTTTTCATTCTTCCTGGTAAGCTTCGTCAAAGGCATCAATAATATCCAGCTAATCCCAAGAAACTTCTCACTTCTGTTGGTATTTTTGGCCTTTCCTTTTTGTAATAGCTTCAATCTTTGTCGGGTCCACTTTGATCCCTTCATTACTGACTATGTGCCCTAAAAACTGAACTTCCTGTAGCCAAAACTCACACTTTGAGAGTTTAGCATACAATTTTTCCTTCCTCAAAATTTCCAAAGATATCCTCAAATTCTCCGCATGGTCTTCTGCTGATTTCAAGTAAATCAAAATATCATCTATAGATACAATGACAAACTTGTCCAGATACTCCTTAAATATTTTGTTCATCAAGTCCATAAACGCTGTTGGGGCATTGGTTAACCCAAAAGACATCACTAAAAATTCATAATGACCGTACCTTGTTCTGAAAGCTGTCTTGGGTATATCTTCTGGCTTAATTTTCAATTGCTGATATCCCGATCTCAGATCAATCTTAGAGAAATACTTGGCTCCCTTTAGATGGTCGAATAAATCATCAATTCAAGGTAATGGGTACTTATTTCTTGATTGTAAGCTTATCGAGCTCCCGATAGTCGATGCATAATCTCATGCTTCTGTCCTTCATCTTAACAAATAGTACCGGTGCACCCCATGGGGACACACTGAGTCTAATTACTCATTTCTCTAACAATTCTTGCAATTGCTTTGCTAACTCCTTCATTTCTATGGGCGCCATTCTATACGGGGCCTTGGATGTTGGTTCTGTTCCAGGTGCTAAGTCGATTGCAAATCAATTTCTCAATCTGGAGGAAGTCCTGGTAACTCATCAGGGTATACGTCTGGAAACTCATTGACTACTGGAATATCCTCAAGTTTTGCTGGCTCCTGATTTCTATTAATCACATAAGCACTGAAATGCTCGCATCCAAGTCGCTGTAGCTTGTTAGCTTGAATAATCGTTAAGAACTTCTTTCCTTGCTTCTGACCTTCAAACGTTACTACTTTCTCATCTGACGTCTTCAAAATTACCTTCTTGTTACGACAGTCTATCTGAGCATCATGCTTAGATAGCCAGTCCATTCCTAAAATAACGTCAAACTCTCCTAATTTAAAGGGTATCAAATCCACACAAAACTTATTACCAGAAATCTCAATCTCACAGTTCACACATACTTGATTAACAGATACACGTTTTTGATTTGCTAATTCCACATTCATTATTTTATTTAACCATTCAACTGGAAAATTTAACTTATTAACAAAGTCTTGAGAAATAAACGATCGAGTTTCTCCCTAATCTACTAACACTTTGGCACATAAAGAATTCACGGTAAGCATATCTGCCACAACATCGGTATCCTGGATAGCGTCCTTCCCAGACATGTCAAAAATTATGGCCCTTGGAGTCTCATTCACTACTGGTGTGGATCCCATAATTCTCAATGCATTACTAACTGGGGTTGGTGTCTTACAATCCCTTTCTATGTGTCCTGGCTTTCCTCACTTAAAACATGTAAATCCAACTGCTGGAACCTTGATTGCTGGATTCCGGATAGGCTGGTCCTTATTCACTGGCTCTCTGGCTGGCTGGTTATGACACTCCCTTGAATGGTGCCCTTTCTTATTACACTTATAACAAACTACATTCAACTTGTTACAAACTCCTCCATGTTTCTTCCCACATACCTGACAATCTGGTAAAGTTAGCCTTAGCTGGTTTGGCTGGTTCCCAGTGGCTGGATGGTTGCCTTGTCCTCCGTCGCCCATATTTTTCTTCTTGAAATTAAAATTTCTCCATGGATGAAACTTGCCTTTCTTCTGGTTAAAATTTGGAAACTTCCCTGCTTGTGAATGTCCTTTATTTCCTTCAAACTTCCTTTTCTTGCTTCCCTTCTCCTTTTATGACATTTCACTCTCCATTTCTGCAATCATGGCCTTCTGTACAACTCCTGCATAGGTATCCAATTCAAATATGGCTACCTTCCCTCTGATCCATGGATTAAGACCTTGTTGAAATCTCTTAGCTTTCTTCTTGTCAGTATCCACATACGAAGGTGCAAACCTTGACAATTCTTCAAACTTACTTTCATAGTCTGCTACCGACATATTTCCTTGCTCTAACTCTAGGAACTTCAATTCCATCTGATCTTGAATAAACTGGGAAAAATACTTCTCTAGAAATAATTCCTTGAATCTCTCCCAAGTAATAACATCCGTACCTTCCAATTTCTTAAAAGTTTTCCACTAGTAGGTGGCTTCATTCTTCAAATAATAACTTGCAAACTCAACTTTATGTTCCTCTTTCATCATAACCAAAGAAAATGACTTCTCTATCTCCTTTAACCAAACTATCGCTTCAATCGGGTCTAAAGAACCTTTGAATTCCGGTGGATTCACCTCCTGAAAATACTAAAAAGTTACCTGAGGGTTAGTCTATCTTTACTGCTGCTGAGTCAAGTTGATGGTTTGTTGAGCCAAGATCTAGAGAATCTGGGATACTGTTGGGTCTATGGGACATGGATTTGCATTCTGGTTATTGTTTTCTTGGTTGTTGTTATTGGTTTCTTCATTCTGGTTGGTAGAATGGGTATTTCTTATGGAAGGCATTTTCTGTAAAGAATCAAATAACTTATTTAGCCTTTAAATCAAATCCTTTTTTATAAAAAGTTTTTGTAAAACAGAAATATCTCTTTTTGAAAACAGTTGTAATAATTGAACTAAGTAAATTGTATACTTATTTACAGAATGTAAACAGTTAAGGGGGTAGGGTACATGGTATCACAAAGGTTAATAATAGGTGCAATAAATAAAGTAAGATAAAACAGGTGCAGTAATATAAATGACAATGCTGGAAAAGAAAAGGTACTGATAAATATATATCAAAGATTTGGTAGTACAAGCATGGAAACACTTTAGCAAAAGTAAAAGGGTACAACAAGCCTACACATTAATCAACAAGTCTAGTCTATATATACAAACCAAAAGTCTGCTGATACACACTACACACTAATGTACATATAAAAACTACCACAACAAATCTGGCTCAACATCTTTGTCTCTGCAATCTCTGTCTCTAGCTCCAGGGAAACTCTGGTCCACCAAGTCTCTCAAGATCCTCCATCACCTCTCCGGCTCATCCCATAAGAGCATCAGGGCCTACATACTCACATGTAGCTCCATGCAGTCTAGCCTCAAGAACCCTCCGTGTCACATGAATCTCCTCTCGAAGCTCCCTCACACTCCTGTCAACATCTATAGTCCTCACAATATGTTGTAGCTCCCGAATCTGTGCCAACAGAGCCTCTAGCTCCAAAAGAAGAGCCTCATACTGGAAATAAGGAACATGATGTGGAGTAGACTGAAATGGTAAACCCACAACTGAATGTCCAGTAGAATCAGAATTAGTAGGTGGGGGTCCTCGGATAGGTGGCCTCATACCAGAAGGTGAAATAACTCGTAATGGTACAACTGTCACAATAGGAGGTAGTATAGCCAACACCGATGGAAGATCAGGACATGGATTGGATGACGGTCCACCTAGTGAAGGCTCAGAATGATCAGCTGGTACTGGAATAAAGGAATCTGCTATCGCTGCTATCTGAAAATAATATCGCACGATAAAAATCTCGAACCACTACATGAAATATACTAACACCTATTATTCAGTCGCACTCAACCTCTTAAAGTTCTTTCTTTCTATTCCTTAATTCTAATCCTAACCCTCTACCCATTTCCGACAATCTAGGCTTGTGTCAGTGACTTATAAGCTGTAGCTCTGATACCAAACTTGTGGCCCCTCCAAACCCGGGTAAGAAGTTTGGTGTCCATAACACACACACCATCTACATAAACCTGCTTATAACAATAATAAAGATAATAATATTATGCAGTGACCCTACTTACCGTCATCCACGGATCGTAACAGGTTAAAGTATGTACACAAGCCGCAAACACACACTTATATTACAAACGTCCAAAACCCAACTATTCAAACTTACAACTGAATATATATAACTGTCTTACAAACTTTCAACTTAAACTATTACAAAAGTCTCCAGCTAGCTTATTCCGCTCAACCTGGAATCCTAGCTCGCACACTTGATTGGGGATCCTCGCTACCAACAGTTTCCTTCTTAACTGAAAAACATAAACAGGATCGCATAAATGAGCTAACTAGCTCAGCAAGTCACATTAACAATACTGACAATAAACAATGACCAAACGAAATGAATTTTAGGTTATCAAGTTTCTTTATAAACAATGGTGAGAATTAGGTATTCAGTTTTTATTTTAAAAACCAAGGTTAGGCTGCTGATCAGTCACACACTAACCCCGAGCAAGGCACACATCTCTGCTCTAATTAGTGGATCCAAGGCACACATTGGCCTAACATGACCACCAATTTGGTCTGACCACGAATCTAGTCCACATTTTTATAAAATAATCCAAATTCTATAATAATAACAGAGTAAACAATATAAAATAAGCAGAATCATAAACAACATTGGCTTTCAAGCATAAGGTGATTTGCAATCAACAACGAGATATAACAGGGTAAATACAAAGATTGGCTATCCGCCGGTAACAAAATCAGATAACAGAAGAGTCAAGATTTAGCGATTGTAAGGATTAGTCTTTTATGGTATAAGGAATAAAGGTTTGTATATTAAACAATTCCGGTTCAGTGGAGTAGTATCGTAAATCTTTGGTTCATATTTGGGTATACAACAATCAATGGTTTACAAAGAATAAGGCTTTCGACTCAAAGATCAATAACTGTAATCAAAGTTTAGGGTTACGTGCTTCAAAGCACTTGCAATATAAAATAAAACTATTCAATTACTCGCAATATATCTCAAGAAAGGTCGAGAATACTTGCCTTATCTTGATTCACTAACTCTTTACTTGCTTTCGTCTACCGATTTCTATTCACCGACTACTTGTTTCCCTTTCCTACGCCTCGCTTCTTCAGCTCAGACATCCCAAGTGTCTATCAATACTTATTCTCACTTGATTATATTCGTTATAAGCTTCTATCTACCGTTTATTTCACCCAAATCCGATTTACGGATTGAAAGTTACGATTAAAACAGTCAAACAATATATATATAAGCACATCATACACCAATAGGATCACATATAACACATAACAGGTAAGATATTCGATAGAAATACTTTTTCAAAGAAGATTCGGTGTTAAAATAATTTTTCAGATATTTAATATGAATTTTTAAATATTTTTCAAAATTAAAACGGGTCGTTGAATAATTTTAAAACAATTAACAGGGTTCGATTGCCCGAATCTGGCTTTAAGGTCATTTAATAATAATTATCGAGCCTTGAAAACAATTTAAAATAATATTTTAAAGATCGAAACTATTTTTTAAAATTCTTAAATCAAAATAAATAATTAAATCTAATTAAATTATCAATTAAAATTAATTAGTAATTAATTAAATCAATTATTAAATAAATATTCGAATTAATTGACCAATTAACTAATTAATTATCAACTAAATTTAATTAACTAATTAATTCAGATTTCTTTTTGAGTTAAAAATAATTTTTGGAATTAAAATAATAATTTTTTGAATTTTTAATAATGAAAAACGAATTGCTAAAATTAAAATAAATAGAATATATATATATAATTTTTTAAACATTTTTAAAACAGGAATCCTATTTTTGTAATTTCTGGAAACTACAGGGGCTAAACTTCATCATCTTCAATAATACAGGTACTAAACTGTAATTTTACAGGGCTCACCGGAAAAACGATCGGGGTTCGCTGGAGATGGCGTTCCCGGAATCGTCACACCACCGGGAGCTCCAGATCACACCTTCTAAACCCCAGGAATTTATTCATGTAATCAATTCATCCTAATAACCCCTGAGTTGGCCGAAAAAACTCGAAGAAAACTTGCTGGACAGCGAGTTCTTTCTTGCTCCCGCCAGCTCGATTCCGGTATCTTCTGTAGACGAGACCACCACCAATCGATTCCTCTTTTCAAGCTCTACAAATCGATACCAACTAATCAATCTAATAACCCCTAGAACAGAAACCCCCAAATTTCAATTAAGAACATTCAAACTGCCTATAAACCCTAATTTCATAAATCGAAATTAAAACACAGATTTGAGCATGTTATCGAACTCCAAATTCAACATATAATAAACCAAAATGATCAGGATGAAATTATCTATAACATGCAAGCATCAAATCATACAAACAACATCAAAATCAAAAATTCATATTTTAATCCAAAATAATTCGAAAATAAAAAAATATAGAAAATACCAGTTGTTTCTATAGTTATAAAGCTTATTGATTCTGATAGTACACCTCAAGACCTCCGTTTTAGTTACTCGAGCACTGATATCCGAGTTCAATATCACCTCCAAATGCTTGTTTGATTCTCAAGAACTATTATGAATATACTATATTTTCTCTGGAAATTATATAATCTACTGACTGCAAATGATTTTCTGTACAAAATAAAATATGGTAAAGGCTATTAATATTTACAGAATATTGGTACCCCGTTGAATCATATTGGATATAAAATATTACGTTTATTTGATAAAACAGATCCAAATCGGTACCGGTTTTGGGATAATTATCCAAATCTATACATTTATAAATACAGACTTGGTCTCAGCGCTTTGGTTACATGTATTACGAGAAGATAATTTATGTATATAACTTTAAATTGTCCCTAGGGGTTTTGCACTTGTATGACTTCTTGGTCATTGTTGTAGTATGTACTGATAAAGTGGTTTTTGATAAAGACAGGTGATATAAGTGGCTCAATTGCTTCTTTCTAGAAACTTACTTTTTTTAATATCACTCATAATTAGTTGGGTGGTGGGGAGATTATATTTATACCAAGTTGAAATATCAAGTTTTTATATCTATCAGGGAATGATTTTAAAGGGGCTGTGCCTAATCATCTATCTGATTTGTGTCCAAGTCTTGTGGAGTTGAATGTTTATGCTAATAGTTTGTTTGGTTCTGTTCTTGAAGGCTTTGGTGCTTGCTCTTCTTTGGAAGTGTTTGATATTTCTCACAATAATTTCTCTGGTAAGTTATCAATTGATTCTCTTCTTAAGTTGAGTAGCTTGAAGAATATGATGTTTGGACTCAATAATTTTGTTGGGGACTTGTTTGATAGTTTCTCGAAAATGATAAAGTTAGAAACTTTTTATGTTGGTTCTAATAAGTCGAGTGGTGTGATTCCTGTTGGGATTTGTCAAGATCCTAGAAATAGTTTAAGAATGTTGTATCTGCAAAATAATGAGTTAATTTAGACCATACTCTGTTTTGAAGCGAGATATAACTTGTGATTTATATGGGACAAATAGTTGAAATTTTATGTTTTCTTCCAATACTATGTTGTTTTTTGTATCATGAAGTTATTGATTTGTTAGTCCATACGAATAAAACAAATTACTGCTTGTTTCATATTACAGTTCAATTTAAATAGGTATGAGTGTTTGAGTATTTAAATTCATGCAATCAACTAATTCTGAAAGAAGTTCTAAGTAAACTTTATACTTCTAAATTGTTGCTTCTGTATATCCAGTTTTCCAAAGGCAGCGTTATAAAACAAAGTCCTCAAACCAGAGTATATATAGTACTCCACCAATCACTTCTTTTATTTCAAGAATTTATAGAATTGAATAGAATAGATTTGGATTTTGGACAACTAGTTGTGTGCTGTGTATAATAAATTGTTGTTGTAAGATGGTGAACACAGTCAACAGACACCTTTATGCCAATCCCTGCAATGTTATGAAAATTGTATCACTGACTGTGTTTATATTATATATATTTTACTTGTGAAGAGGTTTTTGTAACTTTCAAGTAGTTCCTGCTTAACAAAGCTTGTCACTGGTATTTTAAGCTATTTTATACTATCTATTTTTGTTTCTTTTAAATGCATTTCAGTGTTGTCTGAAATATATATATCAAAGTAAGTGTCTTAATGCTGACCTTCTTCAGGTGATTTTGTTGTTCTTTATGCAATCTTACATTTCCACATCTAGTACAAATGATTATTTGTTGTAATCTCTTATGAAAATCCATACATGTAATATACCTTCATATCTTGATCTATATGTATCAGTATCATAGTTTTAATTGTGTTGTAAACGCTGTATGCAGATTAATAACATTGGATGAGCGTTCACGTGTTATATCATTTTTTTGGTGGTTTAAGTGTTGGAAGCGTTGCTGGGTATATTTTAATAAACTTTCTATTATGCATAAATTTTGATTTTTTTCGTGATATGATAGGGTGGGGAAGGGTGTCAAATGGCATATATTATATGATTCTTAATACAAAAACACTTATTATCATGGGTACTATAAAAGGTTTTATACACTTTATTGTTAGGTAATGAATACAACACAGGGGGGTGAATGTGTTTCAGATATTTTTGAATGTTTGTTACTTGGTTGACAAAGAAGATTAGAAATGCAGTAATATTATGTTAGCTGAAATAAAACAATGCACACAATATTTCAAAACTCACATAATTTTGTATTAAAATCAAGATAGCGTTTTTCTAAAAATCTTGGGTTCTTTGTAAGTAAAGAACTCAGCTTATTCCTTGAGAGAATTACAAGAAAAACTAGATCTATTTGATACATCTAAAAATAAAGGACCAGTGTTTACTTTATAAATTAGTAAACACAGGTTTACACAACATGTAATAAGATGTACTAAACCCTACTTTAAGTTATCTCTAAAGCTTTCCATTTCTGGCTTAGTGTATCTTTGTAAATCATGTAGGTCTGTGACTTTCCTTTGTTAGTTAATCTTGGCCTTTGATTTTGCACTCTTCAAGCTGCTTTTGTAGACTTTTCAATCTAAGTGATTAGATCATTTTTTGATTGATAATATTGAATATTAACTTGTCTGCATTATCTACTTGAGGTTCAAATCGAGATCTCCAGTTTGTTGTATAGAGAACTGACATCTCGATAAGTATATTGGATTATCGAGATCTCTTAGTTCTCTATAAGTGTCTTGCCTAGTCGAGGTCTCTGAGTTCTCAATAGGTAACTTTGACTTGTCGAGATGTATGAGTTCTCGATAAGTAACTTTGACTTGTCGAGGTCTCTGAGATCTTGATAGGTAAATTTGACTTGTCGATATGTCTGAGTTCTCTATAAGTGAACTTGGCTTGCCGAGGTCTCTAAATCTCTGCATGTAGAAATAACTTGTCGATATTTTTGAGATCTCCATATACATTTTGACTTGTCGATATCTCTGAGATCTCAAATGAGAAATTGACTCGTCGATATCTCTGAGATCTCTATATGCAGAAAATGACTTGTCAATATCTCTGAGATCTTTATATACAGAAAATGACTTATCGATATCTCTGAGATCTTTATATACAGAAAATGGCTTATCGGTATCTTTAAGACTTCTCTATAAGCGACTTCTCGATAAGTCATTCTGGAGTTCTCGAATGACTTCTCTATATGACTTGATCCGTGACTTGTAGATATCTTGACTTAGAACATTTTTCCCAAAACAAATTTATTCAACTCCAAGCTTCTTCATAATTTCTCCGAGGCATGATCTTCTTGATCTTCTTCCAGAGTTTATTCTTAGGCTTGAGATTGTTTACAGAAAAATACTCCAGTCTAATCTTTCACATTTTTACAGACTCAAGTAATAAAATACAAAATATAAATTTAGATTATCACACAATTTGACATAGTCTTATTATGATATAGGCATGTCTTGCATAACAATCTCCCCCAATTTGTGAGAAGATTGTTTATCACAAATTCATGCCTGGTAACAAGACTAACCCCAAGTTATAATAAGACAATAAAGATTACATAAAAATTGACAGAAATACAGGTACAATTTTTATACATTGAGTGATTACATGAGTTTGATAAGTACATTCATTACATGAAATCCTCATAGCATGGCTGCTTTCTAATAAGGTCCTTAAGATTTACTAGCACTTTAAGTTCCTCTAAGATTTCAGTTCCTCTTAGAGCTTCTATAAGCTTGAGCCACTAATCCAATGAATAACCATTCAAGTAACCAGCTCTAAATCTTGAGAGTCTCCAAATTTTTATGTTTAGAAAATGCCCACCCTTTGAAATTCTGCTCAACCCCTTTGTTTTGAGCTCATTTGATCTTTGTTCAATTTTTGCAATTTCTTCTGCATACTTTCTATCTTTTTATTCCTTTTCAGCCTTGCCTTTGCATTTTTTTCATCCCTTTCTCTCGCCCATACACATAACACAGCCTTCCAAGCCCTTGTAATAGTGTCCTTATCCTTCATCAAGCTGATCACTCTTTTGAATTATGTAGTTGAAAGTGTATCCATTAGGTTACTTCCAAGTAAAGTAAAGGTACCATCCTGGTAATATATTCCGATTTCTATGTAGGATACAACCCATACTTTGACTATTTCCTCAGCTAATTGTTGAAAGTAGTCATCATCTGTATTGCACCAGTTTAATCAGTTTGATCAAAACAGTTCCAGATAGCCCTCTCAATAACTTGTAGTTTCTTTGGTTTTCTTCCAACATATTTGAAATGAATTTTGGTTGGTGGCTTGAATGAGGGTAGGTTTGTGATTTTCTTCAAGGTGGATTGGCTAGTTGTGATTGGAATTTTGAGTAGGGTGTTTGCAGTTGGCTTGTACAAAAACTTGGGATTAGGAGTCAAAGATAGTTGAGTATTTGAGCTTGTAGGTTTAGTGGATTGAGCAAGTTAGATTTGAATTGATTGGATATTTTCTTTGTTCCTAAACCATCTTCCTTCTTCTTCTTTCTTCTCTCATCACCCTTCTTCTCATCATTTCCCTTCTTCTTAGCATCCCTTTTCTTGTCATCTTCTTTGCTGCCAGTTGCTTTAGAAGATTGACTTGGATTGGAGCCAGAAGGTTTTTGATCATCTTTCTCCTGCTCATCATCATCATCCAATTCATCCATATTGAATAGTATTTTGGGCAACATGGCTTCAAGATCTCTCAGATATCTCCCCAAAATCTTAATCATCTCTTCATCTTCACTAGTCTTATTATTTTTAGTCTTCAAATTAGTTTCCAAAGTCATTATGAGCTTCTTGTGTGCCATGACACAATGTCTAGGAACAAGAAAGTTCTTGAGCTGTTTGGTGGATGGACAGATGTATGCCACTCCCTTGCTTGGCTGGAGATGCTTATGGAAAAGCAGCTTCTTGAGCTTTTTGTAGTTCCTTAAGCCAGAGAGTGTCTTCTTTAATTACTCTATTGACTTTTTCAATGAATATATCCAATTCAGATGCCCTTCTTGATGTGAGAAAATAAAGGGACACCTGCATACATCTATCAACACCTGAGTCATTGATGTTGATCACAATTCTTTTTTCCTGAAAGTTGTTCCTAGTTATCAAAATCACCCATATGAAATTTACAGTCTACTTCAAAGCCCTCTTATAGGAGATGAAGTTATTGTTGAGAGAATCCCTGAGAGCCTTAAGTAAATCATCAAATTCCTTGCTCAGACTAGGTCTCTCAGCTGCTTTTATAAGCCTCTCCATTCCAACATCAACTTCTTTGGCTTTGCCTTTTTGAACAGCTTGAACAAATGCTTAGAAAGATGATGATGATTTTAATAACTTAGCCTCAATCTCCCCCTTAGGCTTGTTAGAAGGAAAGATAAGAGGTGTAGGGATTTCAGGCCTAACAGCTTCTGGAAATGCAGGCAGTGGAATGTTGAGTGCACCTAGATAGCTCCCAATGATACTGAATTCTGCATTTATAGATGCTTGTGGGAGTCCATCAAGGTTTGGATATCTGCCTATTGACTTAGGACCACAGCTGTGAGTTGTGATACTTGAGTTGTCAATGACTCATTTGTTGACTGTAAAGTGGAGACTTGAGTTTGGAGAGCTTGAATTTGCAAGTTGGTGGATGTTGACAGTGGTTGTTGAGATGTTGAGGATAAAGAAGTGCCAAATGTAGCTTGCATAGCTTCTTTGATTCCTTCCATCAAAAGAGCAAATGGCTCATATCTAGCCTGATGGAGTTGATCTAGTTTGACCCTGATGTCATTATTATTAGTGATTTGCTGCTGGACAACTTCATGCAGAGCTATAAATGATTCCATCAGATTCTTGATGGTCTTATCTAAAGATGATAGATCAAACTTGGACATTTGATCAGTAAATCTATAGATTTTTTGCTTGATTTCCACCTAAGAAGGAATGATCTCATCAAGCTTGTCCCTGACCAATTTCCTTATTCTTTCTTGATGATTAATCAATTACAGTTTTAGAGCTTTACCAAAGAGATGAGAAGCTTTAAGTTGAGCTTTGTAGACCTCAGTGACTGCATCATAGACTTCTTGTGGAGTTAGAGATTTGGCATTACTCCTAAGAATGGTCAAGTACTCCTCCCTGAACCTTGCTAACACTGCATCCATCTCCAAACTAAAGTTTTTGTCCATCCAGGCATCACAATTACCATCTTGTTCAGCTTCATTTATAATTTTGGCCTGCTGTTCTTGAACATTTATCTGATAGGAAAGCATGATAGCATGGTAATCTTGGTTAGACATGTCTGAGGTGAGAAGCTGTTATGAAATTTGAGCATGTCCAGACATTTGATCAACTAAAAGATCATCAATAGTTGTTGGTTGAGCTTCTGCCTCCTGTAGCCATTGTGAGATCAAATGAGGTTGTGGTTGAGAAGGGTTGGAGGTGGATGCTTGGTCTGTTAGGTTTAAATTAGAAGGTAGAGACTCAATAGAAGCACCTATGACAGATGTCACAGTTTGACTCACAGGTTTAACTGTGGTTATGATAATTTGTTGTTCTCCACTTGTGGTGGGAACCTCCATTTGAATTGGAGGGGAGTTGACTAGGTTAATGTCATGTAATCTAGGCTTAAACACTTGTACTTCTTTCAAAGTACTGTCCCTTGAATGTGATGTACTTACCTCCCTCATAGCAAGATCGTTGGCAATTGAACTCCTAGCTTCAATTATGAGTGCAATTTCAGCTAGGGTTTTGAGGGGAGTTGTTCCTGCAAGAGGAACCTCCAATTGAATTGGAGAGGATTTAGATAGCTCCCTCTCAGGAGTACTAAAGCTTACAACCTGTGAAGGTTAATGTTTGGAGAAATTGATGATATCAAACAGAAACTATCAGAAGCATCAACGGATGATGATTACAAGCATCAATGGATGATGATCATAAGAATTAACGGATGATGATGATATCGATGGATGTTGATATTCAACGGATAATGGTATCAATGGATGATGATGTCAACGGATGTTGAAATCAGTATTTGTCACGTCAGTTGATCTAGAGAAAAAGGAAACAGGAATTTCAAGTTGGTGGAGGACTTTATCTCAAAAGTGATAGTATAGGTTTCCTTGTTGTTAAATATAATAGGATTCCTTATACATTGGTAGATGTGCTCTATAAAAGCATAGTTTAGGTTCATGCTATATGAATTGCGACATTGTTATATCTTTCGCATAACCTAACAGCTCTCAAAGATATTTGTTCATCCTTTCGAGAGAGTACTTGTGTAATAAGTTTTTATAAGATTGATATAAAAACTGTTGATTCTGTTGAAGCTTTGTCTAGTTGATAATATTAACTGTATTCACCCCCCTCTACAGTTGTTAAGGGCCTAATAATTGGTATCAGATCTTGCTGTTAACGTACAAATAGTTTAAGATCTGAAGATTGATCAACCATGTCAGACAAAGGAGAAAAAGAAACACAGAATCTGGATCTGAAGCCACAATCCCCAGCCAAATCATAAATAAGCAGCAACATGAGTAGGTATGAAGCAATCAAGGTGCCCCTCCTGAAAGTACATGAATATCCAATCTGGAAAGTCAGGATGGCCATGTTTTTGGACGCCACAGATCCTGAATACTTAAATAGGATCTATGATGGTCCTCATAAACCAATGAAGGTAGCTGTTTCGGTTGCAGGAGAACCAGAGTAGATGATAGACAAAGACAAGAAGGACTACACTGCTAAAGATATCTCGTCTATCATGAAGGATGCTAATGTTAGACATATCCTATACAGTAGTCTTGATAGTGTTATGTCCAATAGAGTCATTGGATGTAAAAAAACAAAAGAGATATGGGATGCTTTAGAAGTAAGGTGTCAAGGAACGACTGCTATCAAGAAAAATAGGAGGACAGTGTTTACTCAAGAATATGAGCACTTTAACTCAAGGGACAATAAATCCTTAACTGAGATCTATGACAGATTTCAGAAGTTGCTGAATGACTTATCCCTTATCGACAAACAATATGATTTGGAGGATTCAAACCTGAAGTTCCTACTTGCTCTCCCTGAAAAGTGGGACTATAAGGTCACATCAATAAGGGATAACTATAAACTTGATGAAACTCCTCGAGATGAGATCTATGGAATTCTCAAAACTCATGAACTAGAGATGGAGTAAAGGAGCAAGAGGAAATGATCAAAAGCTAGACCAGTTTCACTCAAAGTTGAAGAGAAGCCAGCGGAGAAAGCTATGAGGAAAAGCTACTCCAAAGGGAAAGCCATGATTGCTAAGTCGGATACTGAATCATCAAATTTTGATGATGACTCAAATCCTGATACTAAATCAGATATTGATAGTGATCATAACAACAATGAAGATATGGATCAAATGGCTACCCTACTGGTTAAAAGTTTCAAGAAGATGGTCTAGAGAAACTTCAGGAAAGGGAGAAGATTTTCCAGAAAAGGTTCTAGTTCCTTAAACTTTGATAAGAGGAACAACAGAACAGATACTGATCAGAAGGAAGTTAGATCTGGAAAACCTGACAAGTCAAAAGAGAGATGTTACAACTATGATGGACTTGGACACTTTGCAGCTGACTGCAGAAAACCCAGAGCTGAAAAGAAACAAGCTTTGATCTCAAAAAAGAGAAAATGGGATGATTCATCAGACTCAGATGATGGGATCAATTATGCTCTCATGGCTAATGCTAGTGTTGAGGCCAACAATGCTGAATTAAAGGTACCTCATTCTACTGTTACATTTGATACTGATGATGTTCGAATTAAGATTATTTCTTAAGACTTGGCATGTTAGTTATTGGGATCAAACCTTAGAGAACAATAGAATCAAGAGTGAAAACTCTGTGCTTAAGAAAAGGAATGATTACCTAGAAACTGAGTTGTTTTCCATGCTAAAATTTTAAAAAGAAAGAGATAATGTTGTTTATGTTAAAGAAAAATTGTTAGAAAAACATGCTTATCTAAAAAATGAGTTAGCTAAAGAGAGAAGTCATTAAAATTTGGACTAACTCAGGAAAGACAACTCAGGAAATCTTAGAAAAGGTTTGTTGGGGACCAGGATTAGGATATTCAGCTAGTTTTAATTCTGATAAGAAAAGTGGAGAAGAAACTAAGAAAATAGAACCAATAAAAACTGATAATCAGGTCAAATTGAACAAGGTTCAAATAAAGACTATTAAGTTTAATCCTAGTGCTAATTATGTTAAGTCAATTAATGAGGAAGGTACTACCTTAGCACCTAGATCAAACTTAATTACTGAAAAGAGTGAACGAGTTCACGCAAACTCAGTAAATATTGGTTCAATGACTCAGAAACAGCTTAAGCAAAAGAGGAAGGATTTACACATATAAGAGGAAAAGGTCTAGGAAAAATAGGAATGATAAGGTAGGTGTTAATAAGAATGGAAACTATGTAACCCCACCTAATGCACCTAGATTGACCTGTTCAGACTGTGGTAGCACTAATCATCTTGCTAATTCTTGCAAGAAGAATAAAGAGATAAAAGATGTTCCCTCTAAATCAGAGTTTAGGAGTAAAAAAGCTAGATATAAACCACAGAATCCTTGTTTTCATTGTGGTAGTGTTTGGCACTCTATATATACATGTAAAGAGTATCACAGTCTGTATTATGATTTTTATAAACTGAAACCCTCTTTAGTTAAAGCAAAATATGTTTCTGCATGTATAAATACTGATAGTAAGAATGTTAACATAAACTCTGATATGAAGTCTTCTGCTGCATATGTTAACAAACTTAAAAAATCCAAAGGATTCGAGCAATTTTGGGTCCTTAAAAACACTAACTTATTCAAATTACTGATTGCAGGAAGACATGAGGAATGCTCTAGTCTTGGACAGTGGATGCTCAGGACATATGACTGGTTAGAAATCCCTGCTATCAGAATTTGAGGAGAAGGCTGGCCCAAGCATTTCTTATGGAGATGGCAACTTAGGAAACATCTTAAGATATGGCAAAATCAAAGTTGATAATGTCATCATTGAAAATGTAGCTCTGGTTACAGGACTCAAGCATAATCTGATCAGTGTGAGTCAAATCTGTGACAAAGATTATCATGTCAATTTTTATAAGGAGCATTGTAGAATTTTCAGAAAGTCTGATGGCAAGATCACATTGACTGGTGTGAGACATGGTAGTTTGTATGAAGCCAGGGTCTCCACAAGAACTGATAACTCAGAAGTTTTTCTACTAAGTAGAGCATCAGTGAAAGACAGTTGGAACTGGCATAAAAGACTGTTTCACCTCAACTTCAACAATATCAATGAACTTGTGAGGAAAGATCTGGTAAGTGGATTGCCAAATACAGTATTTACTCTTGATAGATTATGTGATTCATGCCAGAAAGTCAAGCAAAGGAAGACATCTTTCAAGAGTAAAACTGAATCCTCAATTCTTGAACCATATCATCTACTTCATTTTGATCTCTTTGGTCCAGTAAATGTTATGTCTATTGCCAAGAAGAGGTATGCACTTGTGATTATTGATGAATTTACAAGTTACACATGGGTGTATTTTCTGCAAACCAAGGACGAGTCTACATCCATTCTTCTTGATCATGTGAGGGAGCTGGAGAAAGGATCAACATACAAAGTGAAGATAATCAGAAGTGATAATGGAACTGAATTTAAGAATAGCTCTATGGAAGAGTTCTGCAAACTCAAGGGGATAAGACATGAGTTTTGTACTCCTCAAACTCCACAACAAAATGGAGTTGTTGAAAGAAAGAATAAAACTCTGATAGAAGCTTCAAGAACCATGCTTGAAGAAGCAAAATTGCCTACCTACTTCTGGGCAGAGGCTGTGCAAACTGCTTGGTTTACACAAAATGCAACATTGATAAACAAGCATGGAAATACACCATTTGAGATGGTGAAAGGGAATAAGCCAAATTTGAAATACTTTCATATATTTGGTTGTAAGTGTTTTGTTCTCAAAACTCATCCGGAGCAGCTTACCAAATTTGATCTGAAAGCTAATGAAGGAATATTTGTAGGAAATCTGTTGACTACAAAAGCCTTCAGAGTTTATAATCTGAGAACAAGAACAGTCAAGGAGTTTATACATGTATCTTTTGATGACAAGAAGATAACAGGTCTAGAAGATGCAGATGACCATGAAAAGTTGAGATTTGAAAATGATGTACCTTATGCTGAACTTTTAAATCCTGACATTGATACAGTAAGTCCTGATATCACTCAAAGCTCTGAAGTTCCACAAAATAATGGAAATTCTTCTGACACTGAAGCATATGTTGATGGGGAACAACATGACTCGAATCCAAAGACTACTGCAAGTGATTCAACTCAAGAAACATCAATAGAAAGATAATCAGACTCATCTTCCTCAAACTCTGATGAGTCAAATGCTGATAACTATGGGAAAACTGATTCAGGGGGAGCATTAGGAGACAACAGTGGTACTACTCAAAGGAATAACAGAGAATTCATGGATCAAGGGGAGGTTCTTCTTCTAGGAGTCAATTTCCATCAGTAAGAAAATGGTCTAAGTCACACACACCTGACTTGATCATTGGAAACCCTGATAGTGGTGTAAAAACAAGAAAAGCCACTCATAATGAATGTCTCTACAATTCTTTTCTATCTCAAACTGAACCTAAAAAGGTTGAAGAAGCTCTAAAAGATGCTGACTGGGTCACAGCAATGCAAAAAGAGCTCAATGAATTTGAAAGGAACAAAGTCTGGACTCTTGTGCCAAGACCAAAGAACAGATCTGTAGTTGGCATAAAGTGGGTGTTCAGAAACAAAACTGACAGTGAGGGCATTGTTACAAGGAACAAAGTAAGAATGGTTGCAAAGGGTTACTCATAACAAGAAGGCATTGATTACGATGAGACATTTTCTCCAGTTACAAGGCTAGAGGCAATAAGGATCTTTCTTGCCCATGCTGCTCACAAGAAGTTTAAGGTGTTCTAAATGGATGTGAAGAGTGCATTCTTAAATGGAAAACTCAAAGATGAAGTTTATATTGAACAACCTCCAGGGTTCATTAATCCAAAGTATCCTGATCATGTCTACTTACTGGATAAATCACTCTATGGATTGAAGCATGCTCTAAGGGCCTGGTATGAAACACTTGCTCTATTTCTGCTAGAGAGTGGTTTCACAAGAGGTACACTTGCTCACACTTGCTCTAATGCATTCCAAGTATCAAATGAGTATGATGGGATAATTGAGTTACTTTCTGGAGTTACAAGTCAAATAGAATAATGAAGGAATCTTCATAAATCAATCCAAATACACCAGGAACTTACTCAAAAGATTTGGAATGCAAGACTGCTCAACTGCATCAACTTTTATTGCCACTGCAACCAAGTTAGATTTAAATACTAGTTCTTTAGTAGATCTAACTAACTACAGATGTATGATTGGCTCACTCCTATATCTGACTGCTAGTAGACCTGATAACATGTATGCTACCTGTCTCTGTGCAAGATTCTAAGCTGACCCTAGAGAACCTCATCTATTAGCTATAAAGAGAATCTTCAAGTATCTCAAATGCACTATGAATCTGGGATTATGGTATCCTAGAGATTCATACTTTAAGATAATTGGATATTCAGATGCTGATTTTGCGGGATGAAAAATAGACAGGAAAAGTACTTCTGGAAACTGCCAATTTCTTGGAGGCAGATTGGTTTCCTGGTACAGCAAGAAACAAAAGTCAATTTCCACTTCAACTGCAGAAGCAGAATACATTGCTATAGGAAGCTGTTGTGCTCAGATTCTATGGATGAAGAATCAATTACTGGATTATGGGTTAGACTATTCTTCTATTCCTATATATTATGATAATCAAAGTGTTATTGCAATGACAGGAATTCTAGTGCAGGATTTTATGACTAAGCACAACAGTATCAGATACCATTTCATAAGGGAACATGTGAAAGCTGGTACAGTGGAATTGATCTTTGTTCCAACAGATCAGCAACTAGCAGATATATTCACCAAGCCTCTATGTGAAGCCACATTCACAAGATTAGTGAATGAATTGGGAATGATTTCATGGTAGTTCTCAAACAATGATAATAAAGTCTGCTGATATTTATTGAAGCATGGTATCTTATTATTTGTCAGTACTTGTTAGATACTGATTCTTATGCTAAATGCTTGATGCCATGATAACATGCAAACTATGCTAAATGTTCTTATGTGAAAAATACATGTTGAACTACTGATCTGCTTATAAACTATGTTTTTAGTTAAACTTGTTTTGACTAATACTTTATATCAGTAGTTGATAAATCTTGACACTAATAATTAAGATACTGATAATAGTCAAACTATGATTGACTGTTATACTTCATTGATTATTTTGAATTTATTCAGAATAAATTGTTAACAGTATTTTTAATTAATCAGTGAGTGAGTGGAATATCATTTAATTGCTTAAATGGGTTAGCTACTGATGCAAGTATCGGTTGGTACTTGAGTATTTACATTGTGAATAGGAATATGAAGAGAGAGACTAATTTTTGCTTACCTAGATACATGTAATCGTGTATGCTTATTATGTCTAATTATTGCATGGTCAATCAAAGAGTCTCTTCAGTTTCTACTTTTTTTCTATAAATACAAGCCTTCACTCTCAAAGCTTCTCATTACCTTTTGTACTCACAAATTTCCTAAATACTCAATTTCTTCATTGTAAACCTATGGCCCACTATTCTCTTTCTTATGGAGTCCACCAACCAGTAGCAAATCCTGAGTACAGGAGATTGTATTTCACGGACAGTCTTTCACGGACAAGAATATCATGTCTCTGAGATTCCTAAATCAGTTCTTGATCGACTGAACTCAGATGACACTGAGTCCCTTCGTCTCTTTAGACTAGATGTTCGGTTTGAAGAGACGAGACATGCTGATGTGGCTGCACAAGGCGTCTCGAGGAAGAGCAACGCCGCCTAGTATGGCTGGAATTACAAGAGGATATCATTTCTCTTGCAGGTTCATTGTCAAGAATCTTCCATCGGAGGACATTGAAGAAGTTAGAAGAAGAAAAGAAGAAGAAGCTAGAATAAATAGATTGTTTAGGTTTTTATTTTTAAAATTCTATGAAATTCTTATATTCTACTTCTTGTCTAATGAATTATTATATATTATCTTCTTTTATTTCATTAAATAAGTTCTTGTTTATTTCTTGTATGTGTGCTTAAATGTTCTTAAATATTGAATGTTAAATCAGTACATCATGCTAAATATCAGATATTTTTCACAGTGCATATGATTAAACTAATTTTTGTTTGAGTTTCATATGATCACTACAGTACAGATTGAGCACTACAGAAAGTAAATGCTGTTTAAAGAGGAAATTTAAGAAAGATTTAATTCTTAATCACTAAGAGTTATAATATTTGAGTGTTGCTTACGATACAAAATCTTTTGAAACTTTCTTTTCTTATCAAGAAAGTTGCCCACACTCAATCTATAATTTCATATATCTTACATCTTAAATTTCTTCTTACAACTGAAACACTTGAATTCTTTTCTCAAATGTTGCCAAAAATCCAGTGTCATAATTCTTGAATTATGTTCACCACTCAGAAACAATATTTAGTTGGTTAGAGACTACTTGATGAGGTAAATCTTGATGATACTAATAGAGACACAGAGGTTTCATCAGTCTTTACTGAACACTCTGTGATAGCATTCATTAAACACATTTCAAGTGTTAGTTCTTTGCAAGATGAACAAAGGGCTAAGATCATCGTACATGATAGTAACCTGATCAAATGATCTCCAATTCAAATGGAGGTTCTCATTATTGATGAACAACAACTGTCATAACCACAGTATCTACTGTGAGTCTAATCTTGAATTCACAAGGTATAAATATTGGTGTTACTTTATCAGCATTTAATTTAATTACTGATTTAGTTCTTTCAGCATTTATAGTATGCTTTTCATAATACAAATCCTGTTGATATGATTATATCTAGACCTTATTTAAGGACTACCTCTAGTTGTATGATCACATATCAGCCTTTTTTAGCCACCTCTTATTTCTGTAGGACAATATTTCTGAGCCTTTTTTTGTGAGATGTGTGAAAAGATTGAGAGAAAAATAGAATTTAAGAGAGGCAGGATTCTTCCTGGCAAAAGGAGAGGTAGATGAGAGATAGGATTTAGTAATCCTTGTGAGGAAGCTCTGACAATTAAAAGTCATGATATGTGTGGCGTGAGGAGTAGTGAGACTACTTTAAAAGAACAAAGAGATTACGTTTAATTTGCTACATGTTTGCAGATGCTGAAAGTACTCAAGGAACAGATGCTGAACAGCAGTCTGTTGCATCTCAGGAACGCTCTGATGTATAAAAGACTATTGCTCTCCCTACAAGTCTATGTACTGATACTTTCTTGCAGTCCATACATTCTAAATTCCACCACATGAGATAATCCCTGTTTTTATTGAAAAATAGTCCATTCATTCTTCTATTCCATCAAATGAGATAATCCCTATTATTGCTGAAGATGTAGTAGCACAACAGTCCATTCATATAAATTCATCCATTTCAGAATCACCACAGCATGTTACAGGAACTAAAGTTCTGGAAGAAAATTTTGAAGCTCCAATTCATTTATCTACAATACTTGAAGATGTGGAGATAACTGCTGAAGGTGTTGAAGCTTCTGAAGCCACTGGATCAATTTCTCATTCTATTCTGCATACTGAAGCTGAAGATAAAATTCAGAAATTTGTGCAGGATCCAGCTGTTATTGAAGAATCTAATGATGGTAAAGAAACTCAAATATCTAATGCTATGTTAGATCTTGAGAATGATCTTTTCTATAATATCCAGGACATAACGTGTAATCATTTTTATCGATAAATGATTATTTTGTGATTATTAGTGAGTTTTGGTGAATTATAGATGATTGATGTTGATATGTGGATATTTATATGTGGTAAAGTATAGGTATGTTAATTTTATTATTTCCAAAATAAAATATAGCTAATTAAGGTATTTTTCTGGTAATTTTTGGGGTGTTATATGATTTTATACTAATCTATCAATTTATGAATTATTTTCTAAAAAATTACAAAACTATTTTCTAACAGGGTAATTAGATGCAAGACTGCAAAGGAGATATGGGATGCTTTGGAGACAAGGTGTCAGGGAACTGATGCAATCAAGAAAAATAGGAGGACTATACTCACTCAAGAGTACGAACACTTTGACTCAAAAAGTGATGAGTCATTAACTGACTTATATGACAGGTTTGTCAAACTCTTGAATGATGTGTCACTGGTGGACAAGGAATATGACATTGAAGATTCAAATCTAAAATTTCTTTTAGCTCTTCCTGAAAGTTGGGATTTGAAAGCTACTATTATAAGAGATAACTATGCTCTTGATGAAACTACTCTTGATGAAATTTATCGAATGCTCAAGACTTATGAACTTGAGATGGATCAAAGAAGCAAGAGACATGGGAGAAAGTCAAGAATAGTTGCTCTTAATGCTAAGGAGGAATCCCCCAAAGTGGCTGTCTCAAAGAAAGGAAAAAGAAAGGCTCTCATCATAAAGTCTGATTCAGAATCATCAAGTTCTGATGATGATGATTCAGAAACTGAAAGTCTACCTGAAGTAGATGCTGATGAAGAGATGATGAAGTTGTGTGCTCTTATGGTGAAGGGTATCACAAAGATAGCCTACAGGAAATTCAGAAGAGGAAAGAAGTTTTCCAGGAAAGGTAGAAGTTTTGATAAGAAGGGCTTCAGAAAATCTGAAGGTAAAGGAGGAAAGTGTGACAGAGAAGATTACTCAAATGTCAAATGCTACAACTGTGGTGAGAAAGGTCACATATCTCCTGAATGCAAGAAAGGAAAGCGTGACAAAGGAAAGGCACTTGTCACAAAGAAGAAAAGCTGGATAGACACCTTAGATTCTGAAGATGAGGAGAACTATGCCTTGATGGCAAATGCTGATAGCAGTTCTGATGCTGCTGAGTTAAAGGTACCTCAAACAACTTATGCCTTTCATACTGATGATATTACTGAGTTGAGATTATATCTTAAAACCATGTTTATTAGCTATAGAGATCAAACTTTAACATGTGAAAGATTAACTTCTGAAAATCTTGCTTTTAAAAAGAGGAATGATTATTTAGAAAAAGAGTTAATTATGTTCCATCAAACTCAGAAAGATAGAGATGATGCTTTCTATGTTAGAGATAAAGTGCTAAAAATGAATAAATCTCTAAAAACTGAGTTAGAAAATGAGAGAGAGATTATCAGGACTTGGACTAACTCTGGCAGAGCAACTCAGGATATACTAAATAGTGGAAACTGGAAAGAGGGCTTAGGTTATGGAGATGAGAAAAGTGAAAAAGGAACTGAACAAGTTAAGCCAATTATTGTTATACAGACTACTAAGCCAAAGGTAAATCCTGTTAAATTTGTAGCTAAAATGTAATATCCCATATTTTCAAATATTATTATTATTTAGAATTATTTACGTGATTTTATGTGAATTTTAGTGAATTATCTGGTAATTGAAGTGATGTTTTAACTGTTTATATGTGATATTATTTGAGTATTTTAATTTATATGTGTTCAGAATAAAATATAGATCATTGTAGTATTTTTCTGGTCATTTTTGGACTGTTAGATGATTTTATAATGATTTATGTATTTATTAATTATTTTCTGAGTAATTACAAAACTATTTTATAAAGCCGGGAATCTTCCAACTTCAACCGTTTTTGCATTTTTACAACCCGAAACTCTTCTGAAAACTCCTTTTTAACCTAATTTGGTAATTCCGGACATTTTTCGTGTTTTGACTTTTTCAATCCGGATTACAATGTAACCTGTACGAGTCCCAGCGTGAAATTTTCGTTACACTAATCATTTTATAGACCAGTAAAACCCATATTCTCGGAAGGCGAGATAATATTACTTTATTTTTGTATAAAGTATTTTGTAGGAAGCTCCATTTTGATAATTATCCAAATCCGGTATAGATTGTATCGTTATATAGTTACTTAGCGGCTAAGTAATCTATTTTCGGATCTGTTATATAAGTGTAATTATCGAAATTATTAAATAAATGAATTATGTGCATGGGTTCTGTAAGCTTGATATTATTATTATTAATATTTTTATTAATTACGTGAGATTACTGATGTTCGAGTATCATTTGTGTAATTAGTTGTGCTATTTTATTTTTATAATTAAAAGTGATTTTGTTAAAGAATTACTTTCATAAATAGTTGTATTATCTCTAAAATCATTTTAGGGTTTTTAGGATTTATTTTCACCTGCGTATGGATTCATTTAATAGATAAAAGCGGGAATAAATTCCATTTTAGTAATTATTTTAAAACTTACGAAAATTTTATTTGACTAGTTTTATTTAGTTCGGATATTTTGAAATCTAGTTGGGATTTATTTTAATTTTTTATTAATTATGTATTATATCATTATCTAGTATACGGGTCGGATAATACTTCAATTGCGGGGTTTAAAAAAGAAAAAAAAATCAGAAGGGGGGGGGGGGTAATCGGGTATAACCCGTCTCCTTTCTCTCCATTTGTGATCTCTCTCGTCTCTTTCATCACAATCTCTCGTGTCTTCTCTCTCGCTCCTGTTCTTCTCTTTGATATTCGCCTCCTTCCCGTTTTCTTTCTTTGGCTTTCCTCTCTGCTTTTCAGGTGAGTCGGCCGTCTTGTTTTTTTCAGCCCGTTCCCTGTGTTCGATTGTTATTATGTTCGTTGTTGGGTTTTATATGTATATGTATATGTTTTGTATATATGTGCGCTGCCTGGTGGTGATGTTCAGTGTTATTGCTGCCGTTTCTTTCTATTTTCCGGCTACCGCCGGTGTTTTCCGGCATGGCGGCCCGATCATGTGTACCTGTCCGCCTGTTGTTGGTCCCCTGTTCTGATGTGCCTAATCTGACTTTGGAATTTTGGGTATCTTGCAGGATTTATTTGACTGATTTTCGTGAAATTAAATTAATTCTGTTCGGAATATTATATAATAATCGGTGAAGATTCGCGATGGAAACCCGATTTATACGGGCACCCGCGAATTTTTACCGCCGTCCGCGATGAATTTCGACGAGCGGACGGTGGGCTATGATGAATATTTCTGAGTCCTACAATTTAAAACACAAAATACGAATAAAAACTGTAAAATACGGATTAAAACATAAAAATATGGATGATAACGATTAATAATTGTATTTAGTTGGTATTGGTAAAATTGCGAATTGGCGTTGTTAATTGAAGTTGGTGATTGGATTTTGGATTGCGATTGATTGTGTTGTGATTGATCTAACGTCGGGATGTTCGACGGGTAGGCCGATAAATAAATGAAACGCTGCCCGATTTTCGGGAAATTAATTCCGAAAATACGGGAACAACGCGATTTGAGATTAAGTTCTAGGGATATTGATCCGCTAGATTGTTACACAAGAACAAGATAAATAATTCTAGTGGTTTGGATTTAACATTAACAAACTAGAATTTTGATCTTGATGTAAGCAGAGAAGAAAATAAAATGTTTAAAGGCGGCTGTTTTTTTTCTTTGTTCTTGTAATTTTTTAGTCTGTTGGATGGATGATTGAGTTGAATGACTCTCTGCTTCTTTTTAATCAACAACCGAATAGAATTGAATTGGCATGACAATCCTATAGCTGGCAAGACTTTCGGTAGGACAATGGATTGAACTAGCAAGACAATCTGAATGAACTAGCATGACAATCAGAATGAACTAGCAAGACAATCCTTCTCCTAGTGTAACTTTCGGTGAGACTATTGAAAATGGCCTAGCATGACAATCGGTATGACAATCCTGATTGTCATGCTAGTTCATTTTCAATTGTCTTGTTGATTTAATGCAGATTTTAATCCAATTTAAATTCTGAAAATTCCTAAAATTAATTCAGAATTAATTAATCAATTAATTCAATTAATAAATAAATTATTTCTTCGCAGATATAATTTATTTTCTTAATTAAATTAGATGACTTAATTAATTAATAGAGAATTAATTCTAGTCTTCAACATCACCCATCCTTCTGCAGATCTTCTGAAAATCACTGAAAATTATGAATCAATTCCACCACTTCAATGTTGACACTCGATGTACTGTCTGGTTCATGAGTGACTAACTTCCGTGACGTTTCTTCATGTCTTGACTTTGACACTTTGATTTTCTTCAGATTAAATCCTTGTAATTAATGATACTCTGACGAGATCTCTGTCAATTGATTAAATCCACGATCTTGATTTATATCACTGAGGCATGATCAACTTCTTGAACTTCTTCCAGTGAATTAACTCCTCAAGTCTGTAGATGAACCTTGTTCTGAATCCTTTGACAGATATTACTTTGCGAGATCTCTCTGACGGTCGATCCACTATTTACTTATTACATTCTTATTTGAGTTGAGTTGAATCCTCGAATATACAAATAGGCTATGACATATGACTTACAATCTCCCCCTATTTGTTTGTTAGACAATAACACACAAATACCTAGAGGATAACTCAACTAACAAATAAGAAAAAGATATAAACATACATGCAAAGTAAATAGTAGAAAAGTTCTGGACTAGATTTAACATTTTCCAGATTCCAAGTAGATGTTCCTCTAGACTGAACATATCTTCAAGTAGTTCCATCTTCATTTGTACAACCACATTTCCTGTTAAGAAGCCCATATCTCTTGCTTCTCCCCCTATGAGAATCAACTGATTAAAGAAGATCACCTTCGTTTTACCACCTCTCCCGTACAATAGGATCCGCAGATAAAAACCAATGGTACTCCCCTAACAGCTTCTTCCCTTACTAGGAAATCACCTTGTGTTTACCACCTCTCCCGTACAATAGGATCCGTAGTTACAAACAACAATGGTGTGGTGTAGTGTACATATGATCTTTTTCTTCCTCCCTGCTATTTCTCCCCCTTAGTTGAGGAATCCTCCAAACTATTACTTAAGCTTTTATCTCCCCCTTAAAGAAGGAATGTATGCCGTCGTCTGAAGGAGTTCTCATATTTCACTTGGTTGGAAAAGAAATAACAAGAAGTTTCTCTTTCTTCCTCACTGTGAGTGTGTGATTCTGTTTAGTGTACCTCACATGTGTTTCACTCTTCTCTCCACTCGTGTTTACACTCATTCTCACAAGTGTATCACTCTTCTCTCATAGCTCCATAATCCAGCTGTTCCTGCAAGGAAAATCACCTTAGCCATCCTTAAGGAGGTCACAGGTGGTGCAATGGGAGTTCGCAAATCCCCATCCTTGTTAAACTCGTCAGATGAATCTGAGTCATAATCTACAAGTTGCTAGTTTCCCTTTTAGGGTTCCAGATTTGAATTCTGGGAAGGTAAACAATGATCCAACGAATTTAGCATAAAGATCAAAGTTCCCTTCTAATGTCTGTGAAGACATTTCCTTGTGACTCATCAGGTAATATCTGAATCATTGTCAACAAGTTGCCGATCTGCACCTATGTCAGATCCACTATCCGCAGATGCATCCAGGGGATTTAAGCCTGGGGAGGTAGACACTGACCACTGACATATGGCTTTTGGATCAGTATCCTCTCCTAACACCTGTAAAGGCAATTGGTCCACTAACGAACCTTAAACAATCGAATCTGACCTTAAAATGGTCGAAACTCTTGTTTCCGTCAACTCATCCTTTGTGTGTGTAAACTTTCCTTGTGCATTAAGAATTGTTTATGTTTGAAATGGTGACACTACATCGGATACCTTGGCCGACAGGCAAATTTCAATAGACGCACCCTGTTGAGAGAATGAATCTAGTAACTGTTTTTGTGCCTTTTCAGCCATTACATCTTTTTGAAAAGATGTATGGGGGCTAGCAGTTGTCTCGGTTTAAATACTACTCATTTATGTAGGAGACAGAGCTACTGGGTTGACTACAGAACCTTCCTTATGTGGTGCACTAAGGCACTATCTCCCTCACGCTCATTCATACTACATTTAGTGGTAAGAGAGTGTTGGTTGGTTCTGTTTTTGTGTTTGTCTTTACAGTCTGGGATAGATGTTGTGGGTTTTCAACCTCATGACTGTCAATGAAAGAAAGTCATTGGAGACTGAACCTGTAACACAGAACATATGGTAATAGAGAGAAAATGATTTACAATAGTGATTTCAAATGATTTTACATGAAATAAGAAATCACTAATGTAGAAAGAAGTTTGATTTTGTTTTTCAATATGAATGAGTTTTTGATAAAACATTGATCACTTAGGGTAAAGTCTAAGTAATTCTCATTCATGTCAAAAGCTTACAAATATCTGCAACATAATGTTAACAAGATATCATTGACCGATACTTGTCAAGTACTTTAGATACCAACTGTTATGTTGCATTAACAATATACCACTGCACATATAAAACAATATGATTGTGCCTAGTGATAAGATAGTTATTAATATGACGACTCTACTTATTCATATAAAATTATAACTTCTGTTAGAGTGCCATACCATGTCCTTGACGATTGCTTGAGCAGTATACTAGTTCATACCAACCTGAAGTGAGATTGTGAAGAAGAAATTGCATAGTCCAATAGATCTGCAGCTGCAAAGTCCATGAACTGTGGTGCATTGACTTCCTCTTTTGACTCACCAACCAGGAGTACACTTGTACACATCTTACTAGAGTCCAATTCCAAGTGTAATGTGCATCAGGTGCCTGATATGTCGTAATATTCTCAAGTCTCGTCACTAGTGCTATATGTTAGATACTGCTTCCTGATAATAACCTAGCACAATATACAAAATTACAATGATAATATTCCCAGCTTGCAAACAGCCATATCCCTCAGATAAACCTTTGCTGTTATCTCCAAAGGTAACCAGGGGGCCAGCTTTCTCAATCCTCATTTGATAGCAGGGCTCTATCTCCGGTCATATGTCTTGATGATCCACTGTCAAGAATCCATACTACCGGTTACACCTGTTTAATGCCCTGCACTTCAAATGGATTAGACCTTCTTCGGAACCCAAACTTGGTTGGGCCCGGCACACTTGTAGAATTGTCCTTTGTCAGGCAAAACAACATTTTTAATTTTAATTGCCTCAACTTTCTCAATGACTGAACATTTGACCTTGTAAACAGCGTTAACAAATTTCTGTTTAAGCTTAGGCACAAATGTCTCCTTTCTAGCCTTAGAAGGACTAGCAGTCTTAGACCTATCATGCTTCTTGTTATTCACATGCTGACGAGGAGTAGTCTTATCATTAGACACATGCTTACCATTAAAATAAGCATACATCATATTAAAAGCACAAGACATACAATTAGCAACACCACATGCTTTATGAGAGTGATTAACAGCAGGCAATTTATGCATGGTAGACATGGCATTATTGTTATCCAACTCATGTGTGTCTGAGTTAGTCTCAGTTGCTTTCACAACTTTGACTGGAACTTTCGACTCACTTGACTTGGAAACAACCTTCTCATTAGCAAGATCTTCAGCACGTATTTCTTCTTGAATAACAGAAGAGGTCGCATCAAATGGTTCAGCAATTGATGCTTTATAGAGGGGTTCATCAACACCCTTAAGCACATGTGGTACTTCCCTCCCTTTAGCACAGACATGAGGAGGGGAGTTTATGCCTAATTCTCCAATAGCAGCATTGTAATCATAACCTATTCCAGATGTTTGATTAACAGCTTGCTTACTGTAGAACTCTTTAGCCTTCGAACAAGAATTGAAGTAGGCTCTAACCTTAGTCTCAAGACCGGTGATCTTGTCTTTGAGAATAGTTTCGAGTTTTCTATAACAGTCAACTCTATTCTCTAGAAAAGATACCTGTTCTTTTAATTTGTCTTGATTAATATGCACAAGTCTTAATTCATTGACCTCTTTCTCAAGGTCTGTGATCTTTAAACTTAACAGTTCATTATCACGACGTGCACAATCTAAGTTACCTCTTAGATGATAAACCATTTCAGCATCAGAAAGTTTTACCTCTATTCTTGACGATGAAGCTTTTCCATCAATAGCCATAAGAGCAAGATTTCCTTCTTCTTCATCTTCACTGTCAGTATCATCCCAGCTTCTTCCCTTTTCCAGATAAGCTCTTTCAGAGTTCTTTCTTACTTGCTTTGGCTTCCTACATTCTGTGGCAAAGTGTCCCAACTCATTGCAGTTATAGCATCTAATGGTGCTTCGATCAACCATCCCTGTTTTGTACCCACCACTGCTGGTGTTAAAGGATGAAGATCCACCTTTCTGGAATTTGTTGTAGTTGGACTTGTACTTAAGCTTGGGATTCCTCCTGAATCTGACATGGGAGAATCTCTTGACAATTTGGGCCATTGATTCATCTTCCAATTGCTCCAGCTCTTCCAAGGAATAAAAATCATCACTTGATTGATTTGTAGTAGGAGGATCATATTCTGCTACTAACTCATTTTCCTCACCCTTGGAAAACTGTACCATTCTTTCTAACTGTTGAGATTGTTGTTGTTGTTGACCTTCAGCTACAAGTGCAGTAGATGTGCTGACCATTCTATCCTTCCCGTAGACTTCCTTCTGTTGAATCTGCTCCAACTCATAGGTTTTTAACACTCCATAGAGCCTGTCCAAAGAAATCTCACTCAGATCTCTAGCTTCTCTAATGGCAGTGATTCTATGTTCAAGATGAGCTGGCAGTGTTAAAAGGAACTTTTTGTTGACCTCCCTGATTGAATAATACTTTCCATTGATGTTCAGGTTGTTGATCAACGCATTGTACCTCTCAAACACTTCAGTAATTCCTTCTCCTGGATTTGATTTGAAATGTTCATATTCAGAGGTTAGGATTTCCAACTTGTTCTCCCTAACTTCCTCTGTGCCTTCATTAATCACCTCAATAGTTTCCCACATGTGTTTGGAATTTTTACAGTTCATCACATGTCTGTTCATCAAGGGATCAAGGGAATCAATTAATATTAATTGAAGGCTGGCATCCAAGGAGGCTTCTTCCTTCTCAGCAGGAGTAAAATCTTCAGGCTCTTTTGGATAGGTTCTAGCTTCAGTAGTCACCACACCATCTATTATTACCTCCGGTTCAATAACCATCGGAGTTTTTATACCCTTCTTTAACAAGTTTGAATATTTGGGATTTGCAACTTGTAAAAATAATAGCATCTTCTTCTTCCACATGATATAATTCTCTTTATCAAATTGTGGAATTTTAACGGTTCCAACTTTATGTGAAGTCATTATGAATTTTTGAATAAATAAGAATTCAAGGAGTTGAAAAATCACAAAAGTCTAGGATCTTGATTTGTTCGTTAATCAGAAGGCTCTGATACCAATTGTTGGGTCCCAATGAGTTTGTAGAAGGGGGTTGAATACAAACAGTACCAAATAATCGAATAAATGCGGAATAAAAAAAATGTGAAACAAAATTCAAGTTAAATAAAAATATTATTAAACTTGAAAGGTGTACAACAACTGTATCGATTACAAGGTATTAATCTCAAATCAATTATCACAAATCTAGAATAAATTCGACATGAACTTTTTCTATTTTTGCAATAATTAGAATCAAATGCTAAACACGATTTGAGATTAAGTTCTAGGGATATTGATCCGCTAGATTGTTACACAAGAACAAGATAAATAATTCTAGTGGTTTGGATTTAACATTAACAAACTAGAATTTTGATCTTGATGTAAGCAGAGAAGAAAATAAAATGTTTAAAGGCGGCTGTTTTTTTTCTTTGTTCTTGTAATTTTTTAGTCTGTTGGATGGATGATTGAGTTGAATGACTCTCTGCTTCTTTTTAATCAACAACCGAATAGAATTGAATTGGCATGACAATCCTATAGCTGGCAAGACTTTCGGTAGGACAATGGATTGAACTAGCAAGACAATCTGAATGAACTAGCATGACAATCAGAATGAACTAGCAAGACAATCCTTCTCCTAGTGTAACTTTCGGTGAGACTATTGAAAATGGCCTAGCATGACAATCGGTATGACAATCCTGATTGTCATGCTAGTTCATTTTCAATTGTCTTGCTGATTTAATGCAGATTTTAATCCAATTTAAATTCTGAAAATTCCTAAAATTAATTCAGAATTAATTAATCAATTAATTCAATTAATAAATAAATTATTCTTCGCAGATATAATTTATTTTCTTAATTAAATTAGATGACTTAATTAATTAATAGAGAATTAATTCTAGTCTTCAACAGCACCCATCCTTCTGCAGATCTTCTGAAAATCACTGAAAATTATGAATCAATTCCACCACTTCAATGTTGACACTCGATGTACTGTCTGGTTCATGAGTGACTAACTTCCGTGACGTTTCTTCATGTCTTGACTTTGACACTTTGATTTTCTTCAGATTAAATCCTTGTAATTAATGATACTCTGATGAGATCTCTGTCACTTGATTAAATCCACGATCTTGATTTATATCACTGAGGCATGATCAACTTCTTGAACTTCTTCCAGTGAATTAACTCCTCAAGTCTGGAGATGAACCTTGTTCTGAATCCTTTGACAGATATTACTTTGCGAGATCTCTCTGACGGTCGATCCACTATTTACTTATTACATTCTTATTTGAGTTGAGTTGAATCCTCAAATATACAAATAGGCTATGACATATGACTTACAGTAACCTATAATTATCGGAGACGTCGAACGAGGATAAGTAATTTTATGAAACCTAATTAGGTGATGTTGGGACAAGATATTTTACAAATAAACCGTTCATCCGTTTAATACAACACGAATGCGTATAGACTCAGAAAAATATTCTAGCTTTCATTAAAAATACTTTCGAGACCAAAACTCTTTTCTTTCAAAAGGGTCATTTGATTTATGAGTCATTCTGAGTCGATTATTGATCGAAAAAAAAATATATTTTTGACCCGATTTCAGTTTTAAACGTACCGAGTTAAATGTTTTAACGAACTGAGTCATATGTGATATGACTTATGTGATACGTGAGTTATGTGTTTACGTGTTATGTGAATTACGTGTGTACATGGGTCAAGAGTCTTGTGTTTGATTGTTTCCTTTATGTGTGGGCTATCGTGTGGGTAGACGATAGGCTTTCGATGCGTAATTCGTTGAGTAATTATCGATTAGACGATTAAAGTATTATGTTTTAATTATAGATGCGAGTCTTTTAAGATGATCAGGACCGGATGAAGTGGATAAAGGCTAAAGTTGAATAGGATGGAATATTGGAATGCATCACTGTATAAGCAGCAGACCAAAGGATTAGTAGAATAAAGATGGTGATATTTTAAGACACAATGTCAGAATAGATGCGTTTTTGCGAGTGTGACTAACTGCTAAAACCCAAAGGCAAGTATTCCTATCATCACTTATTGTTCAAGTGATATTTATTTTGAATCTTATCATGCAAATATTGCTTTCCCTATTCTCAGTTTAGAATAGATAAGTGTTTTACATATCGCTGAATTAAATAATTCTGTTTATGCAAATATTCTTCTGCTATTCTATGTTCAGAATAGTCAAGTGATTTTACTTATCCAATTATCGGATTTATAAATGTTTTGGATTTTGAGAAAAGTGATTTGGTTGCGAATATTCCTACCCAAGAATTGGGGAAATAAAATTATTTCGGGTGTCAATTATTATGACCTCATTTTAATAAAAGGTTTTAAGACTGGATCATAATTGCGTAAGTGACTGGGACGGACGGTCAAGCGGAGGGCTATTTCTAAGTGCCATATGGAATATTATGACACAATTTTTGCCACAGGCAGGTATATTGCCATTTATTTGAGTACTCGTGTTTTTGGGGTCACGTTTTTACGAATCA
Organism: Apium graveolens; assembly: GCF_009905375.1. Taxonomy (NCBI): domain Eukaryota; kingdom Viridiplantae; phylum Streptophyta; class Magnoliopsida; order Apiales; family Apiaceae; genus Apium; species Apium graveolens. The sequence goes on from NC_133657.1 coordinate 77,311,270, forward strand.
TGACCTTGTGCTATCACACGGGCTGATCAACATGTGATAGTACGTCTGTCGGAGAATGATCCTAATCTAAATTATCATATCGTTTTTAATATTCATAGAATAAATGATTTATCAACTATTTCTGTTTTGGAATAATGGTGAAATGCAGTTTTGATTCAGATTCAGATTTATGCTGATACTTACGTTGTTGTTAAATATCAAAGGTGGTATTAGTATAGATGATTGATGTTGATTCAGTATGGGTGTTATGAGCATCAAAGTTCGTGTTGATATCTAATTTGATATGACAGCAACAAAAGTATTAACTTGAAGAGTTCGGTTTTGAGTAAAGTTTATGATTCAATCCATAATCATTGTTTCTTGTTGGTGGTGTTTACGATATTTCCGTAAACACTGTTTTACGAGTTTTATTCTCGTCAAGATTCAAAATGTTGCTGAAGCATTTCGCTCAAAAATATCAAAATGGTTTTGAATATAATTAAGGAATCAATTCTGGGGTTCCTCAACTAAAATTTTATGATTCAGCAATTATGATTTTCAAATGTTCTGCGCTGATGCAGATGTCGGTTTTATATCAAAATGACCATATATATATATTACAATGAACTTGCTGAGCATTTCTTTCGCTCATACTTGCCTGTTTTAAAATTTAACCTCCAGTGAGGATTAGCTTGCGCTGTTTAGCCGCGTAATTCGAGGAAGCAAAGAGGAAGCTTTTGGAAGGTGGTTGGTTCAGGGTTTGTAAACTAGTGTAAGTTCTATTGTATAAAGTTGTTTATATTATATTATATTATAGTTGTGTATTTTATAGTTGGGCCTAGTATACTTCTTTTTGAAGTTATACTAGCGGGTTAAGTTTTGAGATTGAGAATTATTGAAAAGAGTTTTAAAAGGAAGTGAAAAATTTATTTGTGGAATTTGGAATTCTTGTTTCTAGAACTGTAACCTTAAAAGATCTTGGATTAGTTTGGGGTCATTTATGATAAATATCTTCTGATGGCATTTATTTATTGATTAAACATGTTAATTTGGATTGAGGTTTCATAGTGACGACCAAATCCTCTGACCCCGGATTTGGGTGCGTTACAGGTTGGTATCAGAGCTGAGGTTATAGTAAACTAGAAACGAGAGTGTGTAGGAGTGTGTGTAGCTATGTGAGGATGTTTGAGCTCATATCGAGTTCTTGTTGGATTGTTGGATATAGTACCAACGATTAAGTTAAAATAAGGCGTATTCATTTGAGATGATTGTACTAAGCTGGATAGGACTCCGGGAAGCTGCAAACTTTTATTGTAGAATCTTCCGAGACTATGATTCGATGACGATGAAGATTATCGATATCCTTGGAACATGAAGAAGCGTCTAGAATCAGATGGCGAGTCAATAGAAGAGTTCAAACAGAAGATAAATATTAAAACTTTGGCAATACCTTCTTTTTCTATAAATTCTTTTGACTTCTCTCAAAAAGAAATATCAGTTAGAAGACATAATCCCTAACACCAATTTATTCATTTTATGCCAGAATTTTGTTCTCTGGATTTCATTTCTTTCAGAAATATCAGCTTTGAAATCTTTCTATTTTTATTCATTTAATTTTAAATTCCGTTGGTATTCTTTTATTTTGGCTGAGATGAACAACCCTATCTATAGGGGACACAAGGTATACCTATCTGTGTGATAGGAGTTGAATGGGACGCCATCACTTGTGCGTATTGTGAATACATGAAGGTTAACAACCTTTAGTAGTGTCTTAATTTGAACACACAATACCAAGTTTATTTGATCATATTGATCTCTCAGTTATTCTCTTATTTTAACAATACTTTTTCTCAAATTCAGATTTTGGTTCCGTTATGATATCAAATTATGTTCTTTTTGAAGTTCCATGGTGTTATCATTCCAAATATTCGCAGGTATGCCAATCAAGTTAAGCTGAGTATCTTGGTCAAGTCAAAGTAAGGCGATGTGATGGAATTACGAAGGACGACATTGGAGTGCAATGCGATTAAACTATCACTAGCATATAGCAAAGTCAATCTGTTTCTTTATTTCTCTCTTTATCTCTTTTTCTTTTCTTTCTCTCTATCTTTTTCTCTCTAATCTTCTTTCTCGCAATCGGTAAAAGAAATTATATTGAGGAATTCGTCAAAAGAAGTGGATGGAACAATGGTGCACATCGAAGCTCCTGTAAAAGTTTTATTATACAAGGAATACAAGATTCATTTGAGATTTTGGAAGAAGTGAGATTATTTGGGAATGGAAAGTTGGCTAGAAGACCCTTAGTGCTTTCTGTTCACCAATCTTTGATAAGTGGCACCGACGTTGATTAGACCAAATGGCAATCCAACGTAGCAATAGAGTCCCCTATCAGTAATAAAAGAGGTGTGATCCTGGTCAGGCCCATACATGGGAATTTGATTATATCCGGAGTACGTATCCATGAAACTGAGTAAGGCATGCCCTGCCATGGTGTCGACCAACTGGTCAATTCTTGGTAAGGGAAAGCTATCCTGCGGGCATGCTTTATTCAGATCGGTGAAATCCACATATGTTCTCAATTTGTCGTTGGGCTTTTTAACTAACACTAGATTGGTCAAGCATTCCGGGTAAAAGGACTCCCGAATTAATCTGACGTCCAAGAGCCTATCCACTTCTTCTGCCTAGACTATAGCCCTCTCTCCACTTACGGCCCTGCGCTTTTGTCGAACCCCCTTATGTTTGGGATCGATGTTCAAATGGTGGCATATCACCTCTGGGTCGATTCCCACCATATCAGAATAGTTCCATGCAAATACATCGAGGTTTGCCAAGAAAAATATCGAAAGACCCTCTTTCAACCCTGGTGCCAACTGAGATCCAATTCTTAAAACCTTACTTGGATCTTTTTCATCGACAGGGATTTCAATTGTATCTTCTGTTGACCCCATCTTCTCCGTTGGCATTGGTATCCGTGGATCTAGGTCGGGCGGATCATGATTCTCATTATTTTGTAGAGAAGGCGCATCCCCTTGAAGAGGAGCATCAACTTCTTTAGAAGGCGCGCCCTACATCGCAGGGGCATCAACTTCCTTTATATTTTTCAAGGGCAAGGGCGCGCCCTCAAGGAGAGGGGCATCTACCTTATGCTCATCTTGTATGAGACTTTGTAAGACATCAAATATTCCTTCCTGCCGTTCCCCATTGAAATCTGCTTGGATTATGGTATTTGAGGATTCCCCTTCTTCCAACATTTCAATTTTGATTGTGTCTTCCAAGAACAACATTGCAGGAGGCGGTTCATAGGGGCGCTCGTCTTCTTGCTCGACATAATAATGGACTCGAATTTCCTCGATCGGTTTCTCGATGCTCCTTTCTCGATCATCATCTGATGTATCTTCGGCATGGGAGTCCTTTCTAAAGCCCCTCATAGCTTGCATGTTGCACTCCCGAGAGTCATACTGAGAGCCCTTTATACTTCCCACACCGTTTGGTGTTGGAAACTTGATGGTAAGGTGGTGGATTGAAGTAATAACCCTCATCTCCCGAAGAAAAGGCCGTCCCAACAGCACATTGTGGGATGATTCCTAATTCGGGACCTTGAACTCGAGCATCTTTGTTATGGACAATGGGCTTTCCCCCAAAGTACATGGTAACCGAATTGATCCAATAACTCTAACTCCCGCGCCAGAGAAAACATAGACCCACGAATCTTCTCCTGACATATCCCGATCGGGTAGCCCCATCTTCTTAAAGGTGCTACAGTAGAGGATGTTTGTCGAGCTTCCATTGTCTACGAAGGCCCTATGGATATTTTTGGTTTCGATCTGGATGGAAATGACCAGCGCATCATTGTGGGGGTGATGTACCCACCGGGCGTCCGCTTCTCTGAAGGTGATATCCATAGATTCTCCCTTGAACACTTTGGGTGGTCGAGTCTCCAACCTATGAATGTCTGTGAGAGGCCTGAATCGAGCTTCCGTAGCATATCTCGCCAAGGCCCTGTTGCTGCATTCCATCTCGGGATCTCCCCCGTAGATCGTTCGGATGCTGCCGTCCCTAACAAATTTATTTTCTTCCAAATTTTCACTGTTCGACCCACGTGGGGCTCGCCCTCCTTCTTCCTTCACCCTGTCAGCGTTAACCTTGTGCCTCCTTACTTCCTTAACCACCCATTCGTCAAGATAACCTTCCTTGATAAGTGCTTTAATCTCGTCTTTTAATTGTCGACACTCATGCTTGTTATGTCCGGACAATTCATGGTATTCACAATACTTTTTCTTGTCTTTGCTTTTCCATGATGATAGAGCCTCAGGTTTTCTAAACAGCCATCTATTTTTGTTCACCTCGAAGATATGCTCGATGGACGCGGAAAAAGGCGTGTACCAGCATGTTCTGTAGTCATAGTTTGAGGGAGGACTCCATCCCCTCCTCGTGTCCGTGGTATTTACCCGGTCTGGGCTTCGACTGCTCCTTCTGTACCTCGGGCTCGGAGATCTGTCTCTCTTCCTTGCTTTGTTTCTCTGACTTGCTTGCGAAGTTGGTTGTACCTCTGCCAGAGATTGCTCTATGGCTTTGAATGATTCTGCTAAAGCAAAGACATCTGTGTTGTGAATATATTGTGTACTTGATGATTTCATTAACAAAACACCTTAGTAAATTTTACTTAGTGAAAAATGTAGCACTCGACGGATAAGGATTATAGTCCCGACGGATGACTCAATATAGTCCCGAAGGATGATGATTTATTATCCATCGAGTGAGTAGCTTGTATAACAATAAGTCCGTAGCACATTTCTGCATACACATTGTTTAGATTCTGTAGTAGTACTTAAGTCATGTTGACTTTAACTAGATATGCAGAATAGGTTGATTAATTATACATAGATGATGTCTTGTAATTCTGCATAAATAAAATGAAGTCAAGTGCCAGATAGCTACCCGACAGATAAACAATAATGCCACTCGACGGATGATCAAAAAGGCAACCCAACGGATGATCATGAACCCGACGGATAAAGAATTCAAACATCTGTTGACAGTGATAACACAGTCACATGTGTCGAGTGTATGCAAATGGAATGTGGAAGCCTATTCAACTGGGTTTTAGAGAACAAAGAAGCATTACCATTTCCATGCTATTATAAAGATATTCAAAGATGCTGGAATAGAGTAATGAAGTAGCACAATATTAGACTTGATAGTTTTTGTTTTATTATCTTGTCTTATTATTTTGTAATCTTGGTGTTATATAAACCAAGAAGTAGCAAATAGAACAACAAGCAACTGAGCAAGATTATTATTCTCAGAGAAACATTTGTAAGCTGTATTCTTAGCATTTCTCTGTAAACTTAGTTGTTCAAATTTGTAAGCAGTTGTGAGCTAATTGCTACACAGAGTTCTCTTGATATAATATATATCTCTGGTGGATACATTCAAATCCACCAGAAAGTTTTTAAAGAATTGTGTTTTTAATTACTTGTGTATTAATTCATTCCAAGTTATTATTCCGCAGTTTGCAAATTAATTCACACAGTTATATATTGTTAAGATAGAACATTTTATATCTTTGTGAAAAAGTTTCAAGAATTCTATTCAACCCCCCTTCTGTAATTCTTGTTGCATTATTAGGGACTAACAATTGGTATCAGAGCAAGCTCTTGATAAACAAAGAGTTTAAAGATCACAACAAAACATCAAGATGAACAAGAAGGATGTTGGAGTCAAGATTCCTTTTCTGGATAAAGATAATTAACATCATTGGAAGGTAACAATACATCTCCATTTACTTTCTCAAGATGAGGCCTATGTAGATTGCATAGAGAGAGGACCTCATGTACCAATGAGAGCTGCAACTGGAAATGAGCCATCGGTCCCCAAGCCAAGGCATGAATGGTATGATCCTGATATTGAACAAGTCAGGAAAGATAAGAAGGCCATGAATATCCTGATCAGTGGAGTTGATGGTGACATGTTTGACAACATCATCAATTGCAAAACTGCCAAGGAAGTTTGGGATACTATACAGATTATCTGTGATGGCACTGAGCAAGTAAGGGAAAATAAGATGCAGCTACTCATTCAACAATATGAGCATTTTCATAGTGAAGAAAGTGAGTCTCTCACTGACATCTTTAGTAGGTTTCAAAAACTACTAAATGCTCTGAAGTTACATGGAAGGGTCTATCAGATAAAAGACTCCAATCTTAAGTTTCTTAGATCTCTTCCAAAGGAATGGAAACCTATGACAGTCTCATTGAGAAACTCTCAAGATTATAAGGAGTTTACTTTAGAGAGACTGTATGGCATCCTAAAGACTTATGAGCTTGAGATAGAGCAAGATGAGAGGATGGAGAGAGGAAAGAAGAAAGGAGGGTCTATTACACTAGTTGCTGAGTTAGAGAAAGAGAATGAGATGAAAATGGAAGCTGTTGAATCAACTTCAAAGGTCTGTGAAAATAAGGGCAAGGGGCTGGTAGCAGAAAATGAAGATTCTTTGAGCCAAGATGACATGGAAGATATTGATGAAAATCTAGCATTTCTTTCCAGAAGATTTGATAAGCTCAAGTTCAAGAAGAACTTTGGAGCAGCCAATCCAAATAGAAACATGGTAGATAAATCTAAATTTAAATGTTTCAAATGTGGCTTGGCAGGGCACTTTGCCAGTGAGTGTAGAAAGTCACATTCCAATAAAAAGAAGTTTGAGCCTGTGGATTATAAACAGAAATACTTTGAGTTGCTCAAACAAAAGGAAAGGGCTTTCATTACACAGGAAAATGACTGGGCAACAATGTCAGCTATGTCAATCTAGCCCTAATGGCCAAGTCTGATGAAATAGAGACAAGTTCTTCAAGTAATCAAGTAATCACCACTAACCTTGCACATTTATCTAAAGTTGAGTGTAATGATACAATAAATGACATGTTTACAGAACTATATCATTTATGTATTACACTTAAGTCTCTTACTAAGGAAAATGCTAAAATCAAATAAAACAATTTGTTTTTAAGTGAGAGGAATAATGTGCTAGAGTCTCAGTTCATTGAATTTGAAAAATTAAGAATTGAGTATAAAATTGCTAAGGCTGAATTAACTGAGTCCTTGAAGAAATAAGAGATCTTGAAGAAGCAGCTTGAACGAGAACATGAGGTGATTAAGGCATGGAAAACATCTAGAGATGTTCATGCTCAAATCACCAAAGTTCAAGGTATTGAGTCCTTTTATGATGCATCCTGGAAGAAGAATAATGAGAAGCCGGAATCCAATTTGGTTGAAGGATTGCTAACAGATGTAGACTCGCCGGATGATGAGGGACATCTGTCGGATAACAAAAAGGGTTATCCGTCGAGTGATATAAATCCTCATCCATCGACTGTGAGCAAGCCTGTGAGTAAAGCCAAACTTGTCAAGTTAAATGAGAAATATGGATCAGTTTCCAAGAATTTTGTTCTAGGAGAATCCAGTCAAGTTAAGAAGGAGAAAAAGGCTAATGTTGGTCATATGACTTTCAAGCAATTGAGTGACAGACTTGAAAAGATTGAGGTTAAAACAGAGGCTAAAAAGAAAAATAATAGAAATGGTAAAGTAGGAATTAACAAATATAATAACTACACACCTGATAAATATGCTCCTAGAAAATCTGTGTCAAGTGTGGTAGTGTAAATCATTTATCTGTTAATTGTAAAACTGCCATGCCTACTTCCATATCTGTGCCACCTCACTTTCCCAACATGAATGCCATGCCTTCTATGCCTATGAATGCTATGTCTACACAAAATATGAATGCACAGTTTGCTAATATGCCATTTGCACCTAATCCTTATTATGCTGCATTTAGTATGCCACAAATGCCATTTAGCATGCCTTACTGGAATAACATGTTTACTAATAGCATGACATTCCCTGTTAATCAAAATAAGCATGATAATTCTGATGTAATGAATGGTTTCAAAGGTTCATCTCAAATGACTGAGGATGAAACTGATATCCCTAAGTCAAATGAGATAAAGCCTAAGAAACAGAAAAAAAAGCTAACAAGGCAGGACCCAAGGAAACTTGGGTGCCAAAATCAACTTGATTTGATTTTGATGTGTGCAGGGAAACAGAAAGAATCTATGGTACTTAGATAGTGGTTGTTCAAGACACATGACTGGTGATTCTACCCTGCTCACAGAGTTCAAGGAGAGAGCTGGCCCAAGTATTACTTTTGGAGATGATAGCAAGGGTTATACTGTGGGATATGGCTTGATTTCAAAAGATAATGTCATCATTGAAGAGGTTGCCTTAGTGGATGGTCTCAAGCACAATTTATTGAGTATCAGCTAGCTTTGTGATAAAGGCAATTCAGTAAGCTTTAACTCAGAAGCCTGTGTTGTGACTAATAAGAGGAGCAACAAAGTGGTTCTCACTGGTGTGAGAAAAGGAAATGTGTACCTAGCTGACTTCAACTCATCAAATGCAGAATCTGTTACTTATCTTCTCAGCAAAGCAAGTCAGGATAAAAGTTGGCTATGGCACAATAAGCTATCCCATCTAAACTTCAAGACTATGAATGAACTAGTAAGGAAAGAACTGGTAAGAGGCATTCCTCAAGTGAAGTTTTCTAAGGATGAATTGTGTGATGCCTGCCAAAAAGGAAAGGAGATTAAAGCATCATTCAGGAAGAAGCTTGATTCAACAATTGAAGAACCTTTGCAACTGCTACACATGGATTTGTTTGGACCAATCAATTTGTTGTCCATTTCAAGGAAAAGATTTTGCCTAGTAATTGTACATGATTTCTCAAAGTTCTCTTGGACATATTTCCTAAAGTCTAAAGATGAGGCTAGTGAAATCATCATCAATCATATAAGGCAAGTCAATAATCATCCTGATTTCAAAGTTAGAAGAATCAGGAGTGACAATGGAACTGAGTTCAAGAATTCTGTCATGAGAGCATTTTGTGAAGAAAATGGGATTTTACATGAGTTTTCAGCAGCAAGAACTCTACAACAAAATGGAGTAGTAGAAAGGAAGAACATATCACTTATTGAAGCTGCAAGGGCAATGCTTGAAGAGTCTAAATTACCAACATATTTCTGGGCTGAAGCTGTAAATACTGCATGCTACACTCAGAATATTTCTCTGATTAATCAAGAAAAATGCATGACTCCCTACCAATTGTTCAAGAACAAGAAGCCAACTCTAAATTTTCTTCATGTCTTTGGCTGTAAATGTTATATCTTGAGAAATCAAACTGATCAGAATGGAAAGTTTGATGCTAAAGCAGATGAAGGAATTTTTGTTGGATATGCTATTGGTAAAGCATATAGAGTCTACAATCTAAGAACCAACATTGTTGTGGAATCAATACATGTTGTGTTTGATGATAAAAAGATTGAAGGACTGCAAGATGGAGATTACCATGAGAGTCTCAAATTTGACAATGTGGAGATGGTTAGTGATGACAATGATGATGAAAGTGATCAAGAAACAGTATTAAAGGATAATGCAGAAAAATCTCCTACAAATGAAGCACAAAACTCAACATCTGTCGAGTTGCATAATGCTTCATCCGTCGGGAGACAATCTGCCTTATCCGTCGGGAGACAACCAGCCTCATCCGTCGGTACTCAAGATTCACCATCCGTCGGGTCATCAAAAGAAGCTGGAAGTCAGAATAGATCACTTACAGAAAGCTCCCCTTTCTCAAATCAAAGATCCATTAACTCAGGGGGAGTTTCTAACAATCAAAACTCAATCACACATCAAGACAACAATGAGGCCTCTTCATCTAGAGATAATCTACCTCAACAAAGAGAATGGACAGAGGATCACCCCTTTGAGCTCATCATTGGTAATGTATCTTCTAGAGTTCAAATAAGGAGAGCAACTCAAGAAGAACGTCTATACAACAGCTTTCTTTCTAAGGAAGAACCAAAGAAGGTAGAAGAAGCTTTGTTGGATCCTGATTGGATTTTAGCTATGCAGGAGGAGCTAAACCAATTTGAGAGGAATAAGGTATGGAAGCTGGTGCCCAAGCCTAGAGGAAAGAATCCAATTGACACCAAATGGGTATGCAGAAACAAGATGGATGAAAATGGCATAGTAGTCTGGAACAAAGCTAAATTGGTTGCTAAGGGCTATTTTCAACAAGAAGGAATAGATTTTGATGAAACATTTGCTCCCGTTGCAAGACTTGAAGCCATCAGAATCTTCTTAGCCTATGCAGCCCATGCCAATTTCAAGGTCTATCAAATGGATGTCAAAAGTGCCTTTCTGAATGAAGACTTGGAGGAGGAAGTCTATGTCAGTCAGCCTCCTGGTTTTGAAGATCTAAATTTTCCAGAATATGTCTACTATCTTTTGAAAGCACTTTATGGACTGAAGCAAGCACCTAGAGCGTCGTATGACACTTTATCAAAGTTCCTTTTGGAAAATCACTTCACAAGAGGTACTGTAGATAAAACTTTATTCTTTAGAAATGTTAATGGCTCTAGTATATGTAATAACCCCAATTTTTGGAATTTTTGAAACCCTTATGAATAGTGATTTTGCCGATTATGTTGAATAAGAAAACTTTTCATACCACACTATGTAGGGGTTCTTTTATTGATCTTCTGAGATATTATTAGTACTCTATGTGGTATATAAGTGTATGTAAAGATCGTCAGAATCCAAATCCGAACACTTTGATTTTTCCCGAAAATCCACCGGATACCGAAGGAATTGAGTATAAGGTAACATGGTTGAAGGGATTTAAATTCAAGGATTATAAGAGAGGATCATTAAAGGATTATAAGATATTGAGAAAGATTTAGGGGAACCCAAGTAATAAGATCCCGATGTGATCCCTCAAACAACGAAAGAGAACAGAGTTAAGTGAACCGTAAAACAAATAAACGACCAAGGGACAAGCACATACAAGTAGAATGGGAAGGAAGCTTCCAAGAAAAGGTAAAACAAGTGGTTAAAAGAGAAGGTGACATCATCAAACCTTAAGGGAAAGACATGTGGCTTGGAGGTGAGGTCATCCAAGTGATGTCATCACTTTATCAAAGCAATCTCCACCAAGTATTCATTTCACAAACACCAAAATCAAAAGCAACCAAAACAAACTCATTTCTCTTCTTCCCCCATCTATTTCTCTTGGCTTTTCCATGAAAAGCAAAGGAAAAATTTCAAAAATCAAGCTACACACCTTCATAATTCAAGAGGTTTGTTTCTTTAGCTTCCATAATTCATAACTTAGATGAGCCATAAGTTTAAGCTCAAGATTCCATGTTTAACATAGCTAATCAATTCATCAAAGTTCTTGGTGAATAGGTTTTTCAAGAACTTGAAATTTTGTTCTTGAGTTTTTGTTTAGATTAAGCTTTGGTAAGGACTTTCAAGGGTGATTCCAAGCTCCTTAGTTACTTTTACTCACCAAGGAAGGTATAATCTCATACCCTAGCCCTACTTTTGTATATTTAGAGTTTTTGTGTTTGGAATGGTTCATGAGAAGCTTGATTATTGTGTATTTAGAGATGTGTTAGTTTTGTGATGTGTTTGGAGTTGTAAATCTTGTTGATTAGTTAAAGAACTTATATAAGCTTTTAGTTCATGATTGGGAAGTAGTGTAAATTGGAAATATTGAGTTTCTGGGGCTGTTGTAGCATTGTATGTATGGAGTTTGGTTGTATGGTTGAATTGTGGTTGATTGGTGGTTGATTTGGAGTAGGATAAAAATTGGTAATCGCGTAAACATAGCCGTCGTAATGTCCGATTTACTTTAGACTGTTTTGTTCTTAACATCAGGACCCGAGAACTCACTGTTAGGTTTTTACCACTGCCATGATTAGATATTTCATGTTACGAGCTTCGTTTTGATATGTGGTTCGTTTGAATCCGATGTACGGTTTAGGAGAAACGACCGTTTTAAGTAACGGCATTTCGCGAACGGACCATTACCCCTCGCCTTACTTTGAAACCTTGTTTAAGGACTTTAAATGACTAATTGGGATATGAAACAATTATGTTAAGTGGATTAGGCAGTTGGTAAGGTACTCGCGAAAGAATCGCCTTAAAACTCTTAATGGTTAATTTATTAAAAATGGTGGAGCCGAGGGTACTCGAATGACTTAGGTGATTCGTTAAGCGTAGGAGTGACCATAAGCGAACGTTAGGGTTCAATTGGTTAAAGTCTAGTTTCTTAAGCGACCGGGGTTCAACTCCAACTTATGTTGTTGTTCATAGGTTATCGGACCCACTCTAAGCTTAAGTCTATCCGGGAGCACTCAAGCAAGTTTTCTACCCGTTATACTGTTGTTGTGATGTATATATGTATATGCATTATCTTGTGATAGATGCATGATGGTTAATTAGCAAATCTTGTGATATATTGGAGCATGCTGATATGGTATATATATGCATCTCTGTTTCGTAATCTGGTTATTTATCTGTTGATTTCAAATGCTTATAAACTGCATAATACCTATGCTAGAGATAAGCAGTAGTTGTGTATACCCTTAGTATAGGGGACCCAAAGGTGAATATTTTTCTAAACCGGAAGTCGATGTTCACGAGTATAATATATATATATATTGATATAGTTTTCAAAATTATTAATCGAATAAGGTTTATTCGATAACTTTATTTTATTTATTTAATGAATATTATTTTGAATATTCATTCGAGGATTTATGACTCCGTTATTTTATTAAATGAATATTATTTTTGAATATTCATTTGAGGACTTATGACTCCGCTTATTTACTAAATATTATTCTTTATTTTATTAAAGAATAATGTTTCGATAATCAAACTTATTTTCGATTATTCAAATAAAGATAGTACTTTCATATAAGTATATCTTTGGTTATTTAATATTCATTTCAAGTATGAGTTTTAAAACTTCTACTTCAAATTGTTTATATAGAGATTATCCTTATGGGAATATTATTTAAATAATAATATTCAGATATTTTCTAATATATTGGGACTGATTTATTTTATTAAATCAGCATTACTCCAAACATTCTTAAAAATGTTTTCGAGTCTTCAAAATGAATTTGAAAGTTAGAGCGAATCCCAAAACTCATTTTTATATTTAAGATCTTCCTTTCCAAGGGGATTTAAATACTCACTCAAAACTCGAGGGATCCGGCTCTGTGGTGTATTTTATATTCGCAACAAGGTTGTTATTTTGATAAATGAATTGAATACTTACCCAACGTTCGGGAAGTAAGTCCATCTATTGAGTCGGCATAAGCAACATGGGCTCAGTGGGCGTCCATGAAAGTGTAAGTGGCTCAGTGGGAGTCCATCAAATGCGTAAGTGGCTGAGTGGCAGTCCAGCATAAGGTCCTATTGCGACCAGGGTGATGACCAGTGGGGAATTCGTTCATCTACTAGTAGAAAAGGTTACTTATTGGTATCTTTGCCTGATCAACAAGATATCAGGTTTATGCCAAGGTTTTCTCCTTTCCAAATTCATTGGATATTGCAACTCTGTTTATTATTTTCATAACAGAGGTTTTAAAGGAGTGTATGAAATGTATATATATAGGTGTATATATATATCGGGACTTAATGAAGTATCTCGTAACTTCATTATTTATAATGATATTTCAAGGATTGAATCTATTCAAGTCTTATCTTGTAGTCTCATCTATGTGATGAACTTTTGAAACTGATTATAACTTGAACGGTGGTGGTTCAAGTAGTATTCGGAAAAGATATAAGTATATTGGAGTATCTTGTAACTTCATCTTTTCAACTTATATCCAGTTAATGATTATCTTATGAATGAAAAAGATTTTCAGAAAAACGTTGAGACAAGGTTAGATATATGAGATCACCTTGCAACGATATTTTATACAGTTATAAACTGGAACTCTGTGTATATTATACATGTCAGAGGATTTCAAAGATTGTGAAAAGTATATATGTATATGTATACTGAATATTTTGCGACTTGGTCGCGTTAAAATAACAAACTTGGTTCATTACTTTTTGACCAAAACTTTCACTAGTACTATGAGAATGCTCATATATTGTTAATTATTACACACATTATTTCGGTGGGCTTGTTGCTCACCCTTTCTTTCTTCTTTCATCGCACAACAACAGATAGACAAGATGAACAGGACTAAGCTCCCAATTTGTGAGCGAATAGGAAACGTTCCGCAGTTTCCTGTAGGCATTGATGCCGCTGTAGCTGAGGTAAAAATTACCAATAGGCTAGGCTTTCAACTTTTGTTGTACCAAACTTATGTATATTTATGAATTATAATAATGGCAAGGAAATGTAAATTTATTCAGAAACCCCTTTTTATGGTGAAATGGTTTATAATTATGGAATAAAATGACTTGTGTTATTTTTGATATTCATCTCTGAGACTATAACTTGTGGTGTGTGTGTGTATATTGTGGGGTCACAGTACGCAGTAGTTGGTTGACGGTTAAGATTAAGTATTGATAAGGGAAATGGAACTCGTGACAACCCGAATCCCCGACCCCGGATTTGGGGGTGTTACAGAATACTAGTTCAAATTTATGTAGATGACATTATTTTTAGCTCTACAGATGAAAAACTTTGCAAAAAGTTTTCCAAATTGATGCAAAGTAAGTATGAAATGAGTATGATGGGAGAACTAACTTACTTTCTTGGTTTACAAGTTAAGCAAGTTAGTGATGGAATATTCATTAGTCAAACCAAATACATTTATGATCTTTTAAAGAAGTTTGATCTAATGGATTGCACATCTGCAAAAACTTCCATGGCCACTGCAGCTAAGCTTGAATTAAACACTACTGAAAAGTCTGTGGATATTTCAAATTATAGGGGCATGGTTGGCTCACTTCTGTACTTAACAGCTAGTAGGCTAGACATAATATTTGCTACATGTTTGTGTGCTAGATTTCAGGCTGATCCTAGAGAATCTCACTTAGTAGCTATCAAGGGAATTTTCAGATATCTCAAGGGAACACCAAAACTTGGCATTTGGTACCCTAGAGATTCTGGTTTTGATCTAACTGGTTATTCAGATGCAGATTATGCAGGTTGTAGAATTGATAGAAAAGTACAACAGGAACCTGTCAATTTCTAGGAAATAAGCTTGTGTCCTGGTTCAGTAAAAAGCAAAATTCAGTTTCTACTTCTACAGCTGAAGCTGAATATATTGCTGCTGGCAGTTGCTGTGCACAGATTTTGTGGATGAAAAATCAATTGCTAGACTATGGTCTACAAGTGAAAAGAATTCCCATTTTCTGTGATAACACAAGTGCAATTGACATCACTGAAAATCCAGTACAACATTCAAGGACAAAGCACATAGACATCAAGTACCACTTCATAAGGGAACATGTAATGAATAGTACTGTGGAACTATATTTTGTTCCAAGTGAAAAGCAGCTTGCAGATATTTTTACCAAGCCACTGGATGAATCCACCTTCTCAAGGTTGGTAAGTGAGTTAGGTATGCTTAATTATTCTTAAATCTTTTCAGATAATTTGCAAGTTATTATGCAGCCAGAAATTTAATTGATTTTTCAGTCTTAGATGGAATTTTGGCTAAGTCAAAATTTACATCTCGATGGATGATCTTTATCCATCGAGTTTAATCATCCGTCAGAATACTGTTTGTAAATAAAAATCAATTATTTTTCTGGAATATTTTATAACTCGACGGATAACAGTTTATCGTCATCCGTCGAATTGTCTTAATCTTAGTCGTTAATTTCCTGAACATTATCCATCGAGTATACTTACAGTTTATAAGCATAACATGATGGATAATTGATGGAATTTTTACAGTTTATCTTTAAACGACTATTTTGGGCAATTTTCATTGGTTATTTTATTTTACTTTATTATTTTTGACAGTTATTTTTGAGATAGTATAAAAGCTTATTTCATTTCCATTGCTTTTCTTTTATCATTCTCAAATTATCTGCTCTAAATTCTCTCTCTCAAAAGCAACTATCATCTCTATCTCTGTAATTTCCACTTTCTAACAATGGCACCAGTAGTCAAGATCATGTCATAAACTGGATACATCTATGAGAAGAACAACTTCACGGCTCTAGTAAACAAGGGGATTCAACATTCAAGTGACTACCGCAAAATGATAGATTTTGTGAAGAACTGCAAACTCAGCTATGCAATGCTAGAATCACCCACCATCTTCTGTGAGGTTGTTGAAGAGATGTGGACGACTGTTACATATAACTCTAATGATAAGACCATCACACTCACTATTAAAGGTAAGGAATTTTGTATCAATAGTGATGTTATTAAAGCATGTTTCAAAATTCCAGATAATACTGTGACCTCATCACACACAGATACTGATATTGTTAATATGCTTAATTCCATAAACTATGCACTCTCTACTTCTAAGTTAAGTGATATTAGGAGGTTGGGTCTTAGGAAATAATGGAGTTTCATGTGTGATATAGTTACCAAGGTCTTTTCTGGTAAAATCAGTAATTTTGATTATGTCAATATTTCTATAATTAACATGCTCTACATACTAGTTACAGATAAGTTCTTCAATTTTAGTGATCTTGTTTTGTTTGAGTTGGGGTTTAAATTAGGGGAGTTAATTAAGAGGGGTAAAAATGTTTATTATGCTAGATTTGTCATGATGTTAGCTAACCACCTCTCTGAGGAAATTGTGCTTGAGAACCCAAACAACAAATTAGATTGTTGGGTTCAAGAGAGAAGAATTATTGCAGATTTGAACAGGGCAAATCATCACAAGGAGAGGCCACTCTTCTATTTCCCAATAATGGAAGCACCTCAGGTAAGTGAGATAAGTTCATCTGTCCCTACTATTCCAACCTCACAAATTTCTTTGAATTCTAGTGTAGCTATGGCAACTATGTCAATGACCCAACAGTTGCCTACCCAAGGTACCAAACCATCAAAAGTTTCAAAATCCAAATCAAAGAAAACCCCCTCTGGTATCTCTCAAAAGATGCCAGTTGTAAAATCCACCAAAACCAAATAGGGGAGTGTGAAGGTGGGAAAGGTAGGTGAGGGACAAGGTGAACAGAAAAGAAACCCTAAGGATAAAGTTGGAGAGGTGAATGTTTCCCAACCTAGCCACACTGCAGTTTCCCAACAAACTGCAGTGCCTAAAAAGGACAAAAACTCATTTCTAGATGCATCCTCCCAAAAGGATGTGGCTATTGAACAAAGCTCTCAGCCAAGAGCTCAGGCGAAAAGGGTAAGGGACACTAGCTCACCCCAAACTTATGCCAGAAAGAAGAAATCAAAAACCCTTGGGGATGCACTGGGTTCACACACTGTGCAACCTGGTGCTAAAGACACAGTCTTAGCACCTTCACAAATTCAGCTTGATGTGACTCCAATAAATGTGGAGTCACAGCCAAAATCATTAGTTATAGAAGCACCTCAAACACCATTTCTCCTACAAACTCTCTGGATGTAGATATGATCAACATATCAATTCCTGATTCCTCTTCTTTAACTTTGTTGGGGAAGCCAAAATCTAGTGCAAGTGAGCATCATCTTTTGGATGATTTGTTGGCTCACTTGCCAATTTTTTCAGGAACTGTTGAAACATCTGTGCCCAAAATCTCATCAATCAGCACAGAGTCCACAATAGTTTCAATTCCAAGTTCATTCATTTCTATTCTCTCGATGGATATTGATCATCCGTCGAGTAGTGATTGTATCCCGACGGATAAGCTTAACATCATTTATCCGTCGAATAGTCAAACTGCTAACCCGATGGATATTCTTCATCCATCGGGTGTCTCTGCACAACTTTAAATTTCATATATTATCTCTAGTGCAGAAGACTTAGTGGTTGTACAGTCACTCTTAGGATTGAGTAAAGAGAGTGTTATGAGTGAGAGTCTGGGTTGCTCCCAGGAAAAATGAGAGGAAAAGAGTGAAAATATGCAATCCATTTCTTCAGGATTGGCAAAAGAGAGTGAGAGAAGTCCCCCCTTAGATGGTGAAGGTGAAGGTGAGGGTGTGAGGGTGGGGAGCCAGGGTGAGACCCTAATGCAACAAAAGAGACAACAAGAGAGAAATGCAGGTACAGGAGCTATAAGGATGGATGTCATTGCTAGTGAGTTAATTAATGTCCAGGATGCAGACAGGGAGGGACTATCTCAGCAACCTCAAGTTGTTATAGATTCCACCTCCCTTGATGTTGAGGCATTTACTCACCCTGTTCCAGCTTATCAACTTCTAGCTGAACGAGGCAATGACAGTGCAGAAAGGATGCTCAATTTGGTACATACCACTCAGTCAATGTTAAGAGCTAAGGATGCCATCACAGCTTTGCCCTCTATAGCTGGTGATGTTGATTATGAGACTGGTGGTTCAGCAGATTTCTTTGGAGATAAAGGTGGAGATAGTGAAGAAGAGCCATTGGACATAGGGGGAGAAGTAGGTTCCAGTTCAAGATCAGGCATTCCATCATGGGCATTTTCAAAGCATTGTGATGAACACTACTTCAAGACAACCCTGATCCAACTCATAAATCAGACAAATTCTGCTCTTCAAACCACTACAAATGCCAACACCAAGAAGCTCCTTCAAGCACATCTTGCTTCTCTGCAACTACAACAGATTCAAGGCTTCCAACATGATTGAGATGTCAACACCATCAAAGGAGATATTAAAGAGATGAAAAAGGCTATTTCTGACAAAATGGACTCTA
Source organism: Apium graveolens (assembly GCF_009905375.1). Classification (NCBI taxonomy): domain Eukaryota; kingdom Viridiplantae; phylum Streptophyta; class Magnoliopsida; order Apiales; family Apiaceae; genus Apium; species Apium graveolens. The sequence goes on from NC_133657.1 coordinate 77,329,911, forward strand.
AGCTTCCAGAAGTTACAATGCTTGATATTAAGAGACAGCTCAGGAAAAATTCTGATCTTGCCACAAAGATAGATGCCTTGGATACAAGGATGACAGCTATGGAAGCATCTCTTACAGCAATTCATCTGCATTAAGCTCAACAGACAGACTTGCTTCTGAAACTGGTGGCTGCACAAACCTCCTCCTCTACTCAACTTGATGATAACAAAAAGGGGGATAAAGGACCAAATGAGGGGGAGAAACAGCTTAACATTCAAATCAGTAAAGTAATTGTGCCTACAATTACTTTCACCAAGCCACCAGTTATAGACAGCATTGATCTGATAAATGAAGCAGCAACCAATTTAAGAGCAGCTGAAAAGGAGCAGTTGAAGCCAATCAACTGGGAGAAAATTTATGAGGACATTCAAAACAAGTTTGGGCTAGTAAAGAAGCCAGAAAAGTCAGCCATTCATCACTCTCAAGTCAGGCAAATTTCTGTGAATGAAATGAGCATGAACTATTTGGAAAAAGGACAGCCATCCTGCATCAAATCTCCAAAGGCTGAAATAATTCTGAAGCCAAGGGTGAACTATCCAAAATCATCATTAAAGAACCCTTTGGATACAGTGTATGAGACAGCTAAGCCTGATAAGAAGAAGCTTCTGTCAAGATCAATTGCATTCTACAAGGATCCAGCTGATTCAGCTTTAAACAGGAGAATTGTTAAAGTTTTCGGAAATGGTAAAGAAATTTGTGTGGTGGTTGGACATCCTCAATTTGCTCAAGCAAAGAGAGAAGAAAAGGCAAGACTAAATCAAGAAAAGAAGCAAGTTGCTCTAGATGCCAAAAAGGCTAAGCAATAGAAAGAGCAAGCTGCTATCTTGGCCAAGCTACAAGCTGTAAAACTAACACAACAAATTCCTGCTCAGCCATCTGAAATCACTGAATCTAAATATCCAAAGAAGCAAGTTGAATCATAACAGAAGAAAGCTCCAAGATACAAGGAATTGGCCAAAAGAACCAAAAGGAAATTGGACTTTGTTGATAAGAAATTAGAGTATCAGTTTTCCAAGGAATCCACTCCAACTACAACTCAAGCATCAAAACTCTCTGTGGTATTTGAAGACATCAAGGTGGCGGATCCTTACAGGAACATTCATGGTGAACCTATTGTGCCTAAGGATGAACCAATAGACTAGGAGAGCCTACCAATTCCTGACTTCAATATGCCAATCCTCAGCAAGCCAAAAAGAACAAAGTCAAGAGCAGTCAAGAAAGTGAAGTTGTCACCTCTCAAATCCAAATCTCTAACTAAAGCTCAATCCAAAGTCAACAAGGGACATTACATGTACTTATGTGATATCAAGGAATTCTCTAATCTAAATCTCTATCTAGATGAACTAGAAGAAGTTAGAGGAATTGATGCCTACAGGAATCTACCTGAAAGGTTGGTTTTTAAGTACAAGGGAGGAAAGGAGATTCAATGGCCATTTCACAGGATCCTTCAAGAAATCCAAGCTGTAATGATAAAGGTTTATTCATCATTCAAGAAGAACTTTGGATTCAATTTAACTGCAAGAAGACCGGTTCTAAAGAATATTGAAGAACTGAGGAGTATTAGAGCTAAAGATGCACCCCCAAAGACTCTAATTATTCCTATACAGGGAGAAGAGTGCATCTAAGGCCCTACTGGCTGATGGAGTTCATGGATGACAAAGGAGTGAGAAGATTTTTCAGATTAGAAGACCAATTGAGCATTTCTAGCAATGAGACTCTTTTGGAATTGCAAGAAAAGCTAAATCTCTTAGAATCTTATGAATTGGAATTCCACAGAGAGCTCCAAAATCAGATAGAAGAAAACAACAGAAAGCTTGGAAAGAGATCCAGATCTTCAAGGAAATAAATTAATTCGCTCAGGCTAGAGGAGCACCTTGAAAATGACTGTGAGCAAATCCTTGTACATTTTGTTAATTGAAGCACTTTACAGTTTTATCTACTTACTTTCATAGTTGTATTTTTAGGGTGTTTTGTTATCATCAAGTTTCTCTTAATTTATGGCTACAATTCAAGTAGACATAAATTGGGGGAGATTGTTGTGAATATGTTGTATACTTGATGATTTCATTAACAAAACACCTTAGTAGATTTTACTTAGTGAAAAATGTAGCACTCGACGGATAAGGATTATAGTCCCGACGGATGACTCAATATAGTCCCGACGGATGATGATGTATTATCCATCGAGTGAGTAGCTTGTGTAACAATAAGTCTGTAGCACATTTCTGTATACACATTGTTTAGATTCTGTAGTAGTACTCAAGTCATGTTGACTTTAACTAGATATGCAGAATAGGTTGATTAATTATACATAGATGATGTCTTGTAATTCTGCATAAATGAAATGAAGTCAAGTGCCAGATAGCTACCCGACAGATAAACAACAATGCCACTCGACGGATGATCAACAAGGCAACCCGACAGATGATCATGAACCCGAAGAATAAAGAATTCAAACATCTGTTGATAGTGACAACACAGTCACATGCGTCGAGTGTATGCAAATGGAATGTGAAAGCCTATTCAACTGGGTTTTAGAGAACAAAGAAGCATTGCCATTTACATGCTATTATGAAGATATTCAAAGATGCTGGAATAAAGTAATGAAGTAGCACAGTATTAGACTTGATAGTTTTTGTTTTATTATCTTTTCTTATTACTTTGTAATCTTGGTGTTATATAAACCAAGAAGTAGCAAATAGAACAACAAGCAACTGAGTAAGATTATTATTCTCAGAGAAACATTTGTAAGCTGTATTTTTAGCATTTCTCTGTAAACTTAGTTGTTCAAATTTGTAAGCAGTTGTGAGCTAATTTCTACACAGAGTTCTCTTGATATAATATATATCTCTGGTGGATACATTCAAATCCACCAGAAAGTTTTTAAAGACTTGTGTTTTTAATTACTTGTGTATTGATTCATTCCAAGTTATTATTACGCAGTTTGCAAATCAATTCACACAGTTATATATTATTAAGATAGAACATTTTATATCTTTGTGAAAAAGTTTCAAGAATTCCATTCAACCCCCCTTTTGTAATTCTTGTTGCATTGTTAGGGACTAACAATCTGCTAGAGTGGCTGGGTCTTTTCCTTGCAAGTGCTTCCAGAAGTCCGAACCAACCCTTAGCCCTGCTATCAAAAAGCTCTTTAAAGCTTCGTCTGAAGCCACCTCACGCTGGTAGATTCAACATTGAACCTTTTAAAGTATGACGTTAGGCTTTCATTCTCTCTTTGTCTGACATTGGTGAGGGTTGTAACAGAGGGAGCATATCTCACAGCAGCTTGGAACTTGGTCAAGAAAAGAGTCTTCATTTGTTCCCAGGACGTGATTACTCCCGACCGCAGCTTTTGAAACCATTGTTGGGCGCTTTCTCTAAAAGTCGCTGCCAAGAGCCGACATCGAGCCAAGTCCGGGACTTGATATACGTCCATCTCTACATTGAAATGGTCCAAGAATTCCATGGGGTCTGAGCTTCCGTGGAAACGGAGATAGCTAGTAGTGTTGCGATACCCGTCCGGCAACCGCGCCTCTCTTACAGCCACCGAGAACGGGGAAGGGATTTCGGCCGTGGCCGTTACCCTGCCTTCCAGATGGTTAAGCAGCCTTTTCAGGTCGCCCACATTGAAAGTCCCCACACCTGGGATAGTTTGCTTGTAGAGGTACCTCTGCTTGGTTCCCACCTGGAGGGGCTTGTTGTTGGTTGGTGTTTTGGGCATCTTCCGGTATCACGATCACTTCGGGGTTCCGACCTTGATCTCCTCCCAGATTTTCTCCTTGACCCCGACCGCAGCCTTGAGTCATCTCGCGATCATAATTTTCCACATCTCTATGATCATCATATTCAGCATAGTTATCACTGTCTGCTCGAGTATACCAGCGGGCATCAGTGTGGCCACGGTAGTTGTCGCGGAGATACCCATCTAAGTACCTACCTCGACCTCCGCCTCTTCATCTCCATTGGGGTCTTCTCCAACGGTCTCTTCCATATCCTCGACCATATCAGTCCAGCGATCTGCGGGGAGGAGCTCTATCATGATCGCGGTGCCGCTCCTGATTTCCATGGGAATTCAGGGGCACACGCGTTGTATCATGGGGCGTTGCATCTCCACGATCAGCTTCTTTTTACCATTCAAGTAATAACATTCTTAAATCATCGTCGCCGAAGCGGATCCCCAAGCGATCCTTTAAAGCTACGAAGCCTCGTTGCCCATTCTCCGGCATGGACTCCGCCTATCGGCGCTCCTCAAGACTACGTCCAGACCGGTGCGGATGGGCAGCCCCCCGGTTATCCGTCCATAGGATTTCTCGACCATCAGCATCTTCTTCCACCAGCTCGATGATTGGGGACGTATCATTGGAATAGTTCAGGCGTCACGGGGTTATCGGCACATGCCCTCCTTTAGTGTGACCGTGGCCAGCCGAGGCATCTTTATCAGTCATAGGTGCTTTCCCAGGTTCATGAGTAGCACGGCTGCAACGAAGGCCCCTTCGGGTCTTGCGCCGCTCCACGGTGCTCAACCTTGAATCGAAGCCGTTCAGAGTATCGCCCATGCGATATAGTTGTTCCAGCAAGGCAAGTCAGCGTTGCTGATGAGCACAGGCGGCTGTCCTCCAACGTGCGGAGTGGGGCGATCAGTCACTGGTGGAATGTAAGGTTCATGTTCATAGCCGTGATCAGATCCTTCCTCAGAGCTTCCATCATAAAAACTTCCATCACGATATTGAGACATCCTTCCTCCTAGGTGCAGATCTTGATTAGCCCCTCCTTCTAGCGCTAATTTATTGACGGAGGAATTTGGGAGCAACAAATACTGAGGTTCGTAGCCGGAAACAAGATCTGTGATGGCGGTTCTTCGTCGGAAACGTGAACAGTAATCGATGGATCCGATGAACACTATTCGTCGGAAAAGGTGAACAGTGTTTGATGGTGGTGGTTATTGGTGGCTGAGATTGCTTAGGGTTAGTGGTGGCTCCTTTGCGCTCTCGCTTCTGACCCCTCACAATGTGCCTACATATCCCTATTTATAGGGAATTTAACCAACGTAGTTCTTGGGGAATAAGAAACTTAACGGGCTTATATTTCTTGTCCCGAGGCCCAATGGGAAACCTACTGGAAACCGTCTTCTACTAGCTTTAGGAATGTCCGCCGATGAGGACCAACCACAAAGGCCCAAGGCTCGTCCGCGGCTTCGAGACTTCACGGATAAGGTATCTCCCTGACCAAGGATAACCCTCTGCTACCAGCTGTTTCTCTAGTCCGTGGACACAGGTATAGTCGTGGTTCACCCGAAATGTTGGACGCATCCTTGTCCCCCGATAAGGAGCCCCTACCAGATTACAGAACAAGTGATCCCAAACTTTTGGGTGCAAAGTACAGGACACTCCGAAGTCTCCCAACGAGGACACCCGTTGACTACAGAGAAAGAGCTCCCAAAGCACACACCAGATTTTACCCCACATCCCCAATGAGGACACTCATTGACTACAAGAGGAGGCATTCAGTCCAGGCATACCCCTGGAGGTCTCTGACCACAGACACCGCCTTTCCTGTAGATATGCTACAGGAAGGAATTCTTCGATAGAGTACCTGTATCCAATAGGTTAGTAATAATAATCTCCATCTTCCTTAAATCCTTCACAGAGCTCTTCCAAATATCTATGTCAAAAGTCTTCCTCAAACATTTTATTAAATCAAGGTGCGCCCTAAAGGTTGCCTCAAGTAAGGATCTAACCAGGGAATTCCTCATCCTTTTCTTCATAACTGGGCGCGCCTCCTCTCCTTCATGAGGGCGCGCCTCCCATACATAGACAGCTGCAACTTTTCATCAACCATTTTCACCATAAGGCGCATCCTGCTTATTCATAGGGTGCGCCTTCTTTCCTTTTACGGAAAGGTAATCTTATATGTTCCTCAATTTTAGGCGTTTCTTCCTCAATTTTGACTATTTTACCAATCTGAATCTGAATATTGTTGATACCAATTTTTGGGCATAACAACTTAAATAAATTTTAAAAATCATAATAGTTTGGATGCAATGTTAGAATTTCTAATTTTTACTTAGAAAACTCAACCTAAACTAGGTAGTGGTTGAAAAAATTGTCCAACATACCTACTAAACACGAATGTGGGCAACATATCATGGAAATGTATATTTTGTATATATCAGGGCATAAATTTGTCAAAAATGTATTTTTTTTATAATTTTATTTTGATATATGATATGCACGTTAAATATTCGTATTCAGCAAACTCAAAACTTTAATTGCAGTGACACGCATAAAAAAAACATGCGTACCGTTTAAATAAAATATTAGTACCTATAATTCGGTCGGTATTTTAACCACTATTTCACGCTAATATATATTTTCGGGCATCCAATTTTAAAAAGTGGTAATCCGTGCATTTTCTTATTATACATCACCATTATTAACTATATATATTACTTATTACAGTATAATTGATTATTAAAAAAATTGCAATTACAATATAATTCTAATAATCATATTAATTTATTGAAAATCAATTTAGAACCGTACAAAATTTATGAATCTAGAGATAAAATAAATGTGAGAACATCTGAAATTAAAGTTATTGATAATTTTATTTTTTTATTTACAATTATTTTAAGAAAGGTAAAAAAAATGTAATATACATGTGGTAAATATATTATTTGCATTAAAATTATAATAGAAAGGGTTATAATAATATAATTTCAATAATTTTATTATTTCATTAAAAAATACTATAGAATTATATAGAGTTATATCGGAAATAGGATTATCGAGCTGAAATAAAAATAGGAATAATTAAAATACGATTTCAACAATTTAGTTATTTCATTAAAAATAAAATAATATAGAGTTGTATCATAAATAGGATGATTGGAGTGAAACCAAAATATGGGTTGAAGGTGATATAAAATTTGGGACTATTTCAAAAAAGGGATTTCGCATATTAATAAAGGTATGATACTTGTGTTATGATCATAATTAAAATATTATAATTATTATACGATTTCAAAAAAAATTATTATTTCACTAAAATATACTGTTGAGTCATGAATACTGAGTTAAAATCAATATAAGAATTGCAATTAAAAAATGACCGGTAAAATAATATATATAATATTATAGTCATATAAAAGTAAAAGAATAATAAAAATTATACATTTAGAGTTATAATGAAATTTAGAAAGAGGTGAAATCAAGAGGTGAAATCAAAAAGAGGTAAAACCAAAATACCAATTAAAAGAGTGTTTCACTTATTAATAAAGGTTACTAATTATAATATACAAAAAGATTATAATGATAATACGATTTCAAAAATTTTATTATTTTATTAAAATATACTATTGAGTCATATGAAAAATAGGATTACTGATACATATAATATTATAAGTCATATAGAAAAATTAAAGAAGAATAAACGGGTGATACTTAGAAATCAAGAAGTATAATAAAAATAGAATTCTACTAATTATAATAAATCAAAACGGCTAAAAATAATATATTTTCAAATAGGAGTAATATCTATCTATCTATATATATATATATGTTACATAAAATTTATACGAATGCAGAGATTTACTATTATTAATTAACATTTAACCAATCAGATCATGACACATAATTTTGAGATTCATTTTGGATATCTAAAATTACTCTTAGAAAAATACCAGGGATCACATATTTTTCCCCAAATAATACGTTTAAAGTTTAAAATTGTGTAAAGAAGGATCTAATCTACTCCCTCCATCATATAATGTGTGTCATGTTTTGACTAGTCAACAGTCAAATTATTTAAATTTTAACCGTAAATTACTTATAAAATATAATTAGATAATTTTTAAAACTATTATCATTAGAAAATATATCTAATTCTCTTTCAAATGTATTTGTTATTTTTTGAAAATAATACATAAAATTGTTGTAATTATCGGTCAAAACTTGGTCAATTTAACCATATATTAGTCAAAACAAGACACATAATATGAGATGGAGGGAGTATAACGAACATTAACAATTAACAAACATTAATAGTTCCCTTAGCGTAGGACATATAAATACGGCCAAGTAGAGCTATAATTCGAGTCCGACACTCGCGAACTCATTCGGCTCAAAAGTTAGTTCGGCTTATTTTGTTTTGTTAAATATGTCTAATTCGGACAGAGGTTTGACTCGTTTAATTAAATGAGTTTGCTAGACTCATCTCTTAAAAATAAATTAATCGAGTTTAAGTTGAGTTTTAAATTCGATTTAGTGTAAAACTAAACGGGTTAATTTGTCCGACTCGTTAAAACCGACTCATTAAAATCAAATAAATTAAGTTTAAACAAAAATTTAAACTCAATTCGTTAAACAAATAGGCTCGACTCAATTCAATTTAATTCTGTTTGAATTACGACCGATTCAACATTGGCCTCACTTGACCGGATTACAGCCCTACCTCCCTGTAAATCTGAGGACATCTTCTCCGAATTTGAGTACTTCATCAAATTATTGACTTATAACCGGTGCATTTTACGATTTCTTGTAGTATATTATAATCTTTTTTTAATAATTTTTAAATGATTTTACATATACTTTGGTCATATTAATTTTATTTCTAAAATTGACATAAAAATTTATATTGATTAAAATTGTATCGTATTAGATTTTGTGTTAATAATATAATATTATAACAATGTTTTAGTTGTTCAATTAGTGGCGTGCTTCTTTGAAATTAATAATATGAATTTATTATTTTAATATATTATTAACAAGATATCTTCGATAAAATAGTTTAAATATAAAATATCTTTTAATATAACTCTAAAGGTCCCAGAGATATATCTCTAAGGGGTGTTTGAATTGTTAGTTGGAATCGGTCAAAGGGAATGAAAATTAGTGGTATGAAAATGAGGGTTAATGGTAAAGTGAATGACATATGGGATGTTTGGATCGTAGTTCACGAGGACCCTTAATGGGAATCGGTAATTCAATTCTATATTATAGTGTTTGGATTAACAATTTGATCATTGGAGTGAGAACTTCATTTTCATTACATGGTTAAATTTTAACCTCTTTACTGCTTGTGTGATCATTTCATACTTATTTACATTTTCGAATCTCATTCCTCCACCAATCCAAACGCCCCTATAATATTATCAATAATAAGTAAAAAATGATTTAACCATTAATGGAAATCAAGTTCCCATCTGTAAATTATTAGTCCAAGAATTAATAAATGAAATGAGATTGAAATTTCAATTACTCTTAACCCGTCTGATTAGTCATGAATCAAACCTCTCCTAAATTTACCTACGCATCCATTCCCGTTGTAACTCAAATTTAGGCTTAAACCGGTTATAAACCTAACTCTAGAAAGTAAATTTAGTCTTGCTGCGATCACAAACTTATATTCACTTATTCTTCAAAAATCATCAATCGAGGACAAAGTTAATTTTATTCTAAGATTATAAAATAATTTCAAATTTATATAACATGTTTTCTAATCAAATAAAAAGATAATAAAGTAACATGGTATTAAGCAACTTGACCGAAAATGTTAGCAAACAATATAAACTCAACTGGTTCATTCAGAATATCGATCTACGATAAAGAAATTAGGTCTGACAAATTTAACGTCTTTTAAAATAATGATAAAAATATATTACTTTTAAAGATTTGATGGTCCAAAATAAACATTAACGTAAAATAATATTCAAAATATCCGTCAAATACCCACGTAAAACATGAATATTCATTTTTTAGTCACACACATGTGTATTCAGTACATTAAATTTTTTAATTTGTTGAACATGCGTGTTTTTTATTAAAAAATATAAATGATTCACATGTTAAACATGCGTATTTACTGACCCAAAAAACATATGGAACATGAATTTCTGTTATGCTTATTTAGTATACGCATTACACTCATGGTTAGTGACATTTTGTGCGGTACTTCCCACAGCTGGGTGGGATTTTGGGGGAAGAAAACTGGGTATTTAGGTATAACACTCACGAATTTATCCTGAATTAATAAATTATTTGAATTCAATAAAAAAACATAATTTTTATTTAAAATTTCACTTTCAATTGTACCGAATCTTAAAATTATATTTTGTGAATTATAAAGTTTGAGATTTCACTCGATCGCTTTGGATCAAATCTAAGGTGTACATCCATGTCATTTAAACTTATGAAAATATCCCATTTTTTGGTAAGATAAGAACATTGTAAAAATAGGGCTGCAGACCAACAGAAAGATGTTATTGGATTATTTCCAATCCTAAGTATCAAAATTTATATTTGGGCTTGCAAAACTCGGTTCTACGTAGATTATTTTTGTTGCTGAAAACCAACAAAAATTAAGTTTAGGCTTGAGTAAAATTGCGAGGTCAGCCCAAGTTTTGCAAGTGGCAATGACATTCCCCCTTGAGGCGCAAGTTATAAAATAGAAAAAAGGCACAATTCAAAGCTAAATTATAGATGAGGAACATGACTCACAGCTGGCCTTGCGTGCCCAAACTTTCTCATTAATCAAATTGATCGACCTTACTTATTCTCAACCACTCAACTTCAATATTATATTTATTAGAACTGGAATGAACACGTACACACTTACGAGAAACTTCCTGTATGACACAATATTCAATTAATAAAAGAAGAGAAATGGAAGAGCAATGCGCATGTCTCGTGTGTGCCATACTAACGAGCAAATATTGTTGCTCAACTGTCCATATGGGGAGCTGGAGGCCTGAGCATCAGGTATTACGGGCGCTACACGAACCGAATTGTTAATTATACTATTCCGATTCCGTTTAATTTTGAGTTTGATAAACTCATTTGGTCTTATCCGCTACGATTTAGATAATACTTATTCCATCCTATCCAATTATTAAGTTTGTGATAAAATGTTCAGCTCAATAGTTTTTATATTTTTTAATAAAAATTTAATGTTCAAATTTTAATTTAAAAAATATAAAAATATCCATAATTTACCTACCGACCTACAAGTTTTATGTCAGAATTTGTGGGTAAGTAACTCGGCAATTTTTTTGATGAATTTCTAATATATGATAGGAAGAACAATTCCAATATTTGGAGGGAATATATGCGAATAAGGATTCGTCTTAATGTAAGGAAGCCACTCAAGCACAAGAAGAAAATCATTAAGAAGGGTGATTCTGAGTTTGTTGTTACATGTAAATAAGAATGTCTGAGAGAGTTTTGTTTTTCTTGTGGCCTATTATCTCATACCAGAGATATTATTCCCTAACAATATAATAGAATTACAGAAGGGGTTGGATGAAATTCTAGTTTCTTTTTGCTTTTATAAAAAACTCTTTCTTAAATATACAAGTGTGTTTTTTAATATGCAAGAATGCATATAAGATTTTTAAAGTATTCTACTAACACAAAGTAAATAAACACAAGTGAATTACTTATATGAGAATAAAACATGGGATTCTAACTTCATTAAATACTTCATTCAAAGTTTATGTCTTTATCAATAATATGCGATGGTGATGATAACTAATCAGATAACACGAAATTAGTATACATTATCTTTCGATATACGTATACCCTACTACTAAGCATCCACAATCAAAATAGAAGTTGAGTAAATACCAATTATTCTTAGACCCTATATGTCTATAAGATTTAAAAACATAACGGTTTAAAAACAAATTATCTATTAAGATTACATATGGTGTGTAAGATGGTTAAAATTACTCCACGAATTATGCATGTCAATTCATACAAAAACCTATGCTAGCATGACAAGTTCTAAACCTCTATATTCATTGTCGCTTCAATAGAGATTAACAAACAATCTTAGATGTTAGCTACGCATCAAAGACGAATAAGCACAACCAAACTAGGAAATCATAAATCACCACATACTAAAGATTTAAAACAACCAACTATTGAAATCCATAAATAAATCCGCTAGAACCCCATGACAACGATTAGTTCATGATCGAACACATCGTCACCATGTGTTCCAATGAAAAAATGATAATAAATAAGTTCAGAATACTACAAGATAATATAAAAGTACTAGGGTTTAGAACACAAAAAATAAACATCCAAAAGTATCGCCTAAATCGAAGAATACAAAAGTATGAAACTAAATCTTCTTCTCCTTAGCCGTCTTGTGTGCTCTAGGTCTTCTTAATGTTCTCCCTGATTTTCTTGTTTTTAAAAACGTCTTTTTATCCTTATATATAAGCCCCTGGATCACCTGAACTCTCCAAATCTTTAAATTATAACAGAATCAGGATTCTGCAGTTTTTCACTGGCGCGGGCGCGCTCCTTCTACGGAAAACATGGCGCGGGCGCGCCTGACCAAGCGCGGGCACGCTACCTTCTGTTGAAATTCTGAATTTTTCTTGTTTTGTGCTCCTTTCTTTGTGTGATCTTTCTCGACTCCATTCCTGACCTCGTATCAACATATTATCATATGAAAAGCTCATTTCCTCCTCGACTAATGCCCTGTAATTACTCAACATAAAACACATCAAAAATACCTAATACTTGAGTCCAAAACACCAACTTAAGACGATATGAAGCGTTCCAAGTGAATAGAAATTCCACTTATCACACCCCCAACCTTAAATTGATGCTTGTCCTCAAGTATAAACAGACTCGACACTAAAAACACAACGAATGCATGAATGCAACTAATATGATAATGCAACGATCCCCTCGGAATAACCATAACCAATCAATAAGCAAATGTCGCTAAGAATGCAATTACTCGAAACAGAGTTCAACTAAATCCCATAAACCAACTTAAAAACCGGAAACGTGCGTGTGTGCGATGTTTAACAGATATACTCTCCATACTAGATCAATAATCATATCTTATTCTTCACCAAAACAATCACAAGTTTATAAATAGAATAGACGTTAAACACATAATGACTCACAAAACCTCATTTTTACTAGAGTTAGAAAAGGATTCGTGCTATAATAATGAACACATAAACACAAATTCTTATTTGACCGTGCAATGAATGAGATCCCAAAAAACTTATACAATAATACCCATGTAGCGAGCTTTAGGTTAGCGGCTCCCAGACTATACAAGCCTTAGGTCACTAGGCACAAAGTCCCCTAGAACTTACTTGCTCGAGTATTAAAGAGCTCACTCGTGGCCAATTCTGCATAAACACATAACAACACCTATTTGTTTCTTTTTTTTCTTTTTTTTCTCTTTTTTTCCAGTGATTCTGAATGAGTGCGTTTCGCTCCATCTCATTCAACCCTAGTCTACTCATAAAAATATGAGCCGGCTACTAGCCATTTGACGCCTAGCTTTATTCACAATAAGCAATAAAATCCATGATTTCCCCTAGTTTAAAAATCAGCGTTCCTACGTCATTACGAGAATAACAAAAATTCTAAATATAACCAAGTGATTCAATTTCAACAACAACAAGTATGATCATGATCTAGTTCAAAAGCAACCTATAAGACTTGTGAAAAAACTTTGTTTCTGGGCATGCAAATCAATTCATTAGGACTTAATCCTCCCTCTATTTGACATCACTACACTCTAATTAACATCAACCTACCAATCAGAAACAGCTCATCCTACTGGATCATGTTATATGCATGCAAATATAAATACATGGACCCACATAATAATATGAACAAATATGCAAACAAATATGACCTACATGAACAATCATGCAAAAAAAATGAACGAACTACAGCTAAACATGCAATATGAATCTATATGAACACGATACATAATACTAATCCTTACATTATCATCCCCAAACTTAAATTATTTAATGTCCCCATTGAAGGTAATAATAAGGATACAAGGCATACCTAGTCGTTAGTGGGATCACCCTCATCGGGTGGAGTATCAGGTGGCGGTACACAGAATTAGCTCCAAATACAGGCAATCGACCTCGACACCAGTGGCCCGGAAAGAAGTACCAATGCCTGTGTCAAATCTATAGCAAAACGACTGTGAATATCGTGCATCGTATCCATGCGCCTAGTCAATCTCCTGTATTGAGCATCTCCAAGTCCAGAACTATACCCTGCTGCTGAGCACGAGAAGATCTAGCGGCTCCACGAGAGGATCTAGTAGCTGCCTGACGTGCTTGAGAAGAACCCCCTGCATACGTCTGGTTAGCTGGCTGGCCACCCAGTAGATGATCATATGTATAACCCAAGCCCTTTTCATCGGCTTTACCGCCATACTACTCCTACATCACCGAAATCATCGAACTATCAATGGGAGCACTCGGTAACTCTAGCTGCTCATGCTCGAGCCACCGAACACCAACCGAAGCACACAACTTCGTAACAATGGAGGCATGAGAAATCACCCCCGTGGTACCCCCTCGCAGAAAATGCAGCATACTCTGATGAATCACATAGCCAAGATCAACATATTCTTCATTCAAAATCCCCCATAGTAGACTAGCCCGATCCACAGTAACCTCGTGTGAATGTGATAATGGCATAATATTGGCACACACAAACAGGTTCCAAGCCCTAGCATACTTGTTCATACATAAAACAGGAAAAGTAAGCGGGTCATTCGTGCCCGCCATGTACTTTCACTATGTTCCTGAAACACACAACTCAACCAAAATATAATCCAGATCAAAATCCTCCCTAGTCTTGCTCACCCAATCCTCAGCAGTCAATTTTCTCGTGGGTTGATTTATGACTCGGCGAAGAGCAGCGGGATGATAACCCACCGCCAACCCACGAACAACAGAGAACCCATTCTTGTCCATCTTAGCATTTGCATAAAATTCCCGCATAATGCTCATCGAAACCGCAGCGGGTGTCTCACAGAAAGTCTTCCAACCCATCTCAATAATAATATCCAAAAGCTTCCCATCCTTCACCGTAGGTAAGAATCCACTCTCCTTAGCAATCGGCTTAGAAATCAACGTAGTAAACTCTGCCTGAGCCTCCAGAGAAGAAAATCTGTTAGTTGTGCCTCATACACTATATATAGGAGTGATAGGATGAGGGTCGTAGTGTATAGTATGTAGAAATAGGGTAGAATTAGGGTCAATTTCGGGTTGGGCTTGGCTTTAAACTGAATTTTATGTATTTTCTCCTTCTTCTTTTTTCTTTTCCAGACAGGTCGCACGGGCGCGCCACTCTAGGACGCGAGCGCTCCGTGCTTCTGGAAAAAAATTTCATTTTTTGATTTTGATTTTTTTCTTTTCGCAAGCTAAAATACAACAAATGCATAGGTTACCTCCCACGAAGCGCTTGTTTTACGTCTTTAGCTTGACGTGAAACTTCGAAATCAAGTTTTTGCAAGAATGACGCTCACCACCTCACGGTTCGCCGTATTTCCATAATAATGCTTCAACCTATGACCATTTACTTTGAATTCTTGGTCTAGATGCTTATCAAAAAATTTCACAGCTCCATGTGAAAACACAGTTTTGACAATGAATGGACCTGACCACCTCGATTTAAGCTGACCTGGAAAAAGTCAGAGACGAGAGTTGAACAATAGAACTTGTTGACCAGGAACAAATGACTTGTGCACTAACCTCCTATCATACCATCTCTTGACCTTCTCCTTGTATACTTTATTATTCTCATAAGCCTGAAGACGGAACTCATCGAGTTCATTAAGTTGAAGCATTCTCTTCTCTCCAGCAGCTGCCATGTCAAGATTCAACTTCTTCAAAGCCCAATACGCTTTATGCTCTAACTCCGCTGGAAAATGACACGCCTTTCCATACACCAACTGGTACAGTGACATTCTTAGAGGAGTCTTGAAAGCTATTCTATATGCCCAAACAGCTTCATCGAGCTTCAACGACCAATCCTTCCTTGATGGACTCACAACCTTCTCCAAGATTTGTTTGATCTCTCGGTTAGACACTTCAGCTTGCCCATTACTTTGAGGATGGTAGGTTGTGGCAACATGATGATTAACATGATACCTTTCCATCAATGCAGTGAACTTGGGATTGCAAAAATACGATCCCTCATCACTGATTATGACCTTTGGAGTACCAAAACGTGTGAATATCTGCTTATGAAGAAAATTGATCACACCTTAGCATCATTGGTTGGCAAATCTTTAACCTCAACCCATTTAGAAACATAATCCATCGCCAAAAGAATATATTGATTGTTGCATGACGAGATAAATAGCCCCATGAAGTCGATTTCCCAAACATCGAAAATCTCAACTTCAAGAAGAACATTATGAGGCATCTCGTCTCTCTTGGACATATTTCCAACCCTTTGGCAGTGATCACATCTCAACACGAACTGATGAACATCTTTAAACAAAGTAGGCCAGAAAAATCCCGCTTGAAGGATACATGCAGCTGTCTTATCTCCACCATAATGGCCACCATATACAGCAGAATGACTGTCTCACAAGATACCCTCTATCTCACTATACGGAATGCACCTCCTGATAATCTGATCTACCCCTGTCTAAACTAGAATGGCTCATCCCATCGATACCACTTCACTTCATATAAAAACTTCTTCCTTTGAGCATAAGAGAGTTCCGGGGGGATAACATTACTCACAAGATAGTTCACAATATCTGTAAATCATGGTTCTTCTTCTTGCACCCCAAAAAGTTGCTCATCTGGAAAAGATTCATTAATCAACGTCTTATCCTATAAAGCTTTTCCTTGATCTTCCATTCGTGAGAGATGATCCGCTACTTGGTTTTCTGTACCTTTCATGTCTTTGATTTCCAGCTCAAATTCCTGTAACAAGAGAATCCATCAAATCAATCGAGGTTTTGAATCTTTCTTCGAGATCAGATATCAAATAACAGCATGATCAGTGTAAACCATCACTTTTGTCCCAAGCAAATAAGATTGAAATTTCTCGAAACCGTAGACAATTGCCAAAAGCTCCTTCTCTGTAGTAGTGTAATTCAGCTAGCACCATTAAGGGGTTTACTAGCATAGTAAACCACATGAAAAATGTTCTTCTTTCTCTGGCCAAGAACAGCTTCAACTGTAAAATCACTAGCATCACACATCATCTCGAAGGGCTAATTCCAAACCGGTGCAGTAATAATAGGTGTTGTAGTCAAACTCTTTCTCAAACTCTCGAAAGCAGCCAAACATTCTTCATCAAATTTGAAGGGAACATCCTTCTCCAACATATTGCACAAGGGTTTAGAGATTTTGGAGAAGTCTTTGATGAATCGCCAATAAAAACCCGCATGACCAAGAAAACTGCGGATTCCTTTAACCGAGATTGGTGGAGGAAGATTTTAAATAACCCCCACCTTGGCCTTATCTACTTCAAGTCCTTTTCTAGATATCTTATGCCCAAGAATGATACCCTGTTACACCATGAAGTGAAATTTTTCCCAGTCAAGCACCAGATTGGTCTCAACACATCTTTTCAGCACCAAACCAAGATTATGCAAGCACTCGTCATAGGAAGTCCCGAACACAGAGATGTCATCCATGAACACCTCTACATTAGTGCCAATCATATCAGAGAATATGGCCATCATGCATCTCTAAAAAGTAGCAGGTGCACCACAAAGTCCGAAAGAAACTCGACGGAAAGTGCCAAAAGGACAAGTAAAAATGGTCTTCTCTTGATCTTCTAGGGCAATGCAAATCTAATTATAGCCCGAATACCCATCCAGAAGATAATAATACTCATGGCCAGCCAACCTGTCAAGCATTTGATCAATGAATGGAAGAGGGAAGTGATCCTTCCTGGTGGCTTTATTCAGCTTCCGATAATCCATGCATACTCTCCACCCTGTGACTGTCCGAGTAGGAATGAGCTCGTTCTTCTCATTAGCAACAATTGTAATGCCTCCTTTCTTTTGCACACACTGCACCAGGCTCACCCATGAACTGTCAGAAATTGGATAGATGATCCCTACATTCATCCATTTAAGAATTTCCTTCTTCACAACCTCTTTCATGATATGACTGAGTCTTCTCTGCTGTTCAACTATTGGCTTACTTCCTTCCTCAAGCAGAATTTTATGCATGCAGTAAGAAGGGCCGATTCCCTTGATATATGCGATAGTCCATCCAATTGCTGATTTAGACTCTCTCAGAATTCTCAAGAGCTTGTCTTTGTCACTACCTGGAAGTTCAGATGCAATAATAAAAGGAAAAGTAGATGCATCGCCTAAAAAAACATACCTCAAGTGATCAGGTAGTGGTTTGAGCTCAAGTATGTGAGCTTCCTCAATAGATGGTTTGAGACACTCCTGAGGCTCTGCTAGTCCAAGGGACTCGAATGGCAAATCCAATCTCCTTTTTCATGGAGAAGCATTCAAATACTATAGCTGCTCTTCCCCCCTCTTCATCTTCACTATCAGATTCCCCTGTTAAGGCTCTCTCTAAGACATCAGTCCTTAGCAATTGATCAAGCCCCAAAGTCACTACAGAGTCAACCAACTCTACTTTAAATCACTCCTCTTCGTCAGTAGGGAATTTCATTATATTGAAGACATTGAAAGTCACATCCTGACCCTGAAACCTCATAGTAAGCTCACCATTCTATACATCGATCAGAGTTCGACCTGTAGCTAAGAATGGTCTCCCCAAGATAATGAGAATCTTCTTATCTTCCTCAAAGTCCAGAATGACAAAATCAGCAGGGAAGATGAGTTTATCCACCTTAACCAAGACATCCTCCACTACACCTCGCGGATAAGTGATGGATCGATCAGCCAGTTGTAAAGACATATTTACAGGTTTTGGATCATGCAGACCAAGTTTCTTAGAGACAGACAATGGCATCATATTGATGTTAGATCCCAAGGCACACAAACACTTGTTGAAAGACAGATTGTCAATAGTATAAGGTATCGTGAAGCTTCTTGGATCTTTAAGCTTAGGAGGAAGTTTTTGTTATAGCACAACACTGCACTCTTCCGTTAGAGCAACGATTTTTAACTCCCTAAGTTTTAGCTTCCGAGATAGAATACCCTTCATGAACTTAGCATAGCTCGATATTTGTTCTAGAGCTTCCGCAAAAGGTATATTAATGTGCAACTTCTTGAAAACCTCCAAAAACTTGGCAAACTCCTTGTCAAATTTCTGCTTCTGAAGTCTTTTAGGAAATGAGGGAGGCGGATAGACTTGTTTATCCCTTGTATTCAGCTCAGGAGTAGTGTTTTCAGTAGAAATTTTCTTCTTTTCCGCTTCACCATCCTTCTGATCAGCCTTTTTGTCAATTTTGTCAATTTTTTCACTTTCTGAAACTGGGAGGGCGCGGGCGCGCTACTATAGGGCGCGGGCACGCCCTCCTTCTGGAGAAAAAATTCAAAATCTTTATTTTGATGATTTTGGGGGCTCACGACCTTTCCAGACCTCAGGGTGATTGCCTTAAGCTGTTCTTTGACTTCTCTCTTGCCTGGATTAGCCTCTGTGTCACTTGGAAGAGTTCCTTGAGGTCGGTTCAATAAGGCGTTAACAATCTGCCCTATGTGATAGAAACCGCTTGGCTTTTTCACATACGCCTCAACTCCTCCAATTCAGATTTTTCATTCGAGGATGGACCGACACCGATTGCTGTTACATCCCCTGTGGCTGAAATTATTGCCTTGGTGTAAACTGTTGTTGAAATCCAGGAGGATTGAATTGCTTGTTTCCAAACTGCTGGTATGGCTTTTGTGGTTGTTGCATACCACCCTGATTATTACTCCAGCTAAACTTAGAATAATTTTGGTTGTTAGGATGATAAGTGGCAGGAACTGGTTGCTGCGATCTCTGAAAGTTGCTCACAAACTGAGCTCATTTACTAGATATAGCAAATTTTTCCATCACATGCAATCCTGCACAAAGCTTACAAACACTCATTATCTATTGAACACCATAGTTGGTCAGAGAATCAACCTTTATAATCAACACCTTTAGTTGCGCAGTGATAGCTGTAGCTGTATGTAATAACCCCAATTTTGGAGAAATTTTGAAACCCTTATGAATAGTGTTTTTGCTGAACGAGAAAACTTTTCATGCCACGCTATGTAGGGGTTCTGTTATTGATCTTATGGGATATTATTAGTACTCTATGTGGTATATAAGTGTATGTAAAGATCGTCAGAATCCAATTCCGAACACTTTGATTTTTCCCGGAAATCCACAAGATACGGAGAGAATTGAGTATAAGGTAAAAGGATAAAAAGGATTTAAATTAAAGGATTATAAGAGAGGATCATAGAAGGAATACAATATATTGAGAAAGGTTAAGGGAACCTAAGTAATAAGATCCCGGGTATGATCCCTCAAACGATAAACGAGAATGAAAGATAAGCGAACCGTAAAACAAATAAGTGACCAAGAGACAAGCTTGTACAAGAAGCCAGGGATTGTGACATCATCAAACCACAAGGTGTGGACAAGTGGGAACATTATGACATGTGCAAGGTGACACAAGCATGACATGGGAAGGAAGGAGGTGTGGTGGCTTTTTAACCACACAAATTCAAGGGCAA
The DNA here is from genome assembly GCF_009905375.1 of Apium graveolens. Lineage (NCBI taxonomy): Eukaryota > Viridiplantae > Streptophyta > Magnoliopsida > Apiales > Apiaceae > Apium > Apium graveolens. The sequence continues at coordinate 77,350,398 of NC_133657.1, forward strand.
CAAGGTAATTAACTAAATCAAACACAAAAACAAGCCAACCAAGCCAAGCAAAATCATTTTCATCAAAATCAAAAAGAAACCAAGGCATGGTTCATCATGCTCTCGGCTTTTTACTATTACAAATGGGCAAGAATTCAAAAACTCAAGATCCAAGCCTCCTAAATTGGTGAGTTAATTCCCTAATCATCTTCATGCTTATTTAGGGCTATATCATGAGTTTAAGCCATTAATTCCTTCTCAATCTTCTTCATTTAATCAAAGAAGAAGACTATGAATAGTGTTTTCAAGTTTTTAACTTGAAGTTTTTCTTTTTTTCTTGAAGATCCAAGCATTCTTAAGACTTCTCAAAGCTTCTTAAGGCTTCCTAGCTCCTCCCACCACTTCAAGGAAGGTATACCATCTCCAAACCCTAGATTCCTATATATTATAAGATGATTTTGATTAGTAGGATGATATTGTAGCTTGTTGTTGTGATTAGAGTTTGGGATTTGAAATGGTAGTGAAATGGAATGGTAAATGTTGTGGTTTTGATTAAGAGAACTTAAGTATGATTAAAGTTAAGTTTAGGCATAAGTATGAATGATTAAATTGAATTGGTTGGGGTTGTTATGATGTGATGAGGATGGATGTTGGTTGTATGTTGGATTTGAGGTTGATTTGGAATGGGTTTGAATGGTTTAAAATATTGGAAATCGCGTAAATATAGCCGTCGTAACGTCCGATTTTCTTTGAACTGTTTTTGTGCATAGCATTAGGACCCGAGAACCCCCTGCTAGATTATGACCACTGCCATGTTTAGATAGCTCATGTTACGAGCTTCGTTTTGATATGTAGTTCGTTCGATTCCGATGCACGGTTTAGGAGAAACGACCGTTTCAAGTAACGCCGTTTCGCGAACGAAACTTTTCCCCTCGCCTTACTTTGAAACATAGGTTAAAGACCAATAAGGGTTAATTAATGTATGAAACATTTATGGTAAGTGTGTTAGGCAGTTGGTAAGACACTCGCGAAGGAATCGCTTTAAAACTCGTAAAGGTTAAATTATTAAAAATGGTGGAGCCGAGGGTACCCGAGTGACTTAAGCAAATCAGTGAGCGCAAAACAAGCGTTAGAGTCTAAGTTAGTTAAAGTATAGATTTACAAGTGATTTTGGTTTAATTCCAACTTACTTGTTGTTTATAGGTTACCAGACTCGTCCCGAGCCTTTTATCACCCCAAGTCGCTCAGGCAAGTTTTCTACCCGTTATAACTGTTGTTGTGATGAATATATGTATTTGCATTATCTTGCGATAGATGCATGTTGGTTAATTAGCAAATGATGCAATATATTGAAGCATGCTGCTATGGTATATATATATGCATGCCTGTTTCGCATTCTTTCCATATATATCTGTTGGTTCAGTTGATAATACCTATGCTAGAGGATAGCGGTAACTTGCATATACCCTTAGTATAGGGACCCAAAGGTGAAAATATTTTCTAAAACCGGGAGTCGAGGATCCCGAGTAGATTTTTTATATATGGATATGGATATATATATATATATATATTTATATATATATATATGGTTATAGTTTTCCAAACTATTAATCGAATAAGGTTTATTCGATAACTTTAACTTTATTTTATTATTGAATATTATTTCGAATATTATTCGAAGGCGTATGACTCCTTTTATTTATTTATCTGAATATTATTTGAATATTCATTCGAGGGCTTATGACTCTTTTATATTATTTATTGAATATTATTTGAATATTCATTCGAAGGCTTATGACTCTTTTATATTATTTATTGAATATTATTTGAATATTCATTCGAAGGCTTATGACTCAGTTTATATTATTTAATGAATATTATTTGAATATTCATTTGAGGATCTATGACTCCGATTATTTGCTGAGGTATATTCTTTATTTTATTAAAGAATAAGGTGTCAATAATCAAACTTATTTTCGATTATTCAAATAAAGATAATACTTTCATATAAGTATATCTTTGGTTATTTAATACTCGTTTCAAGTATAAGTTTTAATACTTCTACTTCAATTATTTTTATAAAGATTATTCTTTATGGGAATATTATTTAAATAATAATATTCAATCATTTTCTAAATATTCTGGGGACTGATTTACTTCATTAAATCAGCTTTACTCCAAACACTCTTTAAAGTGTTTTCGAGTCTTCAAAACGATTTTTAAAAGTTAGAGCGGATCCCAAAACTCATTTTTATATTTAAGATCTTCCTTTTTAAGGGGATTTAAATACTCGCTCAAAACCTGAGGGATCCGGCTCTATGGTGTATTTTATATTCACAACAAGGTTGCTGTTTTGATAAATGAATTGATTACTTGCCCAATGTTCGGGAAGTAAGCCCATCTAATTGAGTCGGCATAAGCGACAGGCCGGGGTAAGGTCTATCAAAGTGTAAGTGGCTGGCTGGCAGTCCATCAACGCGTAAGAGGCCGGGTGGCGGTCCAGCACAAGGTCCTTTTGTGGACAGGGTGATGACCGGTGGGGGATTCATCCATCTACTAGTAGAAAAGGTTACTTATTGGTATCTTTGCCTGATCAGCAAGATATCTGGTTTATGCCAAAATTCTTTTCCTTTCCAAAATTCATTGGATATTATAACTCTGTTCATACTTTACATGACAGAGATTTTCAGGAAATGTATGAGATATATATATATATGGATATATATATCAGGACTTAATGAAGTATCTCGTAACTTCATTATTTATAATGATATTTCAAAGATTGAATCTATTCAAGTCTTATCTTGTAGTCTCATCTATGTGATGAACCTTTGAAACTGATTATAACTTGAACGGGGGTAGTTCAAGTAGTATTTGGTAAAGATATAAGTATTTTGGGGTATCTTGTAACTTCATCTTTTAAACTTATATCTAATTAATAATTGTCTTATGAATGACAAAGATTTTCAGAAAAACGTTGAGACAAGGTTAGATATATGAGATCACCTTGCAACGATATTTTTTATACAGTTATACACTGGGACTTTGTGTATATTATGCATGGAAGAGGACTTCCAATATTTTGAAAAGTATATATGTATATATACTGAATATTTTGCGACTTCATCGCATTAAGATATCAAACTTGGTTCATTTCTTTTGACCAAGACTTTCATGAGTATTATGAGTAGGCTCATATATTGTAAATCATTATACATATTATTTTGGTGGGCTTGCTGCTCACCCTTGCTTTATTTCTTCATCACACAACAACAGTTAGGAAAGATGGCCAGACTCCAGCAGACCCAGCGCAAGCGCGTGGGAAGCATCCCGCGTCTTCCCGTTGATGTTGTAGCTGCTATAGCTGCAGAGGTAGATCTATTGTAGATCAGACCATCTACTTTTGAGAATCAATTATGTATAATTATAACTTGTGGCAGATAATGGCAATTAACTGTAAATTTATCAAGTAATCATTTTGGGTTGTAATAACTTTTAAATTGTGGATTCAAAGACTTGTACTTATTTAAATTTCATCTCTGAGACTATAACGGTTTGTGGTGTGTGTTAGTGTGGGGTCACAGCATAAGGTTATTTATTATTAATTAAGTGAAGTGATATTGTGGAAAGAAAGACCGTGACGACCCGGATCCCCGACCCCGGATCTGGGGGTGTTACAGAAATGGTATCAGAGCTAAATGTTATAAACCTCAGAGATGATGGGACGTTAAGATAATAAGTTAACTAAGATAATAAGAACTCTTGCCAAGTTCATAGTCGGGCTACCTAACGTAGCACTGACAGTTAAAACCCTTATGGGAACCCTTATAAATATCGTGATAGGAGCGTAGTTCGTTATCGTATATGGTAGCGGGACTCCGAACCCTGAGGTTGAGGAGCAACATCGCGATGATATTTTATTACTAATTGGAGATCGGATTGTGGATCCGATAGAGTGTCCTAATGCAGGACCGGATGATGTTGATATTGAGTATTTAGCGGTTGAAGATGTTGTCCTAGAAGGGATAGTTGTTGAGGAGGATCCCATGGAGGATCCTGACAGGATTGGATAAAGGACCACTGATGAATTGATGACCATGGTTTGGTCGACTACCAGAGGTAGGATTGGCCGGTCACTACCGGAGGTTCGTTCAAGTTGTAAAGATAGTAGCCCCTTTAACGCGGCTTACTCGTAAGACTGAGAAGTTCGAATGGACAGAGAAATGCGAGAACAGCTTTCAAGAATTGAAGCAGAGGTTGGTGATGGCCCTTATACTGGCATTGCCGGATGGAAAAGGAGATTTTGTGAAGTGTAGTGACGCTTCGCACAAGGGCTTAGGGTGCGTGCTTATGCATCACGGTAAGGTAATCACGTACATGTCAAGACAATTAAGGTAATATGAAATTCGATATCCCCGCCCATGAGCTTAGGCTCGTGGCAATAGTTTTACCCTAAAGATTGGAGGCACTACTTGTATGGAGAGAAGTGCAAGATTTACACACACCATAGGAGCTCTAGTACCTTTTTACGTAGAAAGAGCTCAACATACGCCAGAGGAGGCGGTTAGAGCTAATCAAGAATTATGATTGGGAGATTCTTTATCATTCGGGGAAAGCCAATGTGGTGGCTGATGCCCTTAGTAAAAAAGAGAGACTCAAGATGATAATGACTTTGGGAGGGTTGATAAGAGATTTTGAAAAAAAAAATGGAAATAGATATGAAGGTAACCGGAGCCGGTACCGAAAAGTTGTTTGAGATTGCAATACAACCCGAATTATTGGAAAGGAACATATTGTGCCAGAAAAAGTGATGAATGAAGGCAGAGAGCCAACAAATAGATATGAGATTAATACCGAGAGAGATGATAAGGGAATAATGAGGTATTCCTATAGAATTTGGGTTCTGAAAGTTCAAGAGCGTAAGGATGAGAACTTAGATGAGAGCCATAGTTTGAGGAATAAGATTTAGAGCAAACCCTGAACGTGATAGTCAGGGAGGTCGCCATCAAGATAGAAGGAACCCATGACATAATGGAATGGAAAATGAGGATTTTAAATTAAAAGATGACCCAATTATGGGGAGTAGGTGAAACATTTCATACTAAGGAAACAGAAAGTCGAGTAAGGAAAGGAGACCCGAGACGGTACTCCTATACGGCAATTCATGGACCTGTCTAAAAAGAACTTAGACTATTATCCCCAACCACCACCCTGAGGAGACAGTGCGGTGAGAAATTCTTTCAGGACCTTTAAGTCGCTAAGCTCTCAGAGTTCCATGGAACAAGCTGACCCAGCCGAGGCAAGAGCCTGGCTAAAGGAAATATAGGAATCATTTGAGATTCTAAATGATTGACGAATCTCAAAAGGACTGTTTTTGTCACTTACCCTCCCAAGAGAGAGACCACCCGCCGGTGAAAGGCCAAGGAAGGCACGGAGCAAGAGATTATAATAAACTGATTTAAGTTCAGTCAATTGTTTTCGGGAAAGTAATTCCCAAAGATAAGGAGATAGTGTAAAAGCTTTAGAGCCAGAACAAAGGCAGACGAGTATGATAAATTATGAATCTAAGTTGTAAAAGTTGTCAAGATTCGTTCTGAGGACACGAATCCAGAATGACGGGATGTTTGAAATCAATGCTTATGTTGTGTTGGTTCAAAAAAAAAACTGATAAGAGAAAGGAAAATAAAAAGAAACTGAAGTGGAAAGGAATACGAGGGCAATAGAGTTGAGGTATGATAAGGGAGTTGGGTATGAGGAAACCCTAAAGACTCGTAGCAATAGAAATAGAAAAGTATGTAATCGTCAGGATGAGGGTGATTCACCATGAGTTAAAATAGATGGTTGAAGGTGTAAGAGATACATATATTTTATCCCCTGTAAGTTGGGAGGATTCGAGGAAACCTTTAGATAGTTCGAAGGATAAATAATAAGACACGGATAGACTAAGGAGACAAGAAAGTAAGAAAGTAGGAAAGTTGGATGAAGGAAGTGACCTTCAATAATGTGAAATGTAAGACCAGTGGCTCGATACCCAGAAAGGGAGGCGCCAGGTATGAGAGATATCCCAACATTGAGGTGACTGTTGAGATAAACAACGAAAGTAAATAAGGAATTATTAAGAAGAAGTTCACGTTGAACACGACCAATATCTTCCAGAACATCCTTGTTATCGTTACCAAATTAGGCAAGACAAGCGGATAACCGTTGTTATCTTTTGGAGGCCATATGAATTGACCTCAATTTGAATAAGGATGCTATTATGAAGTTAGGTATAGACTATCGAGGTGGGAATGATGAATATGATAATCTATCAAGGAAATATGACTTGATTTATTCGTGGAAGGATGCAGGTACCTTTTAAAGGTGGAATTAAGGATAGAACATTGGTAACTTAAAATGAATCCTAGGGGACTGCATAAAGGTTGGCATGTCACCCTTAATAGGGACAGTATGAGTTTTGACAGTATGATTGGGAAAGGGTTAAGGTAACAACAACCTTTAAGAATCAGTGGAGAAATTTTGCAGAAGTATATAGACAATGGTTCTACTATTAGTAAATGGTATTGTGATATGCCCTGTATCTAGGGAATACAGGAGGAACGATTGAAGGATAACCTTAGAGGTTTTATAAGGAAAAAGGTAATATTCAAAATTCTCAAGAATAGAAATGTGGATAAAGGAAATATGACGTAATTATAATGATGCCAAGTGGGGCACGTGTTAAACCACGAGAAAGTATGGATCGAACCAGTAATGGTCGAAATTGTTCAGGGCAATTAGGACTTAAAAAAAATGTTCTAAGTATGATTGAGAGTCAGTCTTGACAGTGATTAGCCTCTAAAGACTGAGACAATAACTTATGGAAAAATGGTGATATTTTTTTTTTCTTTTTCCCATCTGATTTTAAGGAAAACATCTTCACTCAAGTAGTGATCGGAAATAAGGTAGAAAATTTATTTGGAAGTGGTTAAAATGACATTGACTGTAAGGAAATTTTACTATCAGGAAAGGCCAAAGAGGTGGCCGACACTTTAAAGGTAAGAGGATAATTATAGGCGCGTGTGCCAAAAGAATACAGTGATGATGGTTAAAAATTTGAAGGTTGAATTATGGTTTGGAAGATTGACATTCCTACTGATGACTGTGCAATATCCAACCGTAATAGTAGTTGGTAAAAGTTTAATTCGTGTAATCGCCATGAACGGGCTATCTATCTTAGGAGGTCCTATCTTGGGATAAGCCAGGACCATGTTTCCAAAAGGACTAGACGAACCTTTGAGTTAAGTCTTCTATTTAAGGCATATGATTAAAAATGGTATTAACCTGCTATCGTTGCTTTGATTGAAACTCTTCTATAATTTTATCTGCTTCATGTCATGAAAGTACGTCAGAGTTTGGAGTGTTCTTCATGAATTGTGATTGGTGGTTATGTTAACTCCTTAGGAGAATTTGATACGACATGTATAGACTCCGTATGGTTAGATATTAAGATTTTATGGAAAAATGAATGACGATAGTAGGTCAGTGGTGGACCATAGTAAGGCAGCAATGATTCTGCGAGTATTGAGCTGATTACAACCGTGAGAGTTGTATTGGAATGGGTGTTGAGATTGAGTACCACTAATCGGGTCGTGGTAGTGTATAAGTTATCATTGATAGACTAATTAAGTAGAGTATCTACCTAGTGAATAATTGTTCTTTCTTATCAATAGAGAGTCGTATTATTATACGAGGAAGGTTGCGGTGCAAGCATAGAATTCTAGTAACGATGATGTATAGAATGAGATCCCAGATTCGATTTTCGATGTCGAGGGAGTTTCAAAGGTGATTATGTATAAGCTCGAGGAAGAGTGTGGGTCCATAGAATGATGGACGGGATAGCGAAAATATTTAGGCATGGGAAATACGAGGCTATAATGCTTGATGCTGATATAAATACATATATGTTTTGTTCTCCTATGACAAACCTCTATAGTTCAGAGGTAGGTTCCAAGCCAGATATTTTGTGGCAGTATATTTTTTTCATATATACAATTCTCTTCAGTTCGTTCTTTTCTCTTCTTTTCATTTCATGTAAGCTGAGAAGAACAACCCTTCCAAAAGGGGAGGTATTGCCGAATGACTATCTATCTGTGTGATAGAAGCCGAGTAGGATACCAGCTATTGTTTAATTGCTTGTCAAGTACTAAAGGTTGGCCACCTTCTGTACTAACTATGCGATATAACAAGTGTTCATGATCATAGTGATCTCTCAACAAATTCCTTTACTTCTATTTGATTGATCAAATTTTGGAAAATAGAAACAACTGAAAAAGGAGTAATAAAGTGGTGGTAGTATGCGGAATGGGAACACATTCGTGATACTAAGGTTGACGTGGTTATTAAAAGGTTATAGAACGCTAACGAGCAAAAGTATAACCAGTATAATATTAGGAACGGAAGGTAGTAGCGATTACGAACTGGAAAAGAATGGGTATTGAGAAGCAGAAGCTCTAATGCTAAAAGCAATAATGAGAGTCTGTGCAATAGACTTGAAAGAATTTGGAATGATCACTTAATTCGGATTGAGTTATCTTACGACAATAGATCATATGTCATTATCGAGATGTCGCCTTATGAGATCCTTGAGGGAAGACAATGTCGATCTCCCTTATGTTAGGATGAAGTTGTAGAGCGCAAGATGCTCGGACCCGCAGTAGTCCAAAGGACCAAGGATATGATAGATCTAATCAGAGGACGGCTGGTAGTAGCCCAAGATGGACATGATAAGTATGTTGATTTGACACGAAAGGATAAAGAGTATGAAATAGGGGACCTAGTAATGATATAGGTATCCCTTGGAAAGGATTGATGAGGTTCGGAAAGAAAGGAAAGCTAAGTCTACAATTTGTTGGACCCTTGGATATATTAAGACGTTTGGGAAGTTAGCATATGAGCTAGCCCTAACCCCGAACATGTAGCAGGTCGTAACGTGTTTCACGTATCAATGTTAAGGAAGTGTAATTCAGATGCCAGATAAATAGAGGCATATGAGCGCATAGATATGCAACCCGACGTAACCTATATGGAGCAACCAGGAAGGGTTATAGAGTGAAAAGGAACAAGTGCTTAGGAGAAGGATTATCAAACTAGGCAGAGTTTGGTGGTAGAACCACAATGTGGGAAAATTGACTCGAGAATTAGAAAGTGTAATGCTAAGCAAGTATCCCCATTTGTTTTTTATCTGATTCCGGGACGGAATCCTTTTAAGGAGGGGAGACTGTAATAACCCCAATTTTGGAGAAATTTTGAAACCCTTATGAATAGTATTTTTGCTGAACGAGAAAACTTTTCATGCCACGCTATGTAGGGGTTCTGTTATTGATCTTATGGGATATTATTAGTACTCTATGTGGTATATAAGTGTATGTAAAGATCGTCAGAATCCAATTCCGAACACTTTGATTTTTCCCGGAAATCCACAAGATACGGAGAGAATTGAGTATAAGGTAACATGATAAAAAGGATTTAAATTAAAGGATTATAAGAGAGGATCATAGAAGGAATACAATATATTGAGAAAGGTTAAGGGAACCTAAGTAATAAGATCCCGGGTATGATCCCTCAAACGATAAACGAGAACGAAAGATAAGCGAACCGTAAAATAAATAAGTGACCAAGAGACAAGCTTGTACAAGAAGCCAGGGATTGTGACATCATCAAACCACAAGGTGTGGACAAGTGGGAACATTATGACATGTGCAAGGTGACACAAGCATGACATGGGAAGGAAGGAGGTGTGGTGGCTTTTTAACCACACAAATTCAAGGGCAACAAGGTAATTAACTAAATCAAACACAAAAACAAGCCAACCAAGCCAAGCAAAATCATTTTCATCAAAATCAAAAAGAAACCAAGGCATGGTTCATCATGCTCTCGGCTTTTTACTATTGCAAATGGGCAAGAATTCAAAAACTCAAGATCCAAGCCTCCTAAATTGGTGAGTTAATTCCCTAATCATCTTCATGCTTAGTTAGGGCTATATCATGAGTTTAAGCCATTAATTCCTTCTCAATCTTCTTCATTTAATCAAAGAAGAAGACTATGAATAGTGTTTTCAAGTTTTTAACTTGAAGTTTTTCTTGTTTTCTTGAAGATCCAAGCATTCTTAAGACTTCTCAAAGCTTCTTAAGGCTTCCTAGCTCCTCCCACCACTTCAAGGAAGGTATACCATCTCCAAACCCTAGATTCCTATATATTATAAGATGATTTTGATTAGTAGGATGATATTGTAGCTTGTTGTTGTGATTAGAGTTTGGGATTTGAAATGGTAGTGAAATGGAATGGTAAATGTTGTGGTTTTGATTAAAAGAACTTAAGTATGATTAAAGTTAAGTTTAGGCATAAGTATGAATTATTAAATTGAATTGGTTGGGGTTGTTATGATGTGATGAGGATGGATGTTGGTTGTATGTTGGATTTGAGGTTGATTTGGAATGGGTTTGAATGGTTTAAAATATTGGAAATCGCGTAAACATAGCCGTCGTAACGTCCGATTTTCTTTGGACTGTTTTTGTGCATAGCATTAGGACCCGAGAACCCCCTGCTAGATTATGACCACTGCCATGTTTAGATAGCTCATGTTACGAGCTTCGTTTTGATATGTAGTTCGTTCGATTCCGATGCACGGTTTAGGAGAAACGACCGTTTCAAGTAACGGCGTTTCGCGAACGAAACTTTTCCCCTCGCCTTACTTTGAAACATAGGTTAAAGACCAATAAGGGTTAATTAATGTATGAAACATTTATGGTAAGTGTGTTAGGCAGTTGGTAAGACACTCGCGAAGGAATCGCTTTAAAACTCGTAAAGGTTAAATTATTAAAAATGGTGGAGCCGAGGGTACCCGAGTGACTTAAGCAAATCAGTGAGCGCAAAACAAGCGTTAGAGTCTAAGTTAGTTAAAGTATAGATTTACAAGTGATTTTGATTTAATTCCAACTTACTTGTTGTTTATAGGTTACCAGACTCGTCCCGAGCCTTTTATCACCCCAAGTCGCTCAGGCAAGTTTTCTACCCGTTATAACTGTTGTTGTGATGAATATATGTATTTGCATTATCTTGCGATAGATGCATGTTGGTTAATTAGCAAATGATGCAATATATTGAAGCATGCTGCTATGGTATATATATATGCATGCCTGTTTCGTATTCTTTCCATATATATATCTGTTGGTTCAGTTGATAATACCTATGCTAGAGGATAGCGGTAACTTGCATATACCCTTAGTAGAGGGACCCAAAGGTGAAAATATTTTCTAAAACCGGGAGTCGAGGATCCCGAATAGATTTTGTATATATGGATATGGATATATATATATATATATTTATATATATATATGGTTATAGTTTTCCGAACTATTAATCGAATAAGGTTTATTCGATAACTTTAACTTTATTTTATTATTGAATATTATTTCGAATATTATTCGAAGGCGTATGACTCCTTTTATTTATTTATCTGAATATTATTTGAATATTCATTCGAGGGCTTATGACTCTTTTATATTATTTATTGAATATTATTTGAATATTCATTCGAAGGCTTATGACTCTTTTATATTATTTATTGAATATTATTTGAATATTCATTCGAAGGCTTATGACTCAGTTTATATTATTTAATGAATATTATTTGAATATTCATTTGAGGATCTATGACTCCGATTATTTGCTGAGGTATATTCTTTATTTTATTAAAGAATAAGGTGTCAATAATCAAACTTATTTTCGATTATTCAAATAGAGATAATACTTTCATATAAGTATATCTTTGTTTATTTAATACTCGTTTCAAGTATAAGTTTTAATACTTCTACTTCAATTATTTTTATAAAGATTATTCTTTATGGGAATATTATTTAAATAATAATATTCAGTCATTTTCTAAATATTCTGGGGACTGATTTACTTCATTAAATCAGCTTTACTCCAAACACTCTTTAAAGTGTTTTCGAGTCTTCAAAACGATTTTTAAAAGTTAGAGCGGATCCCAAAACTCATTTTTATATTTAAGATCTTCCTTTTTAAGGGGATTTAAATACTCGCTCAAAACCTGAGGGATCCGGCTCTATGGTGTATTTTATATTCGCAACAAGGTTGTTGTTTTGATAAATGAATTGATTACTTGCCCAATGTTCGGGAAGTAAGCCCATCTAATTGAGTCGGCATAAGCGACAGGCCGGGGTACGGTCTATCAAAGTGTAAGTGGCTGGGTGGCAGTCCATCAACGCGTAAGAGGCCGGGTGGCGGTCCAGCACAAGGTCCTTTTGTGGCCAGGGTGATGACCGGTGGGGGATTCATCCATCTACTAGTAGAAAAGGTTACTTATTGGTATCTTTTCCTGATCAGCAAGATATCTGGTTTATGCCAAAATTCTTTTCCTTTCCAAAATTCATTGGATATTATAACTCTGTTCATACTTTACATGATAGAGATTTTCAGGAAATGTATGAGATATATATATATATATATGGATATATATATCAGGACTTAATGAAGTATCTCGTAACTTCATTATTTATAATGATATTTCAAAGATTGAATCTATTCAAGTCTTATCTTGTAGTCTCATCTATGTGATGAACCTTTGAAACTGATTATAACTTGAACAGGGGTAGTTCAAGTAGTATTTGGTAAAGATATAAGTATTTTGGGGTATCTTGTAACTTCATCTTTTAAACTTATATCTAATTAATAATTGTCTTATGAATGACAAAGATTTTCAGAAAAACGTTGAGACAAGGTTAGATATATGAGATCACCTTGCAACGATATTTTTTTATACAGTTATACACTGGGACTTTGTGTATATTATGCATGGAAGAGGACTTCCAATATTTTAAAAAGTATATATGTATATATACTGAATATTTTGCGACTTCATCGCATTAAGATATCAAACTTGGTTCATTTCTTTTGACCAAGACTTTCATGAGTATTATGAGTAGGCTCATATATTGTAAATCATTATACATATTATTTTGGTGGGCTTGCTGCTCACCCTTGCTTTATTTCTTCATCACACAACAACAGTTAGGAAAGATGGCCAGACTCCAGCAGACCCAGCGCAAGCGCGTGGGAAGCGTCCCGCGTCTTCCCGTTGATGTTGTAGCTGCTATAGCTGCAGAGGTAGATCTATTGTAGATCAGACCATCTACTTTTGAGAATCAATTATGTATAATTATAACTTGTGGCAGATAATGGCAATTAACTGTAAATTTATCAAGTAATCATTTTGGGTTGTAATAACTTTTAAATTGTGGATTCAAAGACTTGTACTTATTTAAATTTCATCTCTGAGACTATAACGGGTTGTGGTGTGTGTTAGTGTGGGGTCACAGCATAAGGTTATTTATTATTAATTAAGTGAAGTGATATTGTGGAAAGAAAGACCGTGACGACCCGGATCCCCGACCCCGGATCTGGGGGTGTTACACTGTATCAACCTCCAGAATTCCTGCTACATTGCCTTATGGTATTCTCTGAGTTAGATTCTGATATTCATTCACAACCATCATCTCAATTAGCTCATAAGCTTCTTCATAGCTCTTATCCCATAAGGCTGCACCTGATGCTGCATCGAGCATAGGTCTTGACTGTGCTCCCAAACTATTATAAAAGTAATTGATCACCATCCAGTTAGGCATTCCATGATGAGGACACTTCCTAAGCATCTCCTTATAGCACTCCCAAGCTTCACATAAAGATTCACCCGATTGCTGCGCGAATTGAGTAAGAGCATTCGTGATTGCAGCTGTCTTTGCCATAGGGAAGAATTTAGTATGGAATTTCTGAGCAAGATCCTCCCAAGTCGTAATAGAACCAGCTGGTAGAGAGTGTAACCAGCTCTTAGCTTTATCCCTCAGAGAGAATGGGAAAAGTCTCAGTTTCACAGCATCTTCAGAAATATTATTGAACTTGAAGGTGTCGCAGATCTCGAAGAAATCCCTAATGTGCATATTGGGATCTTTCGTTGGAGCACCCCCAAACTGGACTGAATTCAGCACCATTTGAATTGTGCCAGGCTTGATCTCAAAGGTATTAGCCGCGATAGCTGGCCAGACAATGTTAGATTGAATGTCATTGATCTTTGGTTGAGAATAATCCATCAATGCTTTCGTTGCTGCTGCTGGTTCTCCCATTGTAACACTACTAGAAAAAGTAGAATAGACATCGGCTAAAAATCGATGTTTATGAACAAAAAAATCCGATGTCTTCGTGGGTGATGTTAAAGACCCCCCATTTAACATCGGTTTTAAACTGATGTTAAAGAAGACAAATAACATCAGTTTTTAAATATGTTAAATTTCTAATGCATATCTAATCTTAATATATTATCATAATATGATATTTTTATCAATTTAAACATATGTGGGATAAGTAAAATATTTTCATTTACCCATTAAACTGATGTTACCAATACCAATAACAACGGTTTTCAAGATAAACTGATGTAAACATAACTTTTGACATCGGTTCTTTATTTCAAACCGATATCTATTGGTGAAAAACTGATGTCTATAAAGCTTAATAACAATGGTTTTCTGTTTTAAGATTTTTTTTATTGTAGTATTCAACATCGGTTTTATTCGATATTACTGATGTCAATGTTCCACTAAAACTGATGTATTAAGTTTTGATAGACATCAGTTTTTTATCTTATAACAGTTGTTAAAGTGTTAAATTAACATCATTTTCCATTGTAATGATGTTTGATTACCTGTTTCATTAATGTATATTTTATAAATGTAGATTCCAAAAATTTGCCAAACCAATAAACTAACAAAACCAATTACTGCATAATACCAATTCTTTATATATCAAATAACAATATCCAAATATCAAGCACAACACTTTCTCTAATCCATACATCAAGTACTACACATATTTATGTAGCATACTATTTGCAAACATACTATATCACCAGATTCTGGATTTTTGGCTACATAGGCAGTGAATCCAACAACGGAGCTCCAAATTGTAACGTCAATGCACTCCCACCAAAAAGCTGCAATTTGTCAATCAACCAAAACTCAGAGTATGGAATGTATATGACTAAATTATATATGAATGTTCCAACCGTAAAGAAGAGCAATAAAACAGAAAGTTCGGACAACTACCTGTAGAATGACATATACTGACATATAATCAAATACAATTATAATTGCCTTTCACATACTTTAATTGCCTTCATATTATCATGTCTTTCGTATACAATAACCAATTTCATTAAATATGAAGTGTGACATATAATTTATAACTAAATCCCTGTACCTTGTGCCACATTAATGCTGGTTTTTTGTCATAGCTATTTTGAAGCCCGTCAGCTTCAAGCTGCTCTGGATCCTTAAACAGACTCGGGCATTCATCCTTTCTGTACATAGCAATAAAAGAGACCTATAGCAAGATTATATAACAGATTTGTTAGTGGATATAAAGTTCAAGAAAATAATCAAAATTATTATAGAAGATATAACTTACATCTAATTTTTGGATATGGATAAAATCCAAGAATCTCATCACATCTTCTTTGACTATGGGCAACTCACTAGTTTCAACAATTCTTCAATACAAATGAATCATGTTTCTAAGCTGATTGCAAATCAAGATACCCAAGTACAAGGAACAGATGTTAACAAAAACGAAATTGCCAGAAATGACAAAATACAACCAGATACCCAAGTCAACATTTACCTGCATACTTTTCGGAAAATCTATGTTACGAATTTTATCATCCTTCTCTGTCATATACTTCTCTGAGAGAATGGTTGGGTCAAATCCCCCTATATTCCTTAATTCATTTCTTCTTCCAGGTGGATCATCAAATCCACTCATCTCTGTCAATCCTTGCTTGCGACGCTTTAATAGATCATCCACATTTCCAAATATTTCATGAGCTTCCTGTAATGCAAATTTGCGCCCATGAAATATGAAGTATTAATTATTCGTCTATGTCAGTCAGGTGTTAAAGCTAAAAACAGATCTTATAGTGAAAAGTGGGAGTAATCTAGTGGAAGGAAAGCAACTCATATTTCGAAATCTATTAATTCATAGCGGTGTCAAAAGAACTATATCTTAGTGCTTAAATAGCAAATTTTATAGAACAAGTAAGATGAAGAGGGTGATAGCAATTGTTATCTACTGCAATTTAATAGTGAAAAATCAGAGCAGATGTAAACAATTACAAGAAATTAAGCTTATTTGATACCTTTAATTCAACAAGAAATTCTTTCGAAGCTTGCATATCCATCTTCTTAATTGCGGCTTTCTGCATAAATAACACTATTAGTGTTCCACAAATTTCATTTACCATTATATAAATACGCCTACCAAAAAAGTTCACTTGCAATTGCAAATCTGCCAATATATCAACTTCACAGAAACAAGGCGTAGAACACAATATCATACCCACTTTAGCCAGCTTAGCAGCCTTCCCTAGCTCAAGATAAACACACTTGTCTAGAGAATATAGATTTTGGAAATCTATAAATAAATTATACCATTATACATAGATATATAATCATAGAACATGACACATTTCCAATATAATGATCAGCACCCCTTAAACATGACCCTATAGATTTTAAATCTACTTACAAGGAACAAGCAGGGCAAACTTATATATCAAATTACTAAATGTCAAGAGTAGACCTAAAAATATATATTAGCTGCCAGTTTAAAAAAAATCATAAGCTACGAATTGCACTTATTATTTAGGTAAAGTAGCCAACTGAGTTCTCTTCACCTTTAAGCAAAGTTCCACCTGGAGCTACAGTCAGAAGAAGGTATTTGACTACAGCTATTTGTATAGTACTAGACAATTGCACTTACAAGGATGTAAATACAATGAAAAATCTGCATCATAGGAAAATAACTGGATATGAAAAGAAATCAGCAAGAAGTTCAATAATACTCTTAAACAAATACACACACAGAGGAATTGAGTAAAATGAAAAGATTAGTCAAGAGAGTTGGTAAAACACTTGATTTGCGAAAAATATAAGTCTAAGATGCGGAAAACCATCAAATTTATATATAGAAAACTTAATCACAAATTAGCAACAAAAATTAAAAGTTAACCATATGTTAATCCAATGGAACTGTACTAAGTTATCACTAAATTTGGAATCCACTTGAAGAATAAAGAACATAAGATCCTCAGAAATCTTATAAACACAGCACCGCTCCACTAGTAAACCCCAACAGATGCAAAAGAATACATTCCACAACCAAAGCCATCTAGTGTCTCCAAGGCCTCTCGTCCATGTAGTGAAAATACCCAATCGTGTACTGCATCCTATTTGTTACTAGAGAGCAGAGACATTGAGATTGATGTGACTCTACTTCCTCAAAGTGTTCCATTTTCAAGGAAGACACTAGAGTGATCTATTGTTTCTTTCATAGAGAAATATACCATGGTGGTCAAGGGAACCCGGTGATACATAACGGGGATGGAGCCCATGTGTGCCTAAGAACTTCTTTATTTCTGGTAATCAGTTCATTAACAATCTTCATTATCTAAATTCTTTAAGATAATATTATATATTAGGTGAATTCACATCCATTTGGTAACCCGTAATTTAATGTTAATAGACAAACACAAGTGGAAAAAAGAGAATAAAAAACTTGAGAATACCATGGGTAGAAGGATCTTCACTTGCTGTTGAGAGTCTGATTTTTTCAGCTTTTTTCTTCCTGTAAAATCCGAAATAACCTACAAGTAACATCAATCATACTGCTACTACTACAGCAATGCCAGCTATGCCTCCGGTGGAAAGCCCCGGTTCCGTAAAATCAAACATTAGCTCAAACATCATAAAGACTTCATGCTACCTTAAATCTCATATGTAGTAAATGAACAAAAGCCAGCATAAGGGTTAGACCTCCTTTGCTACAAAAAGGAAAACAAACAAAACTGAATCAGATGTCAATTTAACGGAAACTTCACCATAACAAAGCTAGTTATAATATATAGCACTCTCAAATCAGAAATATAGATAAGCTACCTGGATTTGAAGGGTACAAAAGTTTCATTTTGATCTGTAAAAGCGAAAAGACAACTTTAGAAATACACATTCAAGATAAACAAAAAAAAAATAATTACCAAGAATTCATTTGCACTTGCAAATATCTTTAAAACTATCAGTAATTATAAAGACTAAATTACCATCTTCTAAGGAAAAATACGACATACATATAGACTAATTACTACCAAATCAATCTTTACACAAAGCACTATAATTCTAAACCAGATGCTTAATTATATCAACATTAACATAAAACAAAATTCAAGCTCATAAAAACTGAAAGATCACCTTTGCCAGGAACATAAACAATTCCTCTCCCTGCACTAAAATCAACACCAGGATTATATCTCCTCAACAAATTTGCACCTAGTTAACACAAATCTAACGATTTATTGAAAACAAGAGTTAGGGTTCATGTAATTGAAAGATATAATTCAAATTAGGGATTTTAATTGTTAGTTCTTGGTTTCAATTTGGAAAGTTAGGTTTTGAATTTAGGGTTCTATGTTGAGAGTTCAGAAAGATGGGTGGAGAGGGGAAGTAAGAGTGATGGAGAGAGAGAGATGTTCTTCCATCAGAGAGAGTTTTGATAGCTTTGATTTTTGATTTTGTGTTTTTTTAAATGTATATTTGAGGATAAAGTTGAAAAGAGAGGGAAGAGTCGAAAATAAACTAAGGCAAAACGGGGGAAATTTAAGAGGGAATGAAATTTTGGCTAGGGGGAATGGGGAAGGCGCGCTGCTGAATTTCTTTTAACAGACATTTAACATCAGTTCTTCTAACAAACTGATGTTTATAAGCACAAAAGACATCGCTTGCTCAAAACTGATGTCTAAAATACTTTTTACATCGTTGAAATAAGCAACCGATGTAAAAGAGGCGATGTCTATTCTACTTTTTCTAGTAGTGTAATGATCAATTCTTCTTCAAATTCGTTAACTTCTTCAACAACTTCTTCTTCCAATTCTTCAACTTCCTTATCTTCTTCAATTGTTTCCTTACGAGACTGAGAATGTGTTTGCATACACGCTCTCTAGAGTACCTGAAACATAATAAAATAACCGTAGTAAGTAAAGTAATCTGAGTCAGTGAACTTTAACGACCACTGATGTCAAGCACATAAACTAAAAAAATTAACACCAAGTCCCCGGGAGCGGCGCCAAAAACTTGTTCGCACTAAAATACACGCGAAAATACACGCAAGCATATGCGATCACAAGTAGTATAAGATTTAAGTAAAGTTCATTCCCACAGAGACTGGTTTAGGTTAAGTTCAGATTATGCACTTATGCAACAATGTATGATTATCGTTCACAACTAAGACAAGTAACAAATTTGAGTTGATTAACTACTTAAGAGATTATACTAGCATGTATTAACTAAGAGATTAAAAGTGAATTACTTATATGAGAATAAAACATGGGATTCTAACTTCATTAAATACTTCAATTAAAGTTTATATCTTTATTAATGATATGCGATGGTGATGATAACTAATCAGATAACACGAAATTAGTATATGCTATCTTTCAATATATGTATACCCTACTATTAAGCATCTACAATCAAGATAGAAGTTGAGTAGACACTAATTATGCTTAGACCCTATATGTCTATAAGATTTGAAAATATAACGGTTTAAGAATAAGTTATCTATTATGATAAAATAGGGTGTGTAAGATGGTTAAAATTACTCCACGAATTATACATGTCAATTCATACAATAACCTATGCTAGCACGGCAAGTTCTAAACCTCTATATTCATTATCGTTTCAATAGAGATTAACAAATAATCTTAGATATTAGCTACGCATCAAAGACAAAATAAGCACAACCAAACTAGGAAATCATAAATAACCACATACTAAAGATTTAAAATAATCAACTATTGAAATCCATAAATAAATCCGCTAGAACCCCATGACAATGATTAGTTCATGATCGAACAAATCGTCACCATGGGTTTCAATGAAAATATGATAATAAATAAGTTTAGAATACTACGAGATAATATAAAAGTACTAGGGTTTAGAACAAATCAAAAACAAGCATCCAAAAGTATCACCAAAATCAAAGAATACAAAAGTATGAAACTAAATCTTCTTCTCATTAGCCGTCTTGTGTGCTTTAGGTCTTCTTAATGTTCTCCATGGCTTTCTTATTTTTAAAAACATCTTCTTATCCTTATATATAAGCCCCTGTATCACCTGGACTCTCCAAATCTTCAAAATATAACAGAATCAGGATTCTGCAGCTTTGCACTGGCGCGGCCGCGCGACACTGGGACGCGGTCACGCCTGACCAAGCACGGACACGCCTGACCAAGCGCGGGGGTGCTGACCTTCTGTTGAAATTTTGATTTTTTCTTGTTTTGTGCTCCTTTCTTCGTGCGATCTTTCTCAACTCCATTCCTGACCTCGTATCAACATATTATCATATGAAAAGCTCATTTCCTCCTCCTACTATTACCCTGTAACAACTCAACACAAAACACATCAATAATACTAAATAATTGATTCCAAAACACCAACTTAAGACGATATAAAGCATTTCAAGTGGATATAAATTCCACTTATCAGCAGTCTTTGCTAAACATCCAGTATGGAGTGTTTATGCTTGATCTAGGACCTGCATCTCCCCCTAAATCCATGCCATCATCTTCCTCATTAAAAGCATCTATAATAGAATCACCAGAATCAAACTCAATATCATCACCAACTGTGGGTGGAAGAGAGTTGATTGCATCTTTGGCCCTTAGCATAAAAGCTGTTGTATGCACCAAGTTTAATGCTCTCTCAGCAGCCTCATTTCGTTGTTCAGCTAGAATTTGATAAGCTGGAACAGGATGAGTAAATGCCCCGGGTTCAAAAGAAAATGAATCTAAGACAGCTTGATATTCTTGCTGAAATAGGTGCTTCTTTTCAGCTTCATTGACATCCATTAACTCACTAACAATGGGCTCTTCACATTCTTCATTTGTACCTGTATTTCTCTCATCATCTCTTTTTTGTTATATCAAGGGCTCCCCTTGGCCTCACACCCTCACCTTCATCATCTAAGGTGGGACTCCTCTCATTCACTCTTGCCATGCTAGAAGAAATAGCATGCATTTTATCACTCATTTCCTCTCCTTTTGCATGAGAGCAACTAAGCCTCTCACTCAGTTCACTCCCTTCCCTCAATCCTAATAGTGATTGAACTACTACTAAGTCATCTGCACTTGTAACAATTATGGAAATTTCAAGTGGTGGAGTGACATTCATCAGATGAGAGACATCCGTCGAAATAGTAGTTGAGAAATTCAACGGATAATTGTTGTTAAGCACATCCGTCGAGAGACAATCACTAGTCGGCGGATGAAGAATATCCGTCGAGAGAGTAGAAATGATAGAGTTTGAAGTAGAAACTACTGTGGAATCTGTGGTGATTGATTTGAGATTATGCACAGATTTTTCAGTAGAATCACAAAGAAATGGCAAGTGAGCCTACAAATCATCCAAAAGATGATGCTCACTTGCTTGAGATTTTGGCTTCTCCATGAGAGTTAAAGATGGAGAATCAGGAATTGATGTGTTTATCATGTCCACATCCAGTGAGTTTGTGGGAGAGTTTTGTGTTTGAGGTGTTTCAATTATAAGAGATTTTGGCTGTGACTCCACATTTATTGGAGCCACATCAATCTGACTTTGAGATGGTGCATTAACTGAGTCTTTGACTGCAGTTGGCACTGTTTGTGCACCCTGTGTATCCCCAATTGTTTTAAATTTCTTTTTTCTAATATAAGTTTGAGGTTGGTTTGTGTTCCTAACCCTTTTGGCCTATGCTCTTGGTTGAGAGCCTATTTCAATAGTGGCATCCTTTTGGGAGGATGAAACTAATAATGAGCTAGAATCTTTATTAAGCACTACAGTTTGTTGGGAAACTGCAGTATGGCTAGGTTGGGTTACAAACACCTCACTCTCCTTATTCTTAGGGTTTCTTTGATGTTCACCCTGTCCTTCACCAATCTTACTTCCCTTCACACTCCCCTCTTTGGATTTAGTAGTTTTTGAAACTAGTCCCTTTTGAGAGGAACTGGAGTGGGGTTTTTTAGACTTGGATTTTAAAATATTTGATTTTGTGGCTTGGGTAGACACCTGTTTGGTCATTGTCACAGATGCCATTTCCACAGAAGTTTGCAAAGAAACTAGTGGTTGGGAAGTAGTAGAGACAAAAGTGTTTACCTCACTTACTTGAGGTTCCTCCATGATTGGAAAATAGATGAGGGGAACATCACTGTGGTGATTTGCCCTATTTAAATTAGCAATAACTCTCTTCTCTGGGACCCAACAATCAAGCTTGTTTGTTGGGTTCTCAATAGAGAGATCCTTAGAAATATGATTAGCAATCATCATAAAGAATCTAGCATAATAGATGTTCTTATTTCTCTTCTTAATGTCTCATAACTTGAAACCTAAATCATACATGAAAGACTCACTAAAGTTATAGTACTTATCACTAAGTAGCATATCTAGCATGTTAACAAGTGAGTATGTAACTGCATCAAAATTGCTTATCTACCAGAAAATGCTTTAATGAAAGAATCACGGAGAAAGCTCCATTCTTTTCTAAGGCCCATCCTCCTAACCTCACCTAATTTGGCTGGGCTAAGAGCATAGCCCATAGAAACAAGCATGGCACTAACATCTGTATTTGTATCTGGAATTAGTGTATTATTTTCAGGCAATTGTAAGCATGCTTGAATTGCATCACAGTTAATACTATGCTCATTACCTTTGAGAGTGAAGGCAATGGTTCTGTCTTTGGATTTATAACACTGTTGTAGTCCATATCTCCTCCACAACTTCACAGTAGATTATTGGTAATGTCAATATTGCATAGCTCACTTTGCAGCCTTGAATGAAGTCCATCATTTTGTGATAGGCTTCAGAAGCAACAATACTCTTGTTCACCAGTACTATAAAGTTGTTCTTTTCATACACAAACCCAGATTGAGACATGATTTTGACTACGGGTGCCATTGTTGTGACTTTAGAGTAGTTACTGAGAAAGGGGTTTTGGTTTGGAGACGAAGAGAGAGTAGAAATTGCTTTGAGAAAGATAAAAGTAAAATAGAAAATAAAATGAGGCTTATATACTTTCTCAGAAATAAACAAGCAAAAATTAAAAAGTAAAATAAAGTACCCAATAAAATATGCCTAAAATAGCCGTTTAAAATAAAATAAACTGTAGAAATTCTAAAGGTTATCCATCGAGATATACTTATAGACTATAAGTAAATTCGACTGATAAGAAGTAAAATTAATGACTATAATTACAACAATTCGACGGATGAAGATTAAACAGATATCCGTCGAGATAAAAAGTACCCCGAATAATATTTGATTTTTCAACAAATAATAAAATTCAACGGATATTTATTTTCGACGGATAATGAACATCCGTCGAGATGTAAATTTTGACTTAGCCAAAATTTCATCTTTATTAAGAATGTTAGGCCTCAATGATACTATGGAAGGGGGTTGAATATAGTATCTACAATCCATTCGATTATGAACACAAGTATGTAACAGAAAATAAGTTTATTCAATATATCAAACTCAGTTACAGTAGGTTTAATCTACTCTCTCAGTGATGTATGATATCACTAAGAGCTGTTAGGGTTACATGGAATAATCTTCTCGTGAATGATAACACTTATAGTGTAAACCCTAATATGTTTTTATATACTACACAGTTACAAGATATCTCTTAATTGATATGATAATGATTCTGTTTCCTAGAATACATCAATCAGAGATTATCTACTGCAGTCATATAGCTGTCCAATTCTTTATGCATATCTTTACTTGTTTAATCCAGTTCCTCTCCTGTAAATTATCTGCTTTCCTTATATGAAGTGTACCCGCACTTAAGTCCTGATATAAGTCCTGATGGCTTAAGTTCTGATAACTTCCTGTCTTCAGTAAGTTCTAATTTCCAGTTAAGTTCTGAAACTAAACAAATCAGATTAGACATGACACTATAAATATATCTAACAATCTCCCCCAACTTGTAAATTATAAAAATATACAAGTTTATAGATTTGATGATGTCAAAAACATTTAAGTACACATGTAATGAAAGTTTATATGCACAACTAAATACAACTTACAATCTATGCAACTTTTACCAAATTCATTGAATCAGCCTGAATCTATAATGATTCCTTACAAAGTTTGATACCAGTTTGGTCTCTCTATTTCTTTTAGCTTTAAGTAACTGAGCTTTGACTTGCTGCAGTTCTTCATCTTCGGTATCACCAATCTGATATATGGCAGCTCTGAGTGCAGAAATTGGAGTTCTTTCAAGTCCATCTCCCAGTCTGATTACCCTTGGATGTGTAGAATCTTCATTATAGCATAAGCATCTTCCTTTCAGAATTACTTCTATCTTAGAAGAATTCTTCCTCGTAGGAATTTCTCTTCCATCATCCTCAGTCATAATTGGAGTATACTCTGTCATTCTTGCACCAGAAATTCTGAGTAAATCTTTTATTGTCTTCAGAATATATTCAGACCATTTCCTGGTAACATCAGAATTTACCTCTAGTAGATAATGAATATATTGGAGCTCTTTGACAGATTTCTTCAGCATATCAGATTCAAATAATTTATAAGTTCTGCCATTAATCAAAAATAAGATCAATTTCTCTTTTACTTCAGAATCATCATGAGTATCCATCACTACTTGAGCAGAAAACACTTTGTCAAGGTGCTTCTGTGTGATCTCTTCAAATGGCTTGTCAGTCAATGTGAATGGATCTCTAATATCAGCTTTTATTCCAGTCTGGAATTTCTCTCTGTCAGAACCTAATCCAGAAGTGTCTCTAGCTTGCTTGGATCTTACCCCAAATGCTGCAAGTTGATTCAACATCTGATTTATCTTAGGCTGAACTGGAATAGACTTGTTCCATAGCAGCTTCTTCTTGTCTTCTAATGTTAAGATGTCTATGTCAACTTGAGCAGTGTCAGAGGTTGATGTCTTGATAAATTGGTCAGGATTTGCAGTTTCATCTGTAGCTTGTTGTTCTGAAATATCTTGAGGATTTGTTAAGTTCTGAACTTCTTAACTCTGAACAACTTGAGCTATGTCAGAGGTTGTCTTAGATTCTTCTGTCATCCTCTTTCTCTTCAGGGTTTCAATTGTTTCATCTTCAGCAGCAGTATCATCAAAGACTTGAACCATCTTGCACACAGGATCCATCAGAATTTGAGGAATCTTCATCTTCTGTTTCTTGACTGTCTCCCCAACTTTTCCTTTTCCCTTGTCTTTGGGATCAGTAGTAGTTTGAGATCTAGTCCTTGATCTAGGAATCTTTGTGGCAGATCTTTTTCTTATCACAATCCCCTTTTCTTTTGGCCTTGGTGGCTTTTAAGCATTAGAAGCTTTTGACTTGGGTTTGCTCTTTTCAGCAGCAAATTTAGCTTCTTCTTCTCTTAATTCTTCTAAATCTACTCCTGGATTATCCTTAAAGAATAGTCTCTTGGCCAATTCTTCATCAACAGATTGAATTTTCGGATCTTTGTAGAAGAATATTGCTTTCTTTCCTTTGAATTTCAAAGTCTGTAAAAACTTCTGTGACACTTGGCTTCCAGCTTCGACTATCACATCATAAGTAGTTGTCAGAACTTGATCATCAGTATTTGAAGTGAAGAATTAGTTATTGGACTATGGGTTAGAATTTTCTAAAATACCCATTTACTGTGATAATCAAAGTGCTATTGCTATGACAGGAAATCCAGTTCAACAATCAATGACAAATCACATCAGTATTAGGTACCATTTCATAAGGGAACATGTGATGGAAGGTACAGTGGAATTGCATTTTGTTCCAACAGATCAACAACTAGCAGATATCTTCACCAAACCCCTATGTGAAGCTACTTTTACAAGACTGGTAAATGAACTTGGAATGGTTTCAGGTTCTTTCTCAAAATTTGTTTACTTTTTGTTCTCATACATCAGAATTTATGGTCAATGTTTACGTATTTTCTTATCTCAATGTAATATGTGCTTAAAATGTAACATATTAAACACTGCTTATTATCTGATGTGATTCTATAAACTCTGAAAGTATTTTGAATGTTCTGTGACTATTCAATCCAATGAGGATTATCTTGTTAGATGCTGACTTAGTAGTCTTTAACAAACTATGTATCCCATGTTTGAATTAGTTATTTATGTGGAAATCAATAACACAAGCAAATTCTGATTTTGAAATTAGTCAAATTTACTTCCTGTATCTTATTACTAAGTCACAAACTAGATTATTGCTTCTTATCTGTCAAATTCTGATGTCAGTAAATCTTAAGGATGAACTACATGTTTGATAAGCCTCACTTATCTGAAGAAAAAAAAAGAAAAAAAATTGAAATTAGGTATTCCTTTGAGATCTAGAGTAATTTATGTGAAAGGGAAGATCCAAGTGCATTGCTGGTATCAAGTAATATGCATTAGAAAAGCAAATTAATTTTTCTTGGTGACTTTTCACATTCTCTGATTACTGGAGAAATATTCTGATAACAGCATTAATTCTGATGGCAGTTGTAACTCATTTACACTGAGAAGCCCTTGTCAAAAGAATTTCAAAAGATGCATAAAATAAGCATAAACAGTTGAGGTGGATTCTTGCATAACTTTATTCTACAATAGACTTCACAATTCAAGACATATTTTATGCATTTTTCTTAGTTATGCCTTATTTCTAAGATATACTGAAGTTTATCAGACTTTAATCTTTATCTTATCATTTGCACATACACACATTATCACTCCATATGAATGATGAAAATTACTGTGGTGATTAAGTTGTTTCTGATAAATAGTTAAGTATTATTTGCATAAATTCTGAGGACAAGTTCTGATTATATTCTGATGATTAAACTCTGAAGAAACCAGTTAGTATTTGTGTGAAGAAAAACAGACACAGTCATTCACTTTTTGAGTACAGAAGCTATGTTCTGATGACCGTTAAATATGATAATAGTCAAGTTCTGATGCAAATCCTGATGCTTGTGTGGCATTATTTATTTACTTGACCTATTTTTGGTATTTACTGTAACGGTTATATTTCTCAGAAAAATAATTAGGTGAGATAAAAACAGTCATAATAATTTGTTAGTGGGTTGCGTGTTGGTTTTGGTATGTGCAGGTGTGCTATAATTACTACATGTTTACCGTGCCCACTATTTATGTTTTGTCTGATTACACGCTGCCAAGTGTAAAGCTGCCGGTTCTAATTCACAAAAAGAGACGTTACCATGTGCAGAGTATAAATATCAGAGATAAAAGATTATACAATCTTTTACCACTCTTTTACTCTATTCTCTCTCTCTCTCTCTCTTATTTTCTTACTCTCTTATTTTCTGACGTTCTCTTACAGGCATTTTATCAAACACTTTGCAAACACAAAATTTTCACTTGATTTTTCAACAGAAATGGCACCAAAGGATGTTATTTTTAATGGAGCTAAGTTTGTCCCAAATAACTACTCTGCTATCTTGAACAAGGATGAAGCTCCTTCAGAACTTCACTTTGTTCAGGATTTCTTGGCTCACAGTGAGATTGGGTATGCTCTAACCCAACCTCAAGAAATCTCTGGTAAACAAGTGCTGGAGTTCTGGAAGACTGGAATTTATGATGATGGAGGTGAAACTGGATCTCCAAGCATCATCTTCTCATCAGGAGAAGATGAGTTACTGCAGTGAGGCAGGCTCTTCATCTGCCTGAAAACTACAGTTACAACTCAGCACCTAGAGAATCTGCTCTTCAGAACATGATGGCAAGCTTGGGATATGAGAAAAGCTTGTCCAAGCTAGGATAGTTGAAGAGGCCTTACATCAGGAGGGAATGGAGCTTTTTCTTTGATTACATCACAAAGACTTTTGCTAACAAATGCTCCAATTTCGATGCCATTCCAATTATGACTCAACAAATAGGGTATGCACTTCTTAATTAGACTCATTTTGATTATGCATCTGCTGTGTTAGGCTATATTGGTGACAGAATGAAGGAAGATGCAAATGTAGTATATTTTGCTCGGTTCTCTCAATTAATTTATAGTTCTTATTGTTCTGATAAGACACAAGTGTTCAGTGACCTAATGGAACCTTTTAAGTTACATAAAAGGGCATTTACTGACTTGTTATCTGCTGATAACAAGAAAGTACTAAGACCTCTCCAAATACCCCAATCTATCAAACAGTTCTTAGTCAACACTATCCCAGACACTTACACAACCATATTCCCTGATGTAGCACCATCACAACCATCCACTACTCAACAACCACAGTCTACCTCACAACCACCAACATCAGCACCTATTGTCAGCACTTCACAGTCCAGACCCAAATCCAAAACCAAACCAACCTCTGGTACTTCTCAAAAGGTGCCAGTTGTAAAATCTGACACATCCTCCAGACTCAAAACCTCAAGAGCTAAATATGTTCATCAGTCTCAACTAAGGAGAAAGAGAAGGTTGATTCTGAGAGATGAATCAGATGAGGAAGAACAAGTCCAGGTTCCTGCATCAAAACCTGTGACATAAAAAGCTGAAGAGTCAACTCTTCAGAAGGAGAAAACAGCTAAAGCTTCTGACATTCAGAGAAGAAAGAGGTCTTCACATTCTGATACAGATCATGTCACCCCTCCATCTAGAAGATCAAAATTGAGGAAGACAAGAGCAGGTGTGCATATTGCACAAACTCAATCTGAGGATGCTGAAGATGCTAAGGAAGGGGATCAGGAATCTCTAATCTCATCAGAACCTATTGTGATTGAAGCCCTGTCAGCACCTGAAGAAGTTCTGATTCAGGAACCTGAAATTCCTGAAGTTCAAAGATCGAAACCTGTACAAGAATATGTGATTTCTCCACCTCACTCTCCAATCAAAGCTATAGAAGCTGTTGAAGAACAAGAGACAAGTCCTGAAATAGATATTCATAATTTGAATATACCTACTGTTCTATATCTGGAAGCTTCAACTACAAATTAACCAACTCTTGTTACTTCTCCAATTTTACAGGCTGAGATACCAACACTAATTCTTGATCTTGGAACTGAAGATCAGAATTTAGACAAAGCTGATTCAGAGTCTCCTACAGCCACGCACACCTTGGTATTATCTGAAGATGAGGAGATTCTAGCAAGTCCTGGAGAGTCGGCTCCAGTAAACACTACAGTGCCTACAGGAAATGAGGCATTATTCCAGTTTGAAGAAGAGGTTGTTCTAGTTCCATGGGAGGAAACCTTTAGAGGGGCTGAGTGGATACATAAATGGAATGATACTGATTTTATTCCCAGCCCACATGTTCTGACAGAACATGTTTCAAAAGCTGATGAGTTGCTGACAAGTTCTGACTTCAATCATCAACTAAAGATCACTGCTCTCAGTACAAGAACTCTACAAGGTCAACACTCCAAGACTCATGCAAAGGTTGATAAACTTTAGGAACAGCTGATAAGCTAGACATGATGCACAAACTAGACAAGAAGAGGTTTATCAGACCAATTCAAGAAAAAAGTGGAAGCTATTGAGCTTGTTCAAACCAAGCAGCAGACCCAACTGGATGAGGTATTACAAAATCAATCTGCTCAACAGACTCAGTTAAATGAGATCCAATCTTCAGTGGAACTCCTTCTTTCTCTACTCCTGACAGATGATGCTAAAAAGGGGGAGAAGGTAGTTAAGTACAAATGCTCACCAAGCCAAACACTGAAGAAAAAGGATGATCATGGAGATGACCAGGGAAACTCTAAAAAGAGTAGAGGTCAAAGTCAAGGGAAGCAGCTGAGCAGAATTCCCACTCAACAGACAAGTTCTCATCAGAGAATGTCTGGTAGCAAGCACTCTGATAGATCTGCTATGTAAGAATCTGTCACAACAGGTTCCTACAACAATATATTATGCTTCTACAGTTGATGTGGAAATTGATTTCTGTTTCTTGCTAAACCAAGAAACCAATCTACCTCCAATAAATTGGTAGCTTCTACTAGTGCTTTTCCTGTCTATTTTGCATCCTGCAAAATCTGCACCTGAGTAACCTATTAGCTTAAAATCTGATTCCATAGGGTACCACAATCCTAGATCAGTTGTACCCTTGAGGTACTTGAAAATTCTTTTCACAGCTATGAGATGAGGTTCTCTTGGATCAGTCTAAAATCTTGCACAAAGATAGGTAGCATACATGATATATGGTCTACTTACAGTTAAATGGAGTAAAGAGCCAATCATACCTCTGTAGTTAGTAATATCTACTGATGCTCCAGTATCTTTATCTAACTTGGTGGCAGTGGCCATGGGAGTTGATGCAGTAGAACTGTCTTGCATTCCAAATTTCCTGAGTACATTTATGGTGTACTTGAATTGACTGATAAAAGTACCTTCTTCAGTTTGTTTGACTTGAAGTCCCAGAAAATAACTCAACTCTCCCATCATACTCATTTGATATCTTGACTACATTAACTTGGAAAATCTTTCACACAGTTTTGTATTTGTAGAGCCAAAGTTGATATCATCAACATATATCTGTACCAAAAGTAAGTCATTTCTATGGTTGAAGTAGAATAAAGTATTGTCAATTGTGCCTCCGTGAAATCCACTTTCTAGAAGGAATTGAGCTAAAGTCTCATACCATGCTCTTGGAGCTTGCTTAAGGCCATAAAGTGCTTTGTCAAGCCTGTAGACATGATTTGGAAATTTTGGATCTACAAAGCCTGGAGGTTGTTCAACATATACCTCTTCTTCCAATTCTCCATTGAGAAAAGCACTTTTCACATCCATTTGAAAGACTTTAAACTTCTTGTGAGCAATATAAGCCAAAAAGATTCTTATAGCTTCCAATCTAGCAACTGGAGCAAATGTTTCATCATAGTCAATACCCTCATGTTGAGAGTAACCTTTAGCAACCAGCCTTGCTTTGTTTCTTGTAATTATGCCATCACTTTCAGTTTTATTTATGAACACCCATTTTGTACCAACAATTGATCTGTCCTTTGGTCTTGGTACTAGGGTCCAGACTTTATTTCTTTCAAATTCATTTAACTCTTCCTGCATTGCTTGCACCCAATCAACATCTTGAAGAGCTTCTTCCACTTTCTTTGGTTCAGTCTGAGATTTAAAGGAATGATAGAGACATTCATTTGTTGTTGTTCTAGTTCTGACACCTGCTTCAGGATCTCCAATTATTAAGTCAGGTGTATGTAATTTAGTCCACTTCCTTGCAGATGGAAGTTGATCTCTAGAATTGGATCCTCCCCCATGATCCATGCTATCTCCATCAGTATTTTCTGATGCTCCCCCTGAAGTTATGCTCTCTGAGATTCCAGAATTTGAGTTGGATCCTTCAGGAATTGAAGAATTAGAGTTTCCAGAATTGTCAGAATTTGTCTCATCAGAACTTGAAGAGCCAGTGACTGTTTCTGATGCTTCTTGAGAGTCTTGAGATGTGATATGATCATCAGCTTGTTCCCCCTGAACAGGTGAATTTTCCTTTGGAGCAGTTACCACAGTTTCAATGACATCAGAATTTAACCCGTCAGAACTTACAGGATCAGGATTTAAGTCATCAGAATTTACAGAATCAGAATTTACATCTTCATTTGTAAATCTCAGCTGATCATGATCATTGAAATCTTCAAGTCCAGTAATCTTTTTATCATTAAAAGATACATTGATAGATTCCATGACAACCCTTGTTCTTAAATTGTAGACTTTGAAGGCTTTTGTCGAAAGTGGATATCCAACAAAAATTCCTTCATCAGCTTTTAGATCAAATTTTGACAGCTCTTTAGGATGAGTCTTAAGAACAAAACACTTGCATCCAAATACATGAAAGTATTTCAGATTTGGCTTCTTTTTCATCACCATCTCATATGGTGTTTTCCATGCTTGTTTATGAGTGTAGCATTCTGTGTAAAACAAGCATTCTCCACAACTTCAACCCAAAAATAGGTTGGTAGCTTTGCTTCATCAAGCATGATTCATGCAGCTTCAATAAGAGTCCTATTCTTTCTTTCTACAACCCCATTCTGCTGTGGAGTTCTAGGTGCAAAAAATTCTTGCTTTATTCCTTGCTCTTTGCAGAACTCTTCCATGATTGAATTCTTGAACTCAGTGCCATTATCACTTCTTATTATTTTAATAGAATCTTTGACTAACTTATCCAGCCGTCTGACATGATCAGTTATAGTAGATGCAGTTTCATTCTTCTTGTGCAAGAAATACACCCAAGTGTATCTTGTGAACTCATCCACTATAACCATAGCATATTTCTTCTTTGCAATAGACATGGCATTGACTGGACCAAATAGATCAACATGTAGTAAGTGATAAGGCTTAAGAATTGAGGATTCAGTTTTGCTCTTGCATGAAGATTTTCTTTGTTTTGCCTTTTGACATGAGTCACAAAGACCATCAGGAGCAAATATTGATTTTGGCAGTCCTCTCACAAGATCTTTCTTTACTAGCTCATTTATGTTGTTGAAATTTAAATGAGATAGTCTCTTTTTCCAATTCTAACTTTCTTCAATTGATGCTCTACTTAACAAACAGATTGCAGAACCATCAAAATTTGTTGAAAGCCTGGCTTCATATATGTTACCACGTCTGTAACCTTTCAGAGCCACTTTGCTTGTAGAATTACTTACAAATTCACAGTGTTCTTCAAAGAAATCCACATGATAACCTCTGTCACAGATTTGACTCACACTTAGCATATTTTGTTTAAGTCCTGTGACAAGAGCTACTGATTCAATTATGACATTCCTAAGATTGATATTGCCATATCCCAGAGTCTTTCCCATGTTGCCATCTCCATAAGAAACTCCTGGGCCAGCTTTCTCCACAAAGTTTGATAGCAGGGCTTTATTTCCAATCATATGTCCCGAACATCCACTGTCCAGAACCTAGGATATTTTTCCTATTGCCCTGCAATCACAAAGACCACTATTGATTAGTTTTAAGGACCCAGACTTGCTTGGATCCTTTGGCCTTGTCAAGTTTGTTAGCATTTGCAGTGGATTTAGTTTCAGAGTTTATGCTAACATGCTTTTTATCAGATTTTATATCAGACTTTATATTAGAATTTATATCAGACTTTATATTTGAAGGAAAAATGCTAACTTTCTTTAAAGAAGGTTTTATTTCATAATAATCATAGTACAGACTATGATATTATTTACAAGTATAAATGGAATGCCATGAACTACCACAATGAAAACAAGGATTTTGTGGTTTAAACCGAACAGACTGACTCTTAACTCCTGACTTAGGAGGTAATGGGTTAATGTTTTTATTTTTCTGTAAAAAGAAGCAAGATGGTTAGGGTTTACACAATCAAAGTACTTCTTTCTAGGAGCATTTGGAACATGAATATAATTATTACTTTTATTCACACCTTCCTTTCCATTCCTATTTTTCCTAGCTTCCTTTACC
Organism: Apium graveolens; assembly: GCF_009905375.1. Classification (NCBI taxonomy): domain Eukaryota; kingdom Viridiplantae; phylum Streptophyta; class Magnoliopsida; order Apiales; family Apiaceae; genus Apium; species Apium graveolens. The sequence continues at coordinate 77,383,918 of NC_133657.1, forward strand.
TTGTTCACACTTTTAATCTCTTTCAGCTTATACTTAAGCTGCTTCTTTGTCATTAAGCCAATGTTTACCAAAGCTGGTTTATCTTGTTTTAATTTGTCAGAAGTTGACTTTTCTTTGACTTCTGTTTTAGAGTCTTTCATATCTTCAGAATCAGACACAACAATTTTTGCAATAAATTTAACAGGGTTTACCTTTGGCTTTACAGTCTGTTTGATAGCAATAGGCTTAATTGGAAAAGTCCCTTTCTCACTTTTACCATCTTTATAACCTAACCCCTCTTTCCAGTTTCCACTACTTAGACTATTCTGAGTTGTTTTTGCCTGAGTTAGTCCAAGTCCTGATGATTTCTATTTCTTTTTCTAATTCAGTTTTTAGATAATCATTCGGTTTAAGCAATTCATTCTTAACATACACAACATTATCTCTCTCTGTCTGAATAGTGTTCATCTTGACTAACTCTTCTTCAAGATAGTTATTTCTGTTTTTGTACTTTAGATTTTCAGATTTTAATTTTTCTTTTTCTAAAGTCTAATCTCTATAGCTAATATAAATGTTTTTCAGAAATAATCTCAACTCAGTAATATCTTCTGTATCAAAAGCAAGAGTTAATAGAGGTACCTTTAGTTCATCAGCATCAGAACTGCTATCAGCATTTGCCATTAAGGCATAGTTTACCTCTTCTTCAGATTCTGAAGTGTCTGCCCAGTTTTTCTTCTTTGTGATAAGTGCCTAGCCTTTATCACTTTTTTCCTTTCTTGCAATTAGGAGAGATGTGGCCTCTTTCTCCACAATTGTAGCATTTGACATTTGAGTTGTCTCCTCTGTCAGACTTTCCTCATTTGCCTTCAGTCTTTCTGAACCCTTTCTTGTCAGAACTTCCACCTTTCCTCGAAAACTTCTTACCCTTTATGAATTTCTTGTAGGCTATCTTTGTGATACCCTTCACCATAAGAGCACACAGTTGCATCATCTCTGCATCAACATCCACTTCAGATAAATTTTCAGGTTCTGAATCATCATCATCAGAATATGATGACTCTGAATCAGACTGTATGATGAGAGCCTTTCCTTTTGCCATCCTTGAGACAATTGGCATTTCTTCAGTCTTTAAAGCAACTGTCTTAGACTTCCCTTTATGCCTCTTCTTTCTTTGCTCCATCTCAAGTTCATAAGTCTTGAGCATCCCATAGATTTCATCAAGAGACATATCAGCAAGTTCATAGTTGTCTCTTATTATAGTAGCTTTCAAATCCCACTTTTCAGGAAGAGCTAGTAGGAATTTCAGATTTGAATCTTCTGGATCATATTCCTTATCCACTAGTGATAGATCATTCAACAGCTTTATGAATCTGTCATATGTATCAGTTAGTGACTCATCAGATTTTGAGTCAAAGTGCTCATACTCCTGTGTGAGTATTGTTTTCCTATTTTTTTGATGGCATTGGTTCCTTGACATCTCACTTCCAATGCATCCCAGATTTCTTTTACATTCTTGCATCCAATCACCCTGTTTGACATGACATTGTCAAGTGCACTATGAAGCAAGTGTCTTACTTTTGCATCCTTGCCTAGTGAAGAGATATCTTCAGTGGTGAGTTCTCTCTTTTCTTTGGGAATCATCTTCTGTGGCTCATTCCCAACTACAACAGAAAGCCTTATGGGCTTGTATGGACCATCATAAATTCAGTCTAAATATACTGGATATGTAGCTTCCAGAAATAAGGCCATCTTCACACTCCATACAGGGTACTCAGATACCCTGAGCATAGGAACCCTGATGGTTTCATATCTACTAGTGTTTTGAATGGGTTGAACCTTTGCAAGGTTCTTGAGGGTCTGGTATTTTTGCTTGATCAGACATAATTGATTATTTGTTTGGATCTTAACTGTTTGTAAGCTTAACAGATTGGCTCTGATACCACTTGTTAGGCCTCAATGATACTATAGAAGGGGGTTTAATATAGTATCTATAATCAATTCGATTATGAACACAAGTATGTAACAGAAAACAAGTTTATTCAATATATCAAACTCTGTTATTACAGTAGGTTTAATCTATATCTCAGTGATGTATGATATCACTAAGAGCTGCTAGGGTTACAATGAATAATCTTCTCATGAATGATAATACTTATAGTATAAACCCTAATCTGTGTTTATATACTACACAGTTACAAGATATCTCCTAATTGATATGATAAGGATTCTGTTTCCTAGAATACATCAATCAGAGATTATCTATTGCAGTCCTATAGCTGTCCAATTCTTCATGCATATCTTTACTTGTTTAATCCAGATCCTCTCCTGTAATTCAACTGCTTTCCTTATCTGAAGTGTACCCGCACTTAAGTCCTGATATAAGTCCTGATGGCTTAAGTTCTGATAACTTCCTGTCTTCAGTAAGTTCTAATTTCTAGTTAAGTTCTGATAATAAGTTCTGAAACTAAACAAATTAGATTAGACATGATATCACAAGTATATCTAACAAAGAAATATCAAATATGATTCTGGCTGCATTTCAAATTTCTTAGACATCAAAACAATTTAGGAGTAATTAAGCATAGCTAACTCACTTACCAACCCTAGTGAAGGTGGACTCATCAAGTGGCTTGGTAAAGATGTCTGCAAGTTGCTTCTCACTTGGAACAAAATAAAGTTCCACAATACCATTCATGACATGTTCTCCAATGAAATGGTACTTGATGTCAATGTGCTTTGTCCTTGAATGCTGCACATGATTTTCAGTTACGGCAATGACACTTATGTTATCACAGAAGATTGGGATCTTATCTACATGAAGACCATATTCCAATAGTTGATTTTTCATCCATAACATCTGTGCACATCAACTGCCAGTAGCAGTATATTCAGCCTTAGCTGTAGAAGTGGAGACAGAATTTTGTTTCTTACTAAACCAGGACACTAGCTTGTTTCCCAGAAATTGACAGGTTCCTCTTGTACTTTTTCTATCAATTTTACAACCTGCATAATTTGCATCTGAATAACCAATTAGATCAAAACCAGAATCTCTAGGATACCAAATGCCAAGTTTTGGTGTTCCTTTGAGATATTTGAAAATTCTCTTAATAACTACTAAATGAGATTCTCTAGGATCAGCTTGAAATCTAGGACAAATCCAAGTAGCAAACATTATATCTGGCCTACTAGACGTTAAATATAAAAGTGAGCCAACCATGCCTCTATAGCTTGAAATGTCCACAGACTTTTCAGTAGTGTTTAATTCAAGTTTGGTGGTAGTGGCCATGGGAGTTTTTGCAGATATGTAATCTATTAAGTCAAACTTCTTTAAAAGATCATTGATATATTTAGTTTGACTAGTGAATATTCCATCACTAACTTGCTTAACTTATAAACCAAGAAAGTAAGTTTGTTCTCCCATCATGCTCATTTCATATTCACTTTACATCAATTTGGCGAAACTTTTTACAAAATTTCTCATCTGTAGAGCCAAATATAATATCATCTACATAAATATGAACAAGTATGCTAGAGCCATTAACATTTCTAAAGAAAAGAGTTTTATCAACGGTACCTCTTGTGAGGTGATTTTCTAAAAGGAACTTTGACAAAGTCTCATCCCAGGCTCTAGGTGCTTGCTTCAAGCCATAAAATGCTTTCAAAAGATAGTAGACATAATCTGCATAGTTGAGGTCTTCAAAACCAGGAGGCTGACTGACATAGAATTCCTCCTCCAAATCTCCATTCATAAATGCACTTTTGACATCCATTTGATAGACTTTGAAATTGGTATAGGCTGCATAGGCTAGAAAAATTTTGATGGCTTCAAGTCTTGCAACAGGAGAAAAAGTCTCATCAAAATATATTCCTTCTTGTTGAAAATAGCCTTTAGCAACCAATCTAGCTTTGTTCCTGACTACTATGCCATTTTCATCCATCTTGTTTCTGAATACCCAATTGGTGTCAACAGAATTCTTTCCCTTAGGCTTGGGTACCAGCTTCCATACTTTATTCCTTTCAAATTGGTGTAGCTTTTCCTGCATAGCTAACACCCAATCAGGATCCAACAAAGATTTTTCTACCTTTTTTGGTTCTTCCTGAGATAGGAAGCTGCGGTATAGACATTCTTCTTGAGTTATTTTCCTAGTCTGCACTCTTGAAGTTGCATCACCAATAATAAGTTCAAATAGGGTGAACTCTAGTCCATTTTCTATGTTCCATTGTCACTCCTGATTCTTCTAACCTTGAGATCAGGAATGATTGTTGACTTGTCTTATATGATTGATAATGATTCCACTAGCTTCATCTTTAGATTTGAGAAAATATGTCTAAGTGAACTTTGAGAAATCATCAACAATCAATAGGAAGTATCTTTTCTTTGAGATTGACAACACATTGACTGGTCCAAATAAATCTATATGCAGTAATTGTAGAGGTTCTTCAATTGTAGATTCAAGCTTCTTTTTGAATGATGCCTTGATCTATTTTCCTTTTTGACAGGCATCACACAGTCCATCCTTTGAGAACTCAACTTGAGGAATGCCTCTTACAAGATCTTTCCCGACTAAATCATTCATAGTTTTGAAGTTCAGATGGAACAGTTTCTTGTGCCATAGCCAACTTTCATCTTGACTTGCTTTGCTGAAAGACAAGTAATAGAATTTGCACTTGATGAGTTAAAGTCATCTAGATACACATTTCCTTTTCTCACTCCAGTGAGAACCACTTTGTTGTCCTTCTTGTTTGTAACAACACATGCTTCAAAATTGAATGTTACTGAGTTGCCCTTATCACAAAGCTGGCTGACACTCAAAAGATTATGTTTGAGTCCATCCACTAGAGCAACTTCTTCAATGATGACATTGTCTTTAGAAATTAAGCCATATCCCACAGTATACCCTTTGCTTATCATCTCTAAAAGTAATACTTAGGGCCAACTCTCTTCTTGAACTCAGTGAGCAGGGTAGAATCTCCAGTCATGTGCCTTGAGCAACCACTATCCAAATACCAAAGATTGTTTCTATTTCCCTGCACACATCAAAACCAATTTAAGTTGATTTTGGTACCCAAGTTTCCTTGGGTCCTGCCTTGTTATCCTTTATTTTAGGTTTCTTAGGCTTGTCCTTATTTGACTCAGGTGATTGTGATTCAACCTTGGTCAATAGAGTAGGGCTTTGAAAGCCATTCATAATTGCAGAATTATCATGTACAGGTTGATTAACATGAAATGACATATTATGTGCAAACATGTTATTCCAGTAAGGCATGCTAAATGGCATTTGAGGCATACTAAAGGCAGCATAGTAAGGATTTTGTGCAATTGACATATTAACAAATTGTGCATTCAAATTATGTGCAGGCATTAGATTCACAGGCATTGTGGGCATGTTAGGAAATGAGGGAGGTGCAAACATAGATGTAGGCGTAGCAGATTTGCAATTAACAGACAGATGATTAACACTATCACACTTAACACAAATTTTTCTAGGTGCATATTAATCAGGTGTGTAGTTGTTATGTTTGTTAATTCCTACTTTTCCATTCCTGTTACTTTCTCTTTAAGATTTTGCTTTAACCTCAATTTTCTCCAATCTATCATTTAGTTGTTTCATTAATAGATGCCCCACATTAACTCTTTTATTTTCCTTGATCTGAATTTTTTCTCCTGTAACAAAGTTCTTGGGAACTGATCCATATTTTTCATTTAACTTAGCTAGCTTGAGTTTGCTAACTGGCTTTCTTTCACTCGACAGATGTGGTTTTTTGTCTTTCAAATGATAAATCCTTTTATCTTTCGACGGATAATATTCATTATTCGTTGAATCCACATCCATTGATAGTCCTTCTTCTAAACTAAGATCCAGTTTCTCTTTACTCTTTTTCCAGGCTTCCTCACAGAAAGACTCTATACCTTAAACTTTGGTAATTTGAGTATGGACATCTCTAGATGATTTCCAAGCCTTAATTACCTCATGTTCTCGTTCAACTTGCTTTCTTAAAATCTCCTCGTACTTTAAGGATTCTGTCAGTTCTTCCTTAGCAATTCTACACTCTATTTTCAGTTTCTTAAACTCAACAAATTGAGTTTCTAACATAGAATTTCTTTAACTTAAAAACAAATTATTTTCCTTAATTTTTGTGTTTTCCTTAGTGAGAGATTTGAGTGTAACACGCAAGTGATATAATTCTGTAGACATGTCATTTATAGAATCATTACACTCATCTTTAGAAAGATGTGCTAGATTAGTGGTGATTACCTGATTGCTTGAAGTCATGATTGCTTGAAGAACTGACTTCTGCTTCATCTGATTTGGCCATCAGAGCTAGGTTGACATAGCTGGTTTCTTCATCTTTATCTATTCCATCAACAACCCAATCATTATCCTAAGTCAAGAAAGCCCTTTCCTTTTGTTTGATCAATTCAAAGTATTTATTTTTGTAATCCACATGCTCAAACTTCTTTTTCTCAGAATTAGGCTTTCTGCATTCACTAGGAAAATGACCACTCAAGCCACATTGAAAACACTTGAATTTGGTTTTATCCACCATGTTTCTATTTCGATTGGTTGCTCTAAAATTCTTTTTGAATTTGAGCTTGGAAAATCTTCTTGACAGGAAAGCTAGATGTTTATCTATATCTTCCATTTCATCTTGCCTAAGATGATCTTCATGCTCAGCTACTAGCCCATTTCCTTTTCCTTCACAAACCCTAGAGTTTGGTGCAGATTCCACAAATTCAACCTTGATCTCTTTCACTATCTCTTGTTCAGGCACCAGAGCTATCGATCCACCCTTCTTTCTTCCTTTCTCTATCTTCTCATCTTATTCCATTTCAAGCTCATAAGTTTTTAGAATGCCATACAGTCTCTCCAAAGTAAATTTCTTGTAATCTTGAGAATTTCTGAGAGAGGCAGTCATAAGCTTCCACTCTTTTGGTAGAGATCTAAGGAACTTCAGGTTTGAATCTTTTATCTGATAAACCCTTCCATGCAGCTTAAGTGCATTTAGTAGTTTTTGAAATCTACTAAATATGTCACTTAAAGATTCACTATCTTCACAATGAAAGTGCTCATACTGCTGAATTAGAAGTTGCATTTTGTTTTCCCTCACTTGTTCAGTTCCATCACATATGATTTGAATTGTATCCCAAATTTTTTTATCATTTTTATACTTGATGACATTGTCAAACATATCTCCATCAATACCATTGAATAGAATGTCCATAGTCTTCATATATTTATTTATTTGCTCAATGTCTTCATCTGTCCATTCTGCTTGTGGCTTTGGAATAGTTTGCTCATTTTCTACAACTCCTTCAGTATCTATAGCAGCTTTTCTAGGAACACGGGGGCCTTTATCAATGCAATCAACATAACTTTCATCTTGAGAGAGCGGATGCAGGTGCATTTTCACCTTCCAATGGTGATAGTTGTCTTCATCCAAGAACGGGATCTTTACTCCAACATCCTTCCTGCTCATGTTGTTAGTTGCTTTGATCTTTAAACTCTTAGTGTGTCAAGAGCTTAATCTAATACCAATTGTTATTCCCAAACAATCTAAAAACTAGAATTATAGAAGGGGGGTTGAATATAATTCTTGGTTTCTTCTCAATTTTAAGAACTTCTCACAAGTATAAATATATCAGTGTTGAATATGTAAAAGTGCAGAATGAAAATAAAAAAGTATTCAAACACAAAGTAATTAAACACAAGGATTAAAAACTTTATGGTGGATTGAACTTACCCACCAGAGATATATATTAATGAGAACTCTGTGATGCAAAAATGCACACAGCTGCTCACAAGTATGAAATACTAAGAACAGAGAAATTCTTAACAGATATAACTTTTTCTATTTCTCAGTTCTTGCTTACTTGATCAATCATGTTTTACTTGCTACCCTTGGTTTATATATCATCAAGTTACATGATAAAAAGACAAACTAATAAGACAAAAATGTCTTAGTCTAATTTCATGCTGCTACATTTCTCCATCCAGCATCTTTGAATATCTTCAAGTTAGCATGGAAATGGAAATGCTTCTTTGTTCTCTAAAACCTGTTAATAGGCTGCCAATTTCCATTTGCATATAATCAACCCATGTGACTGTCAAATCACTATCAACTGCTTTTTGAATTTAATCATCCATTAAAACTCTGTTGGATCATCCGTTGAGACTGTGTTGGATCATCCGTTGAGAGTCTGGTTGATCATCCATTGAAACTCTAGTTGATCATCTGTTAAAACCTTGTGGAATATTCATTGAGAGTATCTTTATGGCAGTTAACTTTATTTCACTTATACAACATTACAAGGCATCCAATATTTATAATTAGCCAACATATCTTGCATATCAATCTAGTAGTCAACATGACTTAGAATATCCTACAACTTCTAGTTATCTAAGTTTTACAATATGCAGAAATGTGCTACCACAACTTATTTAAATATAGGCTACTCTCTCAATGGATGACTAATAAAATTATCCATTGAGAGATACAATTATACTTAATCAAATCATATAGCATATCATTAAGTCTAAAACATATTCCTAACAAAACTAGAGATATCTATAAGCCAATCTGTACTCTCTCGTAAGAATGTGGAGCTGAAAAAGCATATACACTATTATTAGGTGCATTCTCCCCACATAATGTAATCTATTAAAATTCGCTTGTCAACCAGGGCATTTGAATGCGAGTCACTACCACTTGGTCTAAATATTTCCTATGTACGAGTGAGATTCACATACAAGGAAGGTAATAGCGAAGCAATTGTGTTATATTATGGTCAATAACAACATTTGAGTTTCTGATCTTTAATTGTTTATCAACTCTAATAGAAGTCTTCACAAACTTAAGAAGAAATCTTTGATCTCTAATGGCATATAATTTATTATCTTTTATAATTCAAATATGGAAATAATTTTGACTTTAAGTCAAAATAGATACTTGTAAATGATGACTCAAATTTTCTAGACGTGTATATGAGGAATACTTCTTTATCGGAGTTACGGGATATTGGGAATTCTTCCACTTGAAAGAATCCTTTTTTCCTCTCATGGAAGAGATATTTCTGAATCTCTTGACTGAGAGTTTCAATCCTTGAATATGGAAGGAGACTTTTCTATTGAAAATGAATTATCTTGTAGGTACACTTGGATGTTTGGAGCTCTAATTGAGTGACACACTGTGAGACTGGGTGACAAATACTTGAGTGAAGAGTGGAGTGAAACACATTGTTAGATCACTAAACAAAAATTACACACTTGCACTGTGACAAAATGGTTATTGATTATAGTCTCTTCACTTAGTTTTGTGGTCCTCAACCTATCCTATGATACATTCTAATGGATTATCCAACCAAGGGGAGATATTAAAGATATTACAACAAAAATAGTCTTTCTTAGTCTTTCTTTGACTAAGAGGGAGAGTTCTTTGTCAAAAATGGAGTTCTTCACCTTGGGGGAGAGATTATTGGTTCCAAGTTCATAATGTCTTATTTTGGTATCTATGGGAAGATCGGAAGATTGAAGAATATGTTGATAATACGTATCTATCTGCAACTTAATTTAAGGGAGAGAACCAGTTCTCTGCTGAAGCTGAATGTCATAGAAGATGAGAAAGGTATAAGATAAAGTTATTTACAAATTTAGAGCTGAATGTTGGAAGCTTAGTGAAGATCAATTTTTTGGAGTTAGTTGAGTTATCCTCCAAACTGTTGCTTCTCCATGTATATTTGAATGTCAGGTGTAACAGTCAAATAGGGAGAAGACTGTTGAGCAAGATTGAAATTGAATGTTCAACTTAATAATTCTGGTTTGGATAACTCAACATAGAACAAAGGATTTGTAAATAATCTATGTTCCACTATAATCAATTTAGAATGATGATTAGATATATATATAATGATCTTGGTAGTTGTAGTGAAGAAGACGTCAACAGAAGCCCGTATGGTGTTTATTAATATGTTCGGCAATGGCTGAATAAGGTTGAAGTCATTCGAAGCAGTTATTAGGGTTAGTGTGAAGACTTTAAAGGCTCTAAGTGAAGCTGACGGATATAATAGAAGACTTAATAGTGGTTTACAGAGTTTATAATACGAAGGCATGAGAGCGGAACTAGTCATCTGTTAACCAGATCAATTGCAATAGATGTCAGTGATCCGTGAAAGGAAACTGAGTTTTATTATTAGATAACTGTTAATTGGTATTTATATCAAGGGTAATGTTAGAAGATTTAATTATGAAGACATTATGATTAGAAGAGTTGAAGATACAAAGGACTACTACACAAGACTTACAAGAATTGACCTAAAAATGTACAATAATCTAAGTACTTGGTACAAGTGAGAAGTGGTCAATTCCTATGCTCCCAAAATGGATCAACAATGGAGTAAAATGAATCAACAAGGTCTAAGATGACTAAAATGGAGATTATGTGTAGCAAGGTGTCGAGTTTAAGCTCCCTCTAGCATCATTATAACATAATTGTCGAGTTCAACTACAAAGAGATCATTCCTTAAAAAAATAAAGAGATCAAAGAGCAAGTCTTAGACTCGACAATGAGCACTAGTCGGGTCCTAAACCTGCCTTTCTTTTCTCGGTTGATTTCAAGGAGAAAATCAAATACATTGAGGCTGCATTCCTTCATATTGTCGAGCCCAAAAGTAATTGAAATAGGTGAACTCGGTTTTAAGCTTTAAGGACATCATATTGTCGATTCCAAGAAGAAGAGAAATGGCTTGTCAAGTTTAAGATGCTACTGTTGAGTGCAATAATTAGAGAATGTGTACAATAATGCCACCTACTCTATATATCATATGGACAAAAATCAAGCCACATGTCCTTGTTTTCCTGATCAAGCTACATTATCTATAAATCTATTTGTTCAGGAATTGAAGAGTGGTCACTTCTAGAGAATACACAGCGAAGCTCTTGAAAATTGAATTCTTGGATCAATTGTTTGATTCTTTTAAGGATTTTATGAAAGAAAATGCTGCCCAAATTTCTACACGTCACTAAAGTCTTACATGATTGATAACACTCATTAGATCTAGCTGATATGGATTGAAAATAAACCTAAAGACATAACAAATGTTTTGTGTTTGTGCCCTAGAGACAACACTATAATGTTTTAGTTTAAGACATATGGATTATTAATATTTATGTTCTATCGATTATTCCTTTTATAATTTATTAATTCTTAATTTACTTCAATATAAATGTTAGATTAATAAATGTCCTTGAAATATGATATGAATTATATATCTCTAAATACGTGACTTAGAAATGAGATTGTGAGAATAGTATCAATATTCCTAAAGGTCCCTAGTCAAGTATTATTATTAAGGGACAATAATAATACATTAAGACTGGTGTGTTTATTGACTGATAATCACATCTCATTGATCATTGGTATATTGATACTAAAGTAAAAAATACAGACAGATGTAAATGTACATGGTGCTGGACAGACCCAATGTGAGATTCTACATGTATGTTGTGTCATAAGTAATCCTCACTGTGATAATGATGTAATGGTCCTTTGACTTGAAATCATTATATTTTTATATGAGAATTAATGTACTTTGATTACATTAAAAGTTACCTTTGACCGGGTAATGATAAAAGTGTATTTCGGGTATATTATGAATCGTATGAGAAATATGAATGATCTAAAAAAGATTTAACCCTCCTAATTTTAGGAGTGATATTATTGGCCTCTTGTGTGAGCTAGACTATGAAATGTGTGGCCACGCTCAAATGTTGATTTGATATGATAGTCTAATCATTGATCAAAACTTGGATTAAACTATGATGAGGATGACACATTATATGCCTCTACTTTAATCTATAATATTTGGTAAAATGGATTATATTACATTATACATTATCACGAAAGGTTAAATCGATCACCGATTGTATTATTATTACTTGGGTAGCAATGATGTATTACTAGATGCCGCTCATTGTCTATGATTTTAAATTAGATTTAAAATTCGTTGTCAATGTAATAATAACCTATAGGGCCACACACAAAGAATGCTTATTTAATTTAAATTGGATTTAAATTATATTAAAGTAATTCAAATTATTTATAATATTAATTAAGTATGACTTAATTAATTAGATAAATAATGATATTCGAATTTACTAATATTAATTATGAAATTCAGTTGTAAAATAATTAAGTGTGACTTAATTATTATACAAATAGGAATTTTGAATTAATAATAACTCCTAATAAGTTAAGAGTTATAATTCATTTTTCTAATCTCTATATATAATATCTCTTGTGGCTGATTTTTAATATAAGGCTTACCAAAAATCCTAGCCACCAAGAGAGAAGATGGAGAGAGCAAGAAGAAACGAGTTTGTGCTAGTACACATCCAATCCTCGAGTTCAAGCATTCGTGTGGATACCGATAGAGCGTAGATCGTGAGAGCGGGATGCGTGGTGATTGAACAATCTTTGGATCTCCTTTATTCAACCAATTTGTAAAGCTTCTTAAGGTAAACAATCTGATCTACGAATTAAATATCTATTTTTCACATAGATCTTGCGATTGGTTTTAAAAATTCTTTTTTTTCACATTTTTAATTACTGTTTCCGTTGTGTTAATGTGCTCAAAACCCTTCAATGACATCAGAGCTACTTCCGAAAAGTGTTTAATTCGTTTATGTGTTTACTGGTTTTATGATGATAACATGTATACAATATTCTATGTCTGTTATGTATACGATTTTATATGTTTTACATGTTGATATGTTTATATATGTGTATGTATGTATATGTTTTGAATATATGATATTCATGAGAGTTTTATAATCATATAATGATTATATAATCATATAATGATTATATAATCATATAATGATTATATAATCTGTATATATTCTGATATATACATGTTTTATATTCGTTCTTATTATAAGAATCGTATTTGATACGATCCTAAATCGGATACAGCGGATTTGCTGAAATCTGGGCATGGTGTCCGATTTTGGCGAATGAATATGTTATTTGATATGTAAGGCATTTGATGTCGTTCAGGACATGTAATATGCGACTAATGTTATCAGATTTAATTTTGAATTTTCTGAATTTTTCCATATTTGGTTTTTATGATTAGATCATTATGGGTATAATATGTTAAGATCATATTATGTGTTTTAATATGTTCTTATGTGTTAATTGAGCATGGTGGATGGTTATGGCTTATGACCTTAGGTTAATGGTTTTGGTTTTTTAAATAAGGCTTGCATGTCATTTGATCTTATAATTATTAAATCTAGAATGTAACTCGAGTTCTTATTTTAAGTACATTATATTAGTTTTTATTTTTCATTTGTGTAATGTACATGAAGACATAAAGATTTGAAGATCAAGGAAGGGTGATCTCACATAGAAGGCATCCAAGAAAGCAATGCATGAAAGAAGACATGTAATAGTTAGCTTGTATTTATTTTTCACCTTATTGACCTAGATTTTTATCATTAGCTTGATGAAGATCACATAGGATGAAGCCATAACCAACCGCGTTTATTTATTGTACTTTACATATATATGCCCATATGATGAAAGTATGTATAAAGTAGTTTATAAACATGCATGCTTAATTAGATTAATGATGTATGTATTAGATATGACACTCATTCTATGATGGCTAAATAAGATAAATATGTAACGAATCAAGATTTTAAAATGTACAAACGATTATGAGATTCTCGTGTTTATGAAACACGGAATAAAATACAAATTTTCTTTGTTTATGACATGGGGCGATTTTGTCAAAGCGAGTTCATTGAACTTGTAATACCCCCAGATCCGGGGTCGGGGATCCGGGCCGTCACGGTCTTTCTTTCCACAATATCACTTAACTTAATTAATAATAAATAACCTCATGATGTGACCCCGCACTAACACACACCACAACACGTTATAGTCTCAGAGATGAAATTGAAATAAGTACAAGTCCTTGAATCCATAATTTAAAAGTTATTACAACCCAAAATGATTACTTGATAAGTTTACAGTTAATTGCCATTATCTGCCACAAGTTATAATTATACATAATTGATTCCCAAAAGTAGAATGCCTGATCTACAAATAAATCTACCTCTGCAGCTATAGCAGCTACGATATCAACGGGAAGACGCGGGACGCTTCCCACGCTCTTGCGCTGGGTCTTCTTGAGTCTGGCCATCTTTCCTAACTGTTGTTGTATGATGAAGAAATGAAGCAAGAGTGAGCATTACAGCTCGCAAGATAATATATAGTGTAAACAATAATGCAAGTATCTAAATGGATAACTTACTAGAAACCTTTATCTAGTGTAAGGTAATTACTTACTGGATATAAGCTTAAAGGAAGATGAAGTTACCAATTACTTCACTATACTTATATCTTTTTGTAAAACTACTTGAACTACGATCATTCAAAGTATAATAAGTTTTCGAAGTTCATCACATAGGTGGGACTACAACATAAGACTTGAATAGATTCAATCTTTGAAATATTATTGAATGAAATGAAGTTACGAGATACTTCCTTAAGTCCCGATATATATATATCCATATATATCTCAAATACATTTCCTAAAACCTCTGTCATGTAAAATATGAACAAAGTTGCAATATCCAATCACAGTGATGTTCCCCTCATCTATTTTCCAATCATGGAGGAACCTCAAGTAAGTGAGGTAAACACTTTTGTCTCTACTACTTCCCAACCACTAGTTTCTTTGCAAACTTCTGTGGAAATGGCATCTGTGACAATGACCAAACATGTGTCTACCCAAGCCACAAAATCAAATATTTTAAAATCCAAGTCTAAAAACCCCCACTCCAGTTCCTCTCAAAAGGGACTAGTTTCAAAAACTACTAAATCCAAAGAGGGGAGTGTGAAGGGAAGTAAGATTGGTGAAGGACAGGGTGAACATCAAAGAAACCCTAAGAATAAGGAGAGTGAGGTGTTTGTAACCCAAACTAGCCATACTGCAGTTTCCCAACAAACTGTAGTGCTTAATAAAGATTCTAGCTCATTATTAGTCTCACTTGTTAACATGCTAGATATGCTACTTAGTGATAAGTACTATGACTTTAGTGAGTCTTTCATGTATGATTTAGGTTTCAAGTTAGGAGACATTAAGAAGAGAAATAAGAACATCTATTATGCTAGATTCTTTATGATGATTGTTAATCATATTTCTAAGGATCTCTCTATTGAGAACCCAACAAACAAGCTTGATTGTTGGGTCCAAGAGAAGAGAGTTATTGCTAATTTAAACAGGGCAAATCATGTGACTGAATTAAAGAATAATATTTTGAAGGAAGCACACAACTGAATATTTTTGATTCACTGGGGAAGTACCAAAATGTACCATGATTTGAAAAAGAGTTTTTGGTGGCCGAACATGAAAAGGGAGATTGCGGAGTGGATTTCAAAATGCGACATGTGCCAAAGAGTGAAAGCAGAACATAAAAAACAAATTTTTTGATTCAACCATTGAAGATTCCAGAATGGAAGTGGAAAAATATTGCCATAAATTTTGTAGTGGGTTTACCGCGAACACGTTCTGGACATGACGCGATTTGGGTGATAGTTAACCGCCTTACGAAATCGGCTCATTTTCTTCCAATCAATAAGAAGTCTTCGTTAGACAGACTAGTTCATATGTATGTACATGAAATCGTGTTACGCCATGGTGTACCTATATCAATAGTTTTGGATCGAGACCCGCGATTCAACTCGAGATTCTGCAGGCAATTTCAAGAAAACCTTGGGACAAAATTAGACATGAGTACGGCATATCATCCATAAATCGATGACCAAAGTGAACGAACAATCCAAACCATTGAAGATATGTTGCGAAGCTGTGCAATTGATTTTTGGGGAAGTTGGGACGATCATCTACCACTCGTAGAATTCTCATATAACAATAGCTACCATTCTAGTATTGGCATGCCACCATACGAAGCGTTATATGGACGAAAGTATAGAACACCGACGAGTTGGGATGAAGTTGGAGAAGGAAAGATTTATGGACCTGAATTGATTCAGCAAATGAAGGACACTGTCACTGTGATCAAGAATAGACTCATTGTTGCTCAGGATAGACAAAGGAAGTACGCGGACCCCGCCCGGAAAGATGTAAAATTTGAAATTGGGGAAGCTGTATTACTAAAAGTATCACCATGGAAGGGTTTGACCCGATTCGGTAAGAAAGGAAAGTTAGCGCCAAGATACATTGGACCTTTTGAAATCTTGAACCAAGTAGGGAAAGTTGCTTATGAGTTAGCTTTACTGCCACAATATCAGGACGTGCATAATGTATTTCATGTTTTATAATTGAAGAAGTATAATCCAGACACCGACCATGTGATAAAAATTGAACCAGTGGAAATTCATGCTGATTTATCGTATGAAGAATAACCTGTGTAGATACTGGATCGACAAGAGAAAATTCTTAGAAATAAAGCAAAAAGTTTGGTAAAAGTATTATGGAGGAATCCTAAAGTCGAAGAAGCAACGTGGAAATTAGAATCTGAAATTCGAAATCGATATCCTCAATTATTCTCCTAGATTCTAAGGACAGAATCCTATAAGGGGGAGAGGATGTGACAACCGATAAATATTTGAGTTATTTAAATAAGTGCGATATATATATTCCTAAATATTATGTGTTATAAGGCCGAGTATGCAAATTCAATATATATTGTGTATAATTTTGTCATTTGGCATTGCGAGTGTTGCCGGAATATTTTAAGCGTGTAAATTCCGTACGCGAGTAAGATTTTCGCTACGCGATTAGTTAAATAATAGAGATTTCTCGCTAGTTAGTAATATTTGATTAGTAGCGATTAGGCGATAAATTTTTATTTTAGTATTGTGGAATATAATCAATTTACATGCAATTATTTGTGTAATTTAGAATGTGTTAAGTGTAATTTTCATAGTTTATTTGTTAGTATAATAATATGTGAAAAATATTTTAATATAAAATTTTGTTCAAAATTTTTTTAAACAATTTTATTAAATTTCTAAAATCTCATAGTATTTATGGTATTTATTTGGTGATTTATGGATTTATATTTTAATTAATAAAATCATTCTTTTAAATTATACTTTTATTAATTATTGAATTACAAGCATACCCTTGCATGCAATTTCCACTCAAATAGAGACCAAGGGTAGGATTGTCCTTTCACTCCCGACTAACTCCTTTTGACCAGGCAAAAGACCAATAAAACCTTACATGCAATAGTTGGCTATTAGTGGATGAAGGACAAAAGAGAAAGTTCATAACTCCACTACCATTTTAGTAAGACAAAAACAAATTTATACACTCCACTCACATCATTTCTTTTCCACTAACATCACTTCACTCTCTTCCATCTCTTTCCCTCTCTCTCGGCCGCACCTTCAACCCCCTCCCATCTCATTTTTTTCATTTTCATTTCTTCATCTTCTTGCATCTTTCAACCCCTCTAAGCAAAGGACAATTTCACTTAGTTCTATATCATCATTTAAGGTGAGTTTTCTTAGTTGCATGTAGTCAAAGCCAAGGGTTTAACTTTGATTCCTGTGAATCTAGAGTTGAACTAAATGTGGCTTATAAAACTTGAGCAAGAGATGGTCTTGATGAAGTGTTATGCTTCTACTTTCAAGCCATGATATTGATCTCAAGCATTTGGCAATGACTCCAAGGAGTCGAATGGGTTTTTGTGCTTTGTGTGTTGGTTTTATTTGATTTCAAAAAGAAAGAAGCTTTTCATGTGACTTTTAAAGAACCTATGATCTTTTAAAATGTGTTTTTACAAAGTTTCTATCCTTGCATGCTCTGATTTTTACACTAAAAGTTGAAGTTAATGTTTGCATGTCATAGTATAAGTGATATTTCGAACAAATATGTTATGTGACTTGAATTTGAGTTTTGTGCAATGCATGCTATGGTTTTTGCTTTAAAATGCTAGTATGTTATGTGCCTTAATGAGTTATGATTAAATCTTGTAGCCATCAAGTTGTTACCTTGTGTTTTTGGTTTAAAAATTTGCTTAGAAGTTCACATATAAAATCTGCTCTGCTATACTCTTTGTTTTTACCTCGGTAAATGACTATTATGGCTAAGTTTATGCTCGTATTTTTCCATAGAATGATAGTTAGTAGGGTTGTGTATAATGTAGGATAGATTTGTGAGCTTGAATGTTGGTTTTGGTGTTGATTTGGGAGTTAAGGTGGAAGGAGGTACACTGGGTACTTTGTAGCAGAATTTTTCACCCTAAGTATAAGTTGTTTTAGATGATTTTTGGTGAGGCCTTGCTTGGCCCAAGTTTACTGGAGTTAGGAATTGAGTTATACTTGAGTCCAGTAGCCTTAGTTCAGCAAGAAACTTGCATTTAGGTAGGTGCACACCCCCATCATCGAGAGCAACTCAGAATAGGGCATGGATAGGTAAACTTGAACTTTGGTCGATTATAATCATGCCTTAGGCCAGGCCTTCACAGGGACTTGACTTAAATAAGTATAATGCATCCCTAGGAAGCTTAAAAAACCTTTAGAATTAAAAATTGAATGAGAAAAGTGAGTTTTATGTGAGTGAAAATAGGGCAGAGTGAATTCGAGGGAGGCTGGTCAAGTGTCAACTTTGGGCAGAAGCCTAGAGAGTCCTAGGTGAGGCCTTGGCCTGAAACAAAGTCTGAGAGTTAGTTTTAGGTCTTAAGAATCCATTGTAATTGTTTTTGTTAGAATGCCCCGAGTAGAAGTTGAGATATCGGCTAAAGAGCACAGGACGTGCAAACTATTGCTCGCAGGGGACTTCGGTGAGAGTCTTGACCTTTGTAAACCTTTAGAAGTGAGGCCTTTGAGTCTTACCAACTTTAGAAGTTATTTTAGAGTCCTAAGAACCTGCAGGAAGTGATTTGAAGTGAAGGCCCAAGGTGGAGACACCCCATTTCCATCAAGAAACCCGAGAGCACCCTTTCGAGTGGCATTAGGAAGCTTTAGTGGTATTTGTTGTGTTTGGGACTTAGAAGTGAAGAGTCCGAGTGTTGCACATCATCTTTAGGGTTAAGTTAAGGTCAATGATAGTTCTTATGTGTTACTTTCTTATGTACTTAGGTGTTTAGATGATATTATAGTATAAATAACTAGTAGTATATGCCATGTCGTTATGTAATTATGTGACTATATGGATTACATGAATTGTATGTAATTAAGTTATGTATAATCATAAGTTTGTGTAATCGTAATTATAATAGGGGTAAAGGTTAGTCTAGAAGCTTATAGGCTTATAAGTCGATAAAGGGTGAATAGTAATGAGATTAATATAATGTGTAGATTCTGAAGCGAAGGGGAAGACTCGTGCCGTCAAGATCGAATAATCTTAGAACTATTGGAAGCAGGTTACTAATTTCTTATGCTTAAAATTGTTGGCAAGTTACTAATTTCTTATGCTTATAATTGTTGGCAAGTTAATAGTTTCTTATAATTGTTGGCAAGTTACTTACCTCTTTATTCTTATAATCGTTGCACATACTTACATTTCCCATGAATGCTTATTTATAACAACTCCATGACCATAATTATTTTCAATACTTCCTTTAATCACTCTTAGTTTGATTTGTACTTTACCTTCAAATGTTCTTCCTTTGAATCTAATTCAATTAATTTGATACCCAATCTTTCCCCGGCATCCATGTTATAAATCAATAAAATAAATGTTTTCTTATCTTAGTGGATTGGACCTAGGCGCAAGTCCTTTTCACGTTATGGATAGGCTCACATATATCCTAGGGATCCCATTATATTTGAGAACCCAGCGCGGTTCGGGATTACTTCGCGGCTGATCACCGGCTATAATCCGTAGCATCCTAAAATGATTTTTGATGATTTGATAATTATAACATGATTTTCCGATGCCATGATACCATATACCATGTTTCGATTATTATGATTCTACCATGTCTTTATAGTATAGCATATTGTGCGATATCATGATTCCATATACCCTGTTTCAATTGCTATAATTCTACCATGTCTTCATATTTTAACTTCATGTTTCTTATTGTCATTCTCACAAGTATCCATATTCCCCTTGATTTATGAACTCGTGATTGTGAGATAATGTCTTGCTTAGTAGAATGATTTGTACTTGATGAGCATTGTAGCTCATTTTCTCGTGTTTAACCCTCTTCTATAGCTAGCAATCATGGTTCGTACCAAGCAGACCGCCCGTAAGTCAACCGCTAGGCAGGGTGAAGACCATTTGAGGGCGCATGTAGAATATATATAGTTTAGGCGGAATCCACCAGTATGTAATTGTGGTATTAGTTAGAGGGTTGTTTCAAACTCTGAACGTGTAAAGATCTTGGGATTGTTGTTATTTTGGTTGGGTTCTAATATATCATTATCGTCCTTAGGACTTATAAGTTTGTAATAATTATGGTTCTTTTTTATTTAGAGTGTGTGTGTTGGGGTGTGACAAAGATTATCCTTCATCTAGAGTCCCACAGTCAATTTTTGATCGACTTGTCTAGGAAGACACTCTCTCAATTTATATTTTCGGAATGAACATCCATTTTGAGGAGATGAGAAGAGCTGAGGAGGTTGAACAGCGTCACCTAGAGGAAGATAAGCGTCGCCTCGAATACTTGGCGCTGCAAGAGAATATAATTTATCTTGTAAGTTCTATGTCTCACATCTTCCATCGTAGAGCGATGAAGAAGAAGAAGAAGAAGAAGAAGAAGAAGAAGAAGAAGAAGAAGAAGAAGAAGAAGAAGAAGAAGAAGAAGAAGAAGAAGAAGAAGAAGAAGAAGAAGAAGAAGAAGAAGAAGAAGAAGAAGAAGAAGAAGAAGAAGAAGAAGAAGAAGAAGAAGAAGAAGAAGAAGAAGAAGAAGAAGAAGAAGAAGAAGAAGAAGAAGAAGAAGAAGAAGAAGAAGAAGAAGAAGAAGAAGAAGAAGAAGAAGAAGAAGAAGAAGAAGAAGAAGAAGAAGAAGAAGAAGAAGAAGAAGAAGAAGAAGAAGAAGAAGAAGAAGAAGAAGAAGAAGAAGAAGAAGAAGAAGAAGAAGAAGAAGAAGAAGAAGAAGAAGAAGAAGAAGAAGAAGAAGAAGAAGAAGAAGAAGAAGAAGAAGAAGAAGAAGAAGAAGAAGAAGAAGAAGAAGAAGAAGAAGAAGAAGAAGAAGAAGAAGAAGAAGAAGAAGAAGAAGAAGTCTGAGTAGTCAGATTATGTTAGGGTTTTATGTTTAAAATTCTATAAATATTGTACTCTGCTTCTTAAATATTAATGAAAATATCTTTTTCCTTCTTTGATTTCCTAATTGAGTAAATGTCTACTTTCTTGTTTGTTCTTGGATGATTATGAATGTTAATATTCCAATTAGTACTGCATGCTTAATTTCAGAAATTTTTTAATAGTGCATGTGAGAAACTAATCTCTGCTTGAGTTCATATGTTCACTACAGTACAGATTGAGCACATTACAGGAAGAAACTGATTTCACAGAAGAAATTTATGAAAGATTTAATTCTGATCGCATGAGAATTATAATTTATGAGTGTTATGGTTTATCAAAATTCTTTCAAACTTTCTTTTTCCCTCCAAGAAAGTTGTCCACACTTAATCTCAAAATCATAAATCTTATATCTCAAATTTCTTTTTAACTAATAAAACACTTGAATCCATTTCTCAAATGTTGCCAAAATCAAGTGACATAGTTCTTGAAATTATGTTCACTACTCAGAAACAACATTAAGTTGGTTAGAGACTACATGATGGGGTAGATCTTAATGATACTAACAGAGACACAAGGGTATCATCAGTTTTAGTGAAGACCCTGTGAAAGCTTATAATAAACACATTCAAGTGTCAGTTCTTTGCAAAAAGAACAAAATTTGATATCATGGTACATGACAGTAACCTGATCAAATCCTTTCCAGTTCAAATGGAGGTTCCCATAATTGGTGAACATCAACTGTCATAACCATAATGTTAACTATGAGTTTAATTCTGACTTCAGATTCACAAGGTATAAATATTGTTATTACTTTATCAGTATTTATTATAAATACTGATTTGGTATTTTCAGCATTTATTATGCATGTTTTAAATCCTGTTGGTATGATTATTTTTAGACCTTATTCAAGGATTACCTCTAGTTGTATGACCACAGACCGCCCTTATTTAGCCACCTCTTATTTATGTAGGACAATCTTTCTGAGCTTTTCTGTGAGTTGTGTGAAAAGATTTAGAGAAAAACAAAATTGAAGAGTGGCAGGATCCTTCATGGAAAAAGGAAAGGTAGATGAGAGATAGGATTTAGTAATCCTTGTGAGAAACTCTGACTATTGAAAGACATGAGCTGTGTGGTGTGAGGAGTAGAGGGACTACTTTAAAATAATATAGGGAGTAAGTGATACTTGCTATATTTTTGCAGGTGCACAGAGTACACATGAAACAGCTGCTGATCAACAATCAATTGACACCTTGATAAACTCTGATGTACCTAGTACTGATAATCTCCATGCAGGTCTAAGTACTGATACTTTCTTGCAGTCCATTCAATCTCCTATTCCACAACATGAAACAATCCATGTTTTTGCTGAAAAACAGTCCATTCACTCTACTATTCCACCACTTGAAGTAATCCATGTTGTTACTAAATATGTAGTAGCACAATAGTCCATTCATAAAGTTTCATCCATTTCAGGGTCACCACGGAAATCTACAGGAACTGAGGTTCTAGAAGTAAATTTAGAAGCTCCGGTTCATTTATCTACAATACATGAAGATGTGGAGTTTACTGCTGCTGGTATTGAAGCTTCTGAAGCTGCTGGATTACATACTGCACCAATTTCTAATTCTATCTTAAATGCTAAAGTTGGTGAGGAAGTTCAGCTGATAGTACCAAATCCAGTTGCAAAGGGAAAATCTAATGATGGTGAGAAGCTAATATTTCTAATGTACTTATAGATCCTGAAGATGATCTTTTCTTCCCTGAAGATATGCCTACACATGTAAGGCAACAGAAAATGAAGGAGTTAGATGCCAAAAAGAAGCAGGATTATTTTTATGATCTCTGGAATGCTAAATAGAAAGATGATACATATCCTATTTCCAGACCAAATGCTATTGAACATCTGGAAATAGCTGAAAAGAGAATTCAAAATCCTGATATGTTTACTCATCTGGAAGCATATACTCTAGTTGTCAGAGCCTTACATACAGCTCAAGAAGCAACTACTTCTCAAATCAATCTGATCAAAGAATCATTGATTGCTTTAAGACTGACTACTCATCAGGAAATTCAGAAACAAATTGCACCAATTGTTTCCAGACAAACTGCAATTGAAGCTAATCAAGCTAGATTGGAAGCTAAGCAAGTTCAAATGTCTGATCAACTTACAGAGGTACCGAATTGAATGGAGATGATCCTTTCTCTAATGCTTGGTGATGATGCCAAAAAGGGGAGAAAATTATTCAATCTAAATGCAAGCAGCTGACATTGACAAATACTAATGATGAAAATCCTGATGGAGGTAATAAGGGGGCCAGAAGAATTGTGAAAGGAGAAGAGGTGAAGAGCTAGTTGGAATTAGTGGTTCATCAAAAGCAATCATTAGATCTCAATCTAGACAAGGTGGAGAAAGTAAGAGAAGTGAAGGAAGAGTTAGAGAATTAACTGTGACTACAACATTAGTAGAAGCAAGTCAATATCTTCAAACTCCGAAAGTGAAAGGTAGAAAGACAACCTTATTCTACAAGGATCCAAATATTCAAGCATTTGACTCTAAGGTGAGTAGAAGAATTTGAAAGAGAAAAACCTGGAGTTCATCTAGAATAGCTAAGGCAAATGGAGGAAGACTTCAAGAATTCCATGAAAATAGTAAATACTTATATTACTGTTATCTCTCAAGATCTTTATGAAGATGATTCTTCTAACTGAACAACTAAAGGTGTAGTTATAAAGGAGGTAAGTCAGGCAGAGGATGAAATATCTCTTAGAGCTCAAGCTATTTTAACTGTTGACAGGAAGCATAAAGGGAAAGAGAAGATAAGAGAGAAGTCAAAGATTTCAAAGCCTAAAGCCAGAGTTGTTGCAAAGAAGAAATCAGTATCTAAAGCAACTAAATCATAAATACTGATAGATCCAATCTATACAGTTGCTCAATCTTTTGATACTAGTGAAATTGTTGAAGAAGAAGTCAGTCATGTTCACCAAAGAAAGAGAATTCATAGAGCTGACTGGGCAGAAAAACTGAAATTAACCTCTGACATTGCTCAAGTTAATAAAGAAGAAGTTATTATTCAACCAATCACAACCTCTGATTCTACTCATGTTGTTGAATTCTTAAACCCAATTCAAGCAGATTTATCAAATCCTGATTCTGAAGACATAGTCTCTGATAAGCCAAAACTTACTTTTGAAGAAAAGAAGAAACTACTATGGAGAAGCAAGAAACCAACACCTAGAAGAGATTCTTCTGAAAATATTAAAGAAGATATACAGTAGAAGTTCTCAATCTAGAAAAAATGGAATCACATGTGGTCTTGGAAGATTAAATGATGATGATCCATTTATAGGAGATGCTTTAACTTTAAGAAAGCATTCTAACTTGACGGAAATTGGAGACAATGTGATGCTTGAAGACTTACAGAAGATCATATCAGTGCAAATTGTTATTGATGATGTTGAAGAGAAGATAATTTATTTTCTGTAGTTTGGGAGAAGCTTAAGGTTGAGTCAAGAATAGTTAAGAGATAAACCATGGCAGGAATTGGAACTTATTGCTACAATTCTCAAGATAACTAATTTTGTAACTGCCAGATAGTCTGCATTCATAAAGAACCTGATACAGTTAAAGCAGAGAGGAATGCCTTACAATCTAACTATATTCCAAAGTATATTGATCAAACTGAATATGTTGTTGATATGCCTATTGGAGGAGTCAAGATAGAAATGAGTCTAGGGACTAAAGTTTTAACCTTTAATCCTGATGGAAAGAAAATTGGGTTTCTAGAGCTGGATGATCTATCTCTTGAAAATTCAAAGTTACATAATCTCAGGGATGCCATCTATCAGAATGATGAATCAACGGACGAACTGAAGGAACATAAATAGAGGATGCAATGGTATTTGGATATAATGGAAGAAAATATGTTGAGGAAGTTTCTTGAAGATTTTCCAGACTATGTTAGAGTTCAAGAGTAAAGTCTGATATTCACTGAAGTAAGATTGAATATGCATACTTGATTCCTGCATTTAGATAGTTTTGACATCATCAATTGGAACTTATACATATTTTTAGAATGAACAAGTTAGGGAGATTGTTAGAAGCAATTGATGATATCAGCAGAAACTATTAGAAGTTCACATCAAAACTTATATCAACGGATGATGATATCAACAGATGATGATATCAACGGATGATGATATCAATGGATGATGATGTCAACGGATGATGTAATCAGTAGTTGTCACATCAGTTGATCTTCGATAAGGAAAAGGAAACATGAACTCAAGGCGGCAAAGGACTTTATCTCAGAAGTATAATTGTAATAGGTTTCCTTATTATTAGTAGAATAGGATTCCTTATACATTATGGAACGGTGCTCTATATAAAGCACATATTAGGTTCATGTTATATGCATTGCAAATATTTTTATATCATTCGCATAACCTAGCAGCTCTCAAGGATATTTGTTCATCATTTTGAGAGAGTACATTTGTAATCAGTTTTTATCTGTTAATATAAAAACTGTAGATTCTGTTGAAGCTTTGTCGAATTATTTGAATAAATTGTATTCACCCCCCCTCTACAATTCATTATAGACCTAAAAAATGTTTTACATTTTGCCACATTAAATCTCTCTTATGCCAGTATTCCTCATTTTTGTTCTTTCATTATTAATTATTGATCTATTGAGCAAATACCTATTATTCTAGATTATTTGTGAACCCTAGATTATGATATTTTAACCAAAATGGTTTATCATCAAATACTTTACAGACTGGATGGTTATGAAAAGGGCCAGCGATGGACTGGACCCTATAATTTATTAGGCCAAAATGTGCCTGGGTACCCGATATGATGGTGGGTCTATGCGGATGGGCATAGATCTGTGACACCCTCCAAACCCGGGTCAGAATTTGGGGTTCACAACACACATATAATATATAAACCTGTTTATGAAAGTAATAATATGCAATGACCCTACTTACCATAATCCGCGGATCGCAACAGGTTAAAGTATGAAAATAAGCCACAACCTTCAATTTAATTACAACGAACCAAATCCCAACTAGTTTAACTTACACTGAAAATGAAATTATTCTTACAATCTTGCATAACTCAACTACAATATAAAGCTCCTACTAGCTCGATCCAACTCAACCTGGAATCCTAGCTCGCACACTGGATTGGGAAACCTTGCTATCAACCATTTATTTTTTAACTATAGAATACATAAACAGATTCGCAAGAGTGAGCTAAGTAGCTCAGCAAGTCATAATAACAATAACTGAGGTTAAACAATGATCAATTGAGATGATTCAGAGGAATCAAGTTTCTTTTTAAACAATCATTAGAATCGGATATTCACTTTAAATTTTAAAGCCAAGGTTAGGTTGTTGATCAGTCAGGCACTAGCCCCGAGCAAGACACACGGCTCTGCTCTAGAAACGAGATCCAAGGCACGCATTGGCCTAATTCGGCCATGAATCTGGTCTGACTACGAATATGGTCCACATAAAGAAAACTATCCAATTCTAAAATAATTCGATATGATAAACACTGTAATTCAATAAATCAGAATCATGATTAACATTGATAAAACACTTATCTCAAAGCATAAAGCAATTCATGAGGATCACCAGGGTATATTAAGGTATATATATATATGAAGAACGGCTTCAAGCCAGTTGAAAAATCAGGTATAAGATGAACAATGGTTCAATGATTATACAAGGTGTGGATCTTTGATGTCACAAGGTATTATAGGGTAGGTAAATTTCTGTATGTTCAAGTAATTCTGTTTCAGTGTTCGGTATGTGGTGTATATGTATTTGTGGGGTGATATCATATTTGTATGGTTTAATCTTTGGGAAATTGACAATCAATGGTTTACAAAGAATAAGGCTTAAAACTCACAGATCAAATGATGTGATTAGGGTTCAAGGTTGAATGATTCAAAGCACTTACAATATAAAACAGGAATATTTTGAATACTAGCATTAGGTTACGAAGAAATTCAGAAATATTTATAATATATCTCGAGGAAGGTTCAGAAGTACTTGGCTTATCACAGATGATTTCCAATTTTACTTGTACTCATCTAACAATTGTAATCAACAACCACTTTCCTTCTTTTTCTATGCCTCACTTCTACTCACTGATCATTTGCTTTCTTTTTCTACACCTCGGTTCTATTTATTGATTACTTGCTTTCCTTTTCTATGATTCGATCTTCTACTAGGAATCACAAGTATCTACAAATACTCAATCTCATATTATTCTATTCGTTATATAGACGTCATAAACTTTTATCTACTATTCGTTTCACCTAAATTCGATTTACGGATCGAAAGTTATGTCCAAAACAGTCAAACAATAAACACATAGGCATATAACACATTAATAAGATAGCACACAACACACAGCACGCAAGATATTCTACAAAAATAATTTTTCAACAAAGGTTCGGGGTTAAAATGATTTTTCTGATATTTAATAGGAATTTTTAAATATTTTTCGGAATTAAAACGGGTCAACGAATCGTTTATAAACAATTAACAGGGTTTGAATACCCGAACCTGACTTAAAAATCATTTAATAATAATTATTATCGAGCCTTGAAAATAATTTAAAATAATATTTTAAATCTCGAAATTATTTTTCAAAATTTTAAAATATAAACAAATAATTAAATCTAATTAAATATTCAATTAAAATTAATTAATAATTAATTAAATCAATTAATCAATTAATATTTAACTAAATTGACCAAATAAATTATTAATTTTTAACTAAAATTAATTAATTAATTAATTCAGATTTATTTTTGAATTAAAAAATAATTTTTGGAATTAAAATAATGAATTTTTGGAATTTTAAATAATTAAAAGCCATTTTATGAAAATTAAATAAAAAGGGAATATTATTTTTATAAGTTTTTGAAACATAAATCTCGTTTTTATAATATCTGTAAATTCCAGGGACGAAAGTGCAAATTCTTGCAAAACATGGGGACGAAACAGCAAGTTTCGCTGTCTTCCCCGGCGAAACGGTGGCGGCGGCGACACCGCCGGCTGGCTCCTCTCTGCCCTAAACACCACCAAATTGTGCAGAACTCAAAAATAACACACCAGGAACACAGTTATGCATTTGTTTTAACTCGAATCACCGCCAATCGCCGGGAAAAGCTGCCGGAAACAGACGAACTCGAGTTTTCCGGCGAGGCTTTCCTGGAATCCTTTGGCCTTCAAACTGGTATCATTCAACTCCTCTTTTCACGATCTATCGACTGGTATAAATCAATTCAACTAATAATCCTTGGATCAAAAACGCCTAAATTCAATTAAGAACATTCAAACTACTTATAAACTTTAATTTTTAAATCAGAAAATCAAACTCAATTTTCTATATGTTATTGAACTCCAAATTCAACATATGATATACCAAAATGACCAGAATCAAATTATCTACAATATGCAATTATCAAATCACATAAAAATATCAAAATCAAAAATTCATAATTTATTCATAATTAAATTCAAATTTAATAAAATAAATTAAAAATACTTGATGTTTCTGCAGTGGTATGGATTGTAGAACTTGATTGTACTCGTCAAGAGCTTCGATTCGACTACTTCCACGCCCAAATCGGAGTTCGATAACGCCTTCGAATCCTCGTTTAATTATGAAGAACGCGATGAATATTCGTATTTTCTCTGGATAATTATAAGTTTTTACTGTTTATTTATGATTATATGTACAGAATAAAATATTGTATTGGCAATTTATATTTACGGAATATTAGTACCCCGTTGGATCATATCGGATATAAAAATAGAATACTTAATAATTAAGTATTAACAAAACTGATCCAATTCGGTACCGGTTTTAGGATAATTATCACAACCAAGCTTTTTAGAAATACAATCTTGGTCTCAGCTCTTTGGTTACATGAATTACGAGAACATAATATAATAGTTTAATCAAAATATCATGTTTCTCGAAAATACGGGTTTTATCAATTTACGGAAATGAATATTGTATCGAAAATTTTGTGTTGGGACCCGCACGGGTAAAACCGTACTCCGGATCGAAAAAGTCAAAACATGGTAAATTCTCGGAATATTCAAATTAGGTTCAAAAGGAGATTTCTCGGTTGATTCCCGATTATACAAAATAATTTATAAATACTCAGAAAAATAATTTATTAAATCCATAAATCCTTTATAAAATCATATACCAACATAAAACTTAATATAAAAATATCAAAATATCTATACTTTATTTTGAACATATAAAATTTAAAGTACTCAAATTGTATCACATTTAAACATCCAAACACAAATATCAATCAACAGATAATTCACTAAAATTCACATAATAATCACAGAATATTTATTGATTAAAAATAATTACACTATATATCTCGGATATTACATCCTTCCCCCCTTAAAAGGATTCTGTCCTCGGAATCTCCCAAGCAATAACTAAGGGTACTATTTCACGCATATCACTTTCTAACTCCCAGGTTGACTTTTCAACCCTTGGGTTTCTCCACAATACTTTTACTAACTTTACAACTTTATTCCTTAACACTTTCTCTCTCTTTTCTATGATCTCTATTGGATTCTCAACATAGGACAACTCTGCCTGAAGTTCTATCGGCTCACATTTTATCGCATGCCTAGAATTATGGATTATACTTTTTAAACATTGCCACATAAAAAACATTATGAATATGTTTCATATGCGGGGGTAACGCTAATTCGTATGTTACTTTACCGACACGTTTTAAAATTTTCAAAAGGTCCTACTTATCTAGGACTCAGCATATTTCTTTTGACGATCTTGTGTTGTACTTAATGTATCTAGGACTCAGCATATCTCCAACAATACTAAACCTCCTTCTTCAAACTCCATGTTCTTTCTAGCTTGATCTGCATATTTACTTTGACGATCTTGTGTTGTGCTTAACCTTTTCTAACTAATCTCGACAACTTCCTTCATCTGTTGTACCAACTCTAGTCCAAGTATCTCACATTTTTCAATTCCATCTCAATTTCTTATAAAACCAATGGCACAAATACATAACATATCTTCAATTATCTGGGTCATTCTTTCGCTTTGGCCGTCAGTCGGTGGATGATAAGTTGTACTCATATTCAACTTAGCTCCTCAAACATTCTTGAAAACTTTTCTAAAACCTTGAATTAAATCTTGAATCTTGGTCAAATATAATAGACACGGGAACTCCATAACGAACTACTATGTCCTTCAATTACAAGTGAACCAACTTGTCCAATGAAAATCTTTTATAAATAGGTACAAAATGAGCTTGCTTAATTAGTATGTCCACTATAACCCAAATGGCATCATGGTTCACTTTCATCCTTGGTAATCCGACTATAAAATGCAGAGCAATATGCTCCCATTTTCATTCTGTATCTCTAACGGTTGCAATAATCCACTAGGTCTCTGATATTCCTCTTTAATTCTTTGATATGTCTAACACCTACTAATCCCTTCTGAAATTTTCCTTTTCATATCTGGCCACCAATATTCTTCTTTAAATTTTAGTATATCTTGACACTTCCGGGATAGATTGAATACTTAAAATTGTAAGTTTCCTGTAGGATCTTATTTTTTAATTCTGTCACTTGTGGTATCCAAGTTCTGGAAGAAAATCTGAGAATTATGCGATCATTCTTCTGAGTGCGTAACTTTCCTCCTACTAAATTGTTAACATCCTGATCCATTATCTCCTCTTGACATCTCTTCATCTTCTCTGACAACTCTGGCTGAAAGGTCATACTATATATCCTTGCTTCTTTTGCGTTATAAATTCTGACTTCCAATTCCAACTTCTGAAATTCCATTGATAACTCTTCTGGTGCAGTCAACACATTCACTTTCTCCTTTTTGCTTATCGCGTTGCCATTACATTTGTTTTTCCTCGTGAATACATACTTCAAACTCTTATGGTCCATATAAATCTCACACCTTTCTCCATACAGATAATGTTTCCAAATCTTCAAAGTGAATACTATTACTGCTAGTTCCAAGTCATTGATAGGATACTTCTGCTTATGAGGTTTCGGTTGTCTATATGCATATGCAATAACTTTATTGTGTTGCATCAACACACAACCTAATCCCTTATGAGAAGCATCACTATATATTACAAACTCTCATTGATCATCTCGAAGTGATAAAACAGGTGCCATGATCAATCTCTTCTTCAATTCCTGAAAACTTCCTTCACACTTGTCAATTCCATCTAAACCTCTCACTTTTCCTAGTAAGCTTCGCCAAAGGTTTCACAATATTCGAGAAATCTTGAACAAATTTTTGATAAAAACTTCTCACTTTTGTTGGTACTTTTGGTCTTTCCCCATTTATAGTAAACTTAATCCTTGTTGGATCTATTTTGGTTCCTTCATCACTTTGACTTAAACTTCATGCAACCAAAACTCACACATTGAAAACTTAGCATACAACTTCTTCCTTCTCAGAATTCCCAAAACTATCATTAAATACTTTGCATGTTCCTCTGTTGACTTCGAGTAAATCAAAATAACATCTATAAACATAAATACAACTTATCCAGATACTCCTTAAAGATTTTGTCCATCAAGTTTAAATGTTGCTGGTGTATTGGTCAATCCAAAAGACATTACTCGAATTTCATAATAACAGTACTTAGTTCTGAAAGCTGTCTTCGGTACGTCCTCAGGTTCGATCTTCCATTGATGATACCCAAATCTTAAATCAATCTTAGAAAATACTTTGCTTCTTTCAACTGATCAAAAAAATCATTACTTCGAAATAAAATATACTTGTTCTTGATAGTAAACTTATTGAGCTTCCTCTAGTCGACACATAATCTCATGCTTCCATCTTTCTTCTTGACAAATAATGTCGGTGCACCCCAGGGGGACACACCGGATCTAATCACTCCTTCTTCTATCAATTCTTGCAATTTCTTTGTTAACTCCTTCATGCCATTCTATATGAGCCTTGGATCCTGGTTCCGTTCCAGGTGCTAAGTAAATCGCATACTCAATTTATCTATTTGGAAAAAGTCCTGGTAACTCGTCTGGAAACACGTCTAAAAACTCATTGATTATTAGGAATCTTCAAGTTTTACTATCTCCTGACTTCTATTAATCAACATAGCGCTCACATCTTTTGCCACCGTATCCTTTTAGTTTGAATCATTGTTAAAAACTTCGTTACTTTGCCTTTAACCTCTAAATGTCACCACTTTCTCATCCGGCGTCTTCAGAATTATCTTCTTATTACGACGGTCTATTGGAGCATCACGCTTAAATAGTCAATCCATTTCTAGAATAATGTCAAATTCTCCTATCTTAAATGGTATCAAATCAGCACGAACTTATTGCCAGAAATCTCAATTTCACCATTGGTACACACTTAGTTAACAATTACACGTTCTTGATTTGCTAGTTTTATAGTCATGATCTCATTTAATGGTTCAACTGGGCAATTCAACTTTTCAACAAAATCTTGAGAAATAATTGATCGAGTTACTCCCGACCCTACTAACACTTTAGCACATAAGGAATTCACAGTAATTATTCTTTCCATCACATCCCTACTATAAATAACATATTTCACAGACATATCATAAACTCTTGCTCTTGGAGACTTATTCATTATCGGAGTATATCCCTTGATTCTTAGCGCATCACTGACTGGGGCTGGTGATTTACAATCCTTGTCATATGCCCAGGTTTTCCATACTTGAAACATAATCTCATAGATGGAACTTTGTCCGCTTGATTCTTTTTATTTGGAGAACTTTTGTAAAGAACAGTAGTGCCACAAAACAACTAGAAAGATTCATAATTCAATAGATGCATGTAGTTGGAAAAGAAAGAATGAGTAATGATTTGAATATAAATGAGACAACCACATTGGTACTTAAGATGGCCAGTCTTTCATACCATATGGCATACAGCATATGATTAGGTGGAGTCCCACCTGACTCTTCGTCATTTCGACAAAACGTCTCACCATAACACTGTTTGCCTCAATCATAAAGCAAAACTTGAGGGGAAAAATAATTTTGAAAGGAATGCAATAATCTTCTTTTTCTTATCACCATAAAGAATTTATTAATGAAAGAAGTTCATATGTATTCAGGAATCAAGAAGAATAGATACTTTAGTATTGCAAAAAAGAACTATATCATTAGTTGTCATCCACATTTCACTTATGTACACCTTCAGAGCTCGTTCGATTAATAGATCTCATTCGAGTCGTATAATAACTTTAGAAAGTCTGCTGAAATGCCTTCATAAATTAAGCACTATAATAGATTCTTAATTGTTAAGTCTTGTGTTTTTAGCGTCATACTTGTGAAAGAGATATGTCCTAAGTCCAATCATGTATGAGGATTTAGGAATAACTTTTATGTAATCTGTTTTGATTTCATTGATATTAATAAAGGCTTGTTTTGTTTTTATTGTGGGCTCTATCTATTTAAATGTTTAAATAAGATATACCACAGTATAGAGTAAAACATTTTATGGATTGTGATGAGATCATAATAATGAGACCTAAAAGATGATAACTCTAAACTTAAATAGTTCCTGGTCGTAGGATTACTAACTGGTAATTAATAATCCGCAAAGATCGGTACATACTATGCTTGCTTCATTATGAAGGATGTCTGTTCTCATAGGCATTTGTGTGGTGAAACTATAGCTAGTATTTAGGTGCTTATTATAGAATAAGTTCACTGAACATGACTCACAAAGCTGAACAACTCATGGAGTTCACTCACGTGTCAGCAGTTGTTCATATAGTGATATTTGTACAAGTATCCTTAGACTTGAGGTCATCATAGTCATCTTGTGTACACTGAACTATGCTTTGGTTTAGTTCTTAGTCTCAAGGGACAATTATAAGGGCTCTACTGGGTATAGGAATTTGTACACGAAGATAGTGTATGATCAATAAAGGATCTACCCCTTCCATTGTAGGAAGAGAATGTTCAATGCTGATCCACTTATGTTAGTTCAGGAATCTCTGGCCAGAGTGAATGAAATTAGAAAGGAGCTTCTAATTTACATTAAATAGAACTAAGCATAGTGAATGGGAAAGCAAGTGATTAAATAAGATAGGCTTGACACAAGTTTCA
This sequence comes from Apium graveolens, assembly GCF_009905375.1. Taxonomy (NCBI): domain Eukaryota; kingdom Viridiplantae; phylum Streptophyta; class Magnoliopsida; order Apiales; family Apiaceae; genus Apium; species Apium graveolens. The sequence goes on from NC_133657.1 coordinate 77,418,292, forward strand.
TGCCTTGTATTTAATCGTGACATTGCAGGGTAGAAGGAATTAATTGTACGGTAACTACTCACTGAATAGGTTCTTGGTATTCTAAGCAGTGAATTCGTATTATCCGGATAGTCGCGATATGCTGAGAAGTATCCCTCACGATGTAGAATAAATATGATTAATTAATTAATCATATTTAATGAATTAGAGAATTTATATAAATAATGATAAAATAGTTTTATTATTATTTATTTCTACTACTGGCTTAATATTGAACCTACAGGGTCACACCATAAAAGAGAATGATTTAATGGTGGAGGAATTGATTAATAATGGCTGATAATTATTTATTTATGAAATAAATAATTAATTGGCAAATTTAATAATTGATTAAATGAGATTTAATTGATTATAAATTAATTAAGAAAAGGTTCTTAATATTATTAATTAAGAATTTAATTTTTGGAAATTAAATCAAGTGAGAGAATTATTTCTAAAGAGTTTAGAAAAAGGATTTATAATTAAAAGGTGTTTTAATTATTAGTGAGAATAATAAAGGGTTAATAATAATAATATTTTATGGGAAAATTTTTAGCTGAAAATTTTGCCTATAAATATACTATTATAAACCCTATTTTTGCCTCAACCAAAAAGATTTACAAAACCCTAATTCTTTCCATCTCCTCCTCCTTCATTACATCGTTTTCTTGGTGGATACCGGTGGAGTGCTTCACACTTGAGGAGCAGCTGCTAAGGATCTCCGTTCATCGTTCTTGGATCGCTATTAAAGACCTCCATCTTTCCATTAACGTAAAGCTTCTTAAGGTAAACATACTGAACTACGAATTAAATATTATTTTTCGCATGGATCCTGTGGAGGGTTTCGTTTTTTTTTAAGATCAAATTTACGTTTTCGCTGCGTTTATGTGCTAAAAACCCTTCAACTTGCACGTGTAATACTTTAACAATTCGATCATAATTACGTTCATACGGTATTTACAATCAAAAATTCAAATTTCGTCTATACGATTTAGAATAACCACCAACCCTTCAAAATATCGACTCTTTTGCTGATAATATTCTTTTTTTAGAAAAGTCTGGAGATTTGCTCAACATTCTTAGATCATGATCAGGCTTCTTTTAAATCAATGAATTCTTTGAACTCTAATAGTCTCAGAAATTGGATGAATAATTTCTCCGTACGCTGATTTGGTTGTTAATCTTATCAAACAAGATTTGTACTCTTCATTTAGGAATAATCGAAACTTCTCCATAATGGCGGGTCCACTTGGCTCTCTGAATTAACCATACTAATTTCTGTAACACGTATTTTCTAAGTAATCAGGTCTTATAACAAACAAGAAACTCTAATAGTAACTTGAAAACCAATTTTTCAAAACTCATTTTATTAAAAGGGCTTTTGGAAATTTTGTTAAGAAAATCTCTTTCGAAAACTTGTTTAAAAATTTTAAAAATCTCACATCTGTTCATCATTACTATATGAGTTGGTTGTTGACCTCCTTAACCATAACAAGGTACCAAATTAAAGAAACAGTCACGCAAAGGTCCATCCACTTGTATCTATCTTCTACCCTTTTATTGGGTCTATCTTGCCTGCATTAGTAAACGAAAACTTAGTTATCGTTGTATATTATCTTATTCGCAACTTCACTTCAAAGCTTCCGTACTGGTAATACTTCCATCATCATTTTTGCTATCGTTAAATACAACAGGTCTATCAAATAGTCAACAAGTCTATTTTATAAATCAAAGTCTGTTGATATCACATCACATCGCTACTATACATATCACATTCGGCATAACACCATCATCCTACTCCAAGAAAACTCTAGATATCCAATCTTCTCAAACTCCTTTAAAACCCATCTAGCCCACTCCACAAAATAATCATGGGTGGCATACTCACTAGTGGCTCCATATAACCCGGTAGCAGCTATCCTACGGAACACATGAATCATCTCTCTAAGCTCCTTCTCACCTTTCTCAGTAACTCGGTATTTATAACCTGTAGCTCTGATACCAAACATGTGATGTCCTCCAAACCCAGGTCAGAAGTTTGGGGTTCACAACACACATACAATATATAAACCTGTTTATGAAAGTAAAAATATGCAATGACCCTACTTACCGTAATCCACGGATCGCAACAGGTTAAAGTATGAAAATAAGCCACAACTTTAACTTTAATTACAACGAACCAAATCCCAACTAGTTTAACTTATACAGATAATGAAATTATTATTACCATCTTGCATACCTCGACTACAATATAAAGCTCCTGCTAGCTCGATCCAACTCAACCTTGAATCCTAGCTCGCACACTGGACTGGGAAACCTTGCTATCAACCATTTTATTTTTAATTGTAGAATACATAAACAGATTCGCAAGAGTGAGCTAACTAGCTCAGCAAGTCATAATAACAATAACTAAGGTTAAACAATGATCAATTGAGATGATTCATAGGAATCAAGTTTCTCTTTAAACAATCATTAGAATTGGATATTCATTTTAAATTTTAAAACCAAGGTTAGGCTGCTGATCAGTCACGCACTAACCCCGAGCAAGGCACACGGCTCTGCCCTATAAACGGGATCCAAGGCATGCATTGGCCTAATTCAACCACGAATCTGGTCTGACCACGAATCTGGTCAACATAAAGAAAACTATCTAATTCTAAAATAATTCGATATGATAAACATTGTAATTCAATAAAATAGAATCATGATTAGCATTGATAAAACACTTATATTAGAGTATAAAGCAATTCATGAGGATCGCCTGGATATATTAAGGTATATATATATGAAGAACGGCTTCAAGCTAGTTGAAGAATCAGGTATAAGATGAAAAATGGTTCAACAATTATACAAGGTGTGGATCTTTGATGTCACAAGGTATTATAGGGTATATAAATTTCTGTATGTTCAAGTAATTCTGTTTCAGTGTTCGGTATGTGGTGTATATGTATTTGTGGGGTGATATCATATTTGTATTGTTTAATCTCTAGGAAATCGACAATCAATGGTTTACAAAGAATAAGGCTTAAAACTCACAGATCAAATGATGTGATTAGGGTTCAAGGTTGAATCATTCAAAGCACTTACTATATAAAACAGGAATATTTTGAATATTAGCATTATGTTACGAAGAAATTCAGAAATATTTACAATATATCTCGAGGAAGGTTCAGAAGTACTTGACATATCACTGATAATTTCCAATTTTACTTGTACTCATCTAACAGTTTTACTCAACAACCACTTTGCTTCTTTTTCTATGTCTCGCTTCTACTCACTAATCATTTGCTTTCTTTTGGTACACCTAGGTTATATTTATTGATCACTTGCTTTCCTTTTCTAATGCTTCGATCCTTAGCTAGGCATCACAAGTATCTATCAATACTCAATCTCACATTATTATATTCATCACATAGACGTCATGAGCTTTTTATCTACCCTTCATTTCACCCAAATCCGATTTACGGATCGAAAGTTATGACCAAAACAGTCAAACAATAAATGCATAGGCATAAAACACATTAATCAGATAGCACATAGCACATAGCACATTGCACGCAAGGTATTCGATAAAAATAATTTTTCAACGAAGGTTCGGGGTAAAATGATTATTATGGTATTTAATACGAATTTTTAAACATTTTTCAGAATTAAAACGGGTCAACGAATCGTTTATAAACAATTAAAATTATTTAAATATTAATTAAATCAATTAATATTTAAATTAATTGACCAATTAAATTATTAATTATTAACTAAAACTAATTAATTAAATAATTCAGATTTATTTTTGAATTAAAAAAATAATTTTTAGAATTAAAATAATAATTTTTTGGAATTTTAAATAATTAAAAACTATTATCTGAAAATTATATAAAAAGAGAATATTATTTATATAAGTTTTCGAAATAAAAATCTCTTTTTTATAATATCTGTAAATTCTAGGGACAAAAGTGCAAATTTTTGCAAAACAGGGGGACTAAACAACAAGTTTCGCTGTCTTCCCCGGTGAAACGGCGGTGACACCGCCAGCCAGCTCGTCTCTGCCCAGAACACCACCAAACTGTGCAGAACTCAAGAACAACACATTATGCATTTGTTTTAACTCGAATCACCGCAAGGGTTGGCTCAGTTGGTTAAAGAGGGGATAACTATCCTCTTGGTCACAGGTTCGAATCCCACGGGAGGAGAATTTATGTTTATGCCTCCTGAGCCAGAGCATGTCGCTTAATTGCGGTTTACCTTGATTCACGTGGTTTGCAGGTTATTACGTGAGCCCGTAGGGTTTACCCGGTGCGCACCCGAAGGGCAGCGGCTGCGGGTTACGTACGATAAAAAAACTACCGGAAACAGACGAATTCGAGTTTTCCGACGAGGCTTTCCTGGAATCCTTTGGCCTTCAAACTAGTATCATTCAACTCCTCTTTTCACGATCTATCTACTGGTATAAATCAATTCAATTAATAACCCTTGGATCAAAAATGCCTAAATTCAATTAAGAACATTCAAACTACTTATAAACCCAAATTTTTAAATCAGAGAATCAAACTCAATTTTATATATAGTATTGAACTCCAAATTCAACATATGATATACCAAAATGACCAGAATCAAATTATCTATAACATGCAATCATTAAATTATATAAACAATATCAAAATAAGAAATTTATAATTTATTCATAATTAAATTCAAATTTAATAAAATAAATTCAAAATTACTTGATGTTTCTGCAGTGGTATGGATTGTAAAACTTGATTGTACTCGTCAAGAGCTTCAATTTGACTATTTGCACGCCCAAACTGGAGTTCGATAACGCCTTCGAATCCTCGTTTAAATTAATTGACCAATTAAATCATTAAGTATTAACAGAACTGATTTAATTCGGTACGATTTTAGGATAAATATCAAAACCAAGTTTTTTTGTAAATACAGTCTTGGTCTCAGCGCTTTGGTTACACGAATTATGAGAAGATAATATAATAGTTTAAAAAAAATATCCCGTTTCTCGAGAATAAGGGTTTTATCGATTACCGAAACGAATATTGTTTCGAAAATTTTTCGCCGGGACCCGCACGGGTAAAACCATACTCCGGATAGAAAAAGTCAAAACGTGGAAAATGCTCGGAATATTCAAATTGGGTTAGAAAGGAGTTTTCTCGAGACTTCCGGGTTGTAAAAACATAAAAACGATTGAAGTCGGTCGATTCTCGATTATACAAAATAATTTATAAATACTCAGACATAAATCATTTATAAAATCATATAACAATATAAAAATTAATATCAAAATATCAAAATTATCTATACTTTATTTTGGACATATAAAATTAAAATACTCAAATTTTATCACATTTAAACATCCAAACACAAATACCAATCAACAGATAATTCACTAAAATTCACATAATAATCACAGAATATTTATTTATTGAATTAAAGTAATTACACGATATATCCCGAATATTACAAGATCCGTACTGTATTCCGACTGGTCAGCGGAGTATAGTATATATATGTTGGTTCTAGTGTCCAGTCTTATTTATTGTTGTTCGCCATTAACGGCATTTTTTTTTGAAAGTTTCGTGATTATAAAACCAAACAAGTAATTGATTCAGGAGATGAATCAGTGAATTGTTGGTTATTCTTTTTTAAAAAAAATCTATTATCGGCAGCCAATACGGGCCGATGTTTTATTCACTCAATGATTTAAATGAACAAAGACATTGTAAAATTATTCAAAAAAAACTTCCCGTGGTTTCTTTTTTATGTTGATGCCTGGAAAACAAACTATAGTACTTGCTGAGCATTCTTGGCTCACTCTTGCTTTATTATATTTTTATCCTTTCAGAGATACTTGAGGTTAACCGTAGATAGCTTGCAGTAGGCAGCGCATCAGAGAGATTTCAACCTCAGGGAGTTGGATATTTCAAAGCAAATGAGATGAGAAATTTGGTAAAAAGGTAATGAAGTATGAGTTAGTTGTTATAAATATTTAGATGTTTCAGACTCTTGTTTCATACCAAAACATGTACACGATCCAGAGTTGAGGGGTCATCTATATATTTATGTTAATATACATGTTTATATTGTTTAAAGTTGTTTGGTGACACGCAATCCTGACCCCGAATCTGGGGGTTGTCACAATGAGTGTATAATCCACATGAATATCATATATCCGAGACATATACAGATACATACATACATATATATATACATATATATGTATATATAGGGACATGATCAAATAGAAACTAAATTTAGAATAGAAAATAGAAACTAATCAAAACCATTATATCAATCTAATCTAATGGTCCCCCTAAAAGCACCACACCCAACTACTTTGCACTCTCCCACACACAATCTCAGCTTTTCTCCTCCATTTTTAATTTGATTTTTTCCGTCAAACGGTAAGTTTTTTTTAAAAATCTGACTTCACTGTATTTTTCTTTATCTCTCAACAATCGATTTGCATGCCATATGTGATATATTTCGAAGTAATTTTAAATAAAAAATATTTGGTTTCTAGTTTATATTCTAAAATTGGTTTCTAATCATCCACAATAACTTAGAAAAATGACTGGGCTGCTGATGGATTAGAGGAGGAAAATGACTGGACTGCTGATGGATTATAAAGGAAAGCAGATCAAGGCATCATTCAAAAAGAAGCTTGATTCAACAATTGAAGAACCTTTACAACAACTGCACATGGATTTATTTAGACCAGTCAATGTGTTGTCCATCTCAAAGAAAAGATATTGCCTAGTAATTGTGGATGATTTCTCAAAGTTCTCTTGGACATATTTTCTCAAATCCAAAGATGAAGCTAGTAAAATCATCATCAATCACATAAGGCAAGTCAACAATCATCCTGATTTCAAAGTTAGAAGAACCAGAAGTGACAATGGAACTGAGTTCAAGAATTCTGTGATGAGATTGTTTTGTGAAGAGAATGGTATTTATGCATGAGTTTTCAGCAACAAGAACTCCACAACAAAATGGAGTAGTAGAAAGGAAGAACAGATCACTTATTGAAGCTGCAAGGATAATGCTTGAAGAGTCTAAGTTACCAACATAATTCTGGACTGAAGCTGTAAATACTGCATGCTACACTCAGAATATTTCTCTGGTTAATCAAGCAAAATGCATGACTCCCTATCAATTTTTCAAGAACAAGAAGCCAACTCTAAATTTGCTTCATGTCTTTGGCTGCAAATGTTATATCTTGAGAAATCAAACTGATCAGAATGGGAAGTTTGATGCTAAAGCAGATGAAGGAATTTTTTGTTGGATATGCTGTTGGTAAAGCATATAGAGTCTACAATCTGAGAACCAACATTATGTGGAATCAATACATGTTGTTTTTGATGATAAACAGATCTCTTATTGAAGCTGCAAGAACAATGCCAGTAGAATCAAAGTTACCAACATATTTTTGGGCAGAAGCTGTAAATACTGCATGCTACACTCAGAATATTTCTTTGGTTAATCAAGAAAAATTCATCACACCCTACCAATTGTTCAAGAATAGGAAGCCAACATTAAACTTTCTTCATGTCTTTGGTTGTAAATGCTATATCTTAAGGAATCAAACTGATCAGAATTTTTGATGCCAAAGCAGATGAAGGTATTTTTTTGGGTATGCAGTTGGAAAAGTATACAGAATCTACAATCTCAAAACCAACATTGTTATGGAATCTGTACATGTTGTGTTTGATGATAAGAAGATTGAAGGACTGCAAGATGATGATTTCCATGAAAGCCTCAAATTTGACAATGTTGAGATGATTTGTGATGATAGTGATGATGAAAGTGATCAAGAAAAAATATCTAAGGATAATGCAGAAAAATCTACAATAAATGAAGCACATAATACAATATTCGTCGAGAGACCAAGTGCATCATCCGTTGAGTGAAAATTTCCATCATCCGTCGAGAGGCAAAGATCAACATCCGTTGAGCCATCAATAGGAGGTAAAAGCCAATATAGATCACAATCAGAAAGAACCCCAACTTCAAGTCAAAGATCCACAAACTCAGGGGGAGTTTCTTCTAATCAAAACACAGTCACACATCAAGACAACCATGAGGCCTCTTCATCTAGATCTAATCTACCACAACAGAGAAAATGGACTAGAGATCACCCATTTGAATTGATTATTGGTGATCCATCTTCAAGAGTGCAAATAAGGAAAGCAACTCAAGAAGAATTTCTATACAACAACTTTTTGTCAAAGGAAGAACCTAAAAAGTTAGAAGAAGCTATATTGGATCCTGATTGGGTTTTAGCTATGCAGGAGGAGCTAAACCAATTTGAAAGAAATAAAGTTTGAAAGTCGGTACCCAAGCCTAAAGGAAAGAATCCTATTGACACCAAGTGGGTATTCAGAAACAAGATGGATGAAAATGGAACAGTAATTAGGAACAAAGCTAGATTGGTTACTAAGGGCTACTGTCAACAAGAAGGAATAGATTTTGATGAGACTTTTGCTCCTGTTGCAAGACTTGAAGCCATCAGAATCTTTCTAGCATATGCAGCCTATGCCAATTTCAAGGTCTATCAAATGGATGTCAAAAGTGCATTTCTGAATGGAGATTTGGAGGAGGAGTTCTATGTCAGTTAGCCTCCTGGTTTTGAAGACCCTAACTTTCCAGAATATGTCTACTATCTTTTGAAAGCACTTTATGGACTGAAACAAGCACCTAGAGCCTGATATGACACTTTGTCAAAGTTTCTCCTAGAAATCATTTCACAAGAGGTACTGTTGATAAAATTTTATTCTTTAGAAATGTTAATGGCTCTAGTATACTTGTTCAAATTTATGTAGATAATATTATATTTGGCTCTACAGATGAGAAACTTTGGAAAAAGTTTGCCAAATTAATGCAAAGTAAATATGAAATGAGCATGATGGGAGAACTAACTTACTTTCTTGGTTTACAAGTTAAGCAAGTTATTGATGGAATATTCATTAGTCAAACCAAATATATTTTTGATCTTTTAAAGAAGTTTAACCTAATGGATTGCACATCTGCAAAAACTCTCATGACCACTGCCACTAAACTTGAATTAAACACTACTGAAAAGTCTGTGGATATTTCAAGCTAAAGAGGCATGGTCGGCTCACTTTTATATTTAACAGCCAGTAGGCCGGATATAATATTTGCTACTTGCCTTTGTGCTAGATTTCAGGCTGATACTAGAGAATCTCATTTAATAGCTATTAAGAGAATTTTCAGATATCTTAAAGGAACACCATTACTTGGCATTTGGTATCCTAGAGATTTTGGTTTTGATCTAACGGGTTATTCAAATGCAGATTATGCAGGTTGTAAAATTGATAGAAAAAGTAGTACGGGAACCTGTCAATTTCTTGGAAATAAGCTAGTATCATGGTTCAGTAAAAAACAAAATTCAGTCACTACTTCTACAACTGAGGCTGAATATATTGCTGCTGGTAGTTATTGTACACAGATTTTATGGATGAAAAATCAATTGTTGGACTATGGTCTACAGGTGGATAAGATTCCTATTTTCTGTGATAACACAAGTGTCATTGCAATTACTGAAAATCCAGTACAGCATTCAAGGACCAAGCACATTGACATCAAGTACCACTTTATTAGAGAGCATGTCATGAATGGTATTGTGGAACTTCATTTTATTCCAAGTGAGAAGCAACTGGCAGACATCTTCACTGAGCCACATGATGAATCCACATTTACTAGGTTGGTAAGTGAGTTAGGTATGCTTAATTTCTCTTAATTTGTTTTGATATCTAAGCAGTTTGAAATGCAGCCAGAATAGAATTTGATATTTCTTGTCAAAGATAAAATTTTGGCTAAGTCAGAATCTATATCTCGACGGATGTTCATTATCCATTGAAAATGAATATCCGTTGAATTTTATCATCCTTTGAAATATCAAATATTAATCTTGGTACTTTTATCTCGATGGATAATTGTTTAATCTTTATCCGTCGAATTACTCTCAATCTTAGCCATTAAATCTAGGCACTATCCGTCGAATTTACTTATAGCCTGTAAGTATATTTCGATGGATAATCATTAGAATTTTGACAGTTCACTTTATTTTTAAATGGCTATTTTGGGCTAATTTGATTGATTTTTATTTTACTTTTTAATTTTTGACAGTTTATTTCTGAAAAAATATAAAAACCCATTTCATTTTCATTTTTAATTTTATCTTTCTCAAGCAATTTCTAATCTCTTTTCGTCTCCAAAGCAAAATTCCCATTTCTGCAACTACTTTCAATCACTGCAATGGCACCCGTAGTCAAAATCATGTCTCAAACTGGGTATGTGTATGAAAAGAACAACTTCGCAGCTTTGGTGAACAAGGAGATTCCTTCATCTGAAGTCTATCACAAAATGATGGACTTCATTCGAAGCTGCAAACTGAGTTATGCTATGCTTGAGTCTCCAATCATCTACTGTGAAGTTGTTGAGGAGATTTGGACTACTGTTGTGTTGAACTCCAAGGATAAGACCATTACCTTCTCTCAAAAAGGTAAGGAACACTGCATAAATTGTGACACTCTTAAAGCCTGCTTTAAATTTCCTGAAAATAATAGTCTTGCTCCATACACAGACACAAATGTGAGTAACATGCTTATTTTTATGGGTTATGCTCTTACTGCCACCAAGTTAGGAGAAGTTAAGAGACTAGGCTTTAGGAAAGAATAGAGCTTTCTCTATGCCTCTTTTATTAAAGTCTTTTCTGGAAAAGTTAGCAATTTTGATGATGTAACTTACTCACTTGTCAAAGTCAGATTGATGTGGCTCTAATAAATGTGGAGTCACAGCCAAAATTGCTTTGAATAGAAGCATCTCACACACAAAACTCACCCACTAACTCTCTGGATGTTGATATGATTCACACATCAATTCCTGATTCTCTATCTTTAACTCTATTGGAGAAGCCAAAATCTCAAGCAAATGAGCATCATCTTTTAGATGATTTGTTGGATCACTTGACATTTCTTTCTGTATCTACTAAGAAATCTGTATAAAATCTCAAATCAATCACCACAGATTCTACAGTAGTTTCCACACTAAACTCAGTCATTTCTACTATCTCGACGGATATTCTTCATCCATTGACTAGTGATTGTATCTCGACGTATGTGCTTAATAGCAATAATCCATTAAAACTCTCAACTACTATCTCAACGGATGTCTCTCAACCGTTGAATATCACTACACCACTTGAAATTTCAACTATTGTTACAAGTGCAGATGATCTAGTAGTTGTACAATCACTCCTAGGATTGAGGGAAGGGAGTGAACAGAGTGAGAGTCTGAGTTGCTCTCAGGAAAAAGGAGAGGAAATGAGTGAACAAATGCAAGCTATTTCTTCCAGCTTGGCAAACGTAAGTGAGAGGAGTCCCACCTTAGAAGGTGAGGGTGAGGGTGTGAGGGTGGGAATCCAAGGGGAGCCCTTGATGCAAGAACAGAGAGAACATGAGATAAAAGCAGGTACAGAAGAATGGGAAGAGCCCATTGTTAGTGAGTTAAGGGATGTCAATGAGGCTGAAAAGAAGCAGCTATTTCACCAAGAATATCAAGCTATCTTAGACTATGTTTCCTATGAAGCTGAGGCATTTACTCACCCTGTTCCATCTTATCAAGCTTTGGCTGAACTTGACAATGAGGCTTCTGAGAGAATTCTCAACTTGGTGCACACAATAGCTTCAATGTTAAGGGCCAAGGATGCAATCAACTCACTTCCACCTACAGTTGGTGATGATTTTGAGTTAGATTCTAGTGGCATATTTGGGGATGCTTCTAATGATGAAGAGGATTTGATGGACATAGGGGGGATGCAGGTCCTAGCTCAAGCACAAACACTCCAGCATGGATGTTTAGCAAAGAAAGCAGTGAGCATCACTTCAAATCAACTTTATTCCACATAATACATCAGACTCAGATAACACTTCAAGCTACTACAGATGCCAAAACCAAGAGTCTTCTCCAAGCTCACCTTGAGTCTCTTCACTTGCACAAAATCTAATTTCTCAAGAAAAATCAAGATGTGTCTGAGATCAATACAGAAATTGGACAAGTCAAGAAAGACATCAGTGAAATATTAGAGGCCACTCTTCTTGACTCTACAATGAGAGATATTAACAGGCAACTCAGGAAAGACTCTGAACTCAATAGCAAGGTTGATTCTTTGGACAGTAGGCTGAAGACCCTAGAAACTTCCATCACCAAAATCCAACTCCACCAAGCTCAACAGACACTCCTTCTTCAGAAATTGGTGGCTACACAAACTTTCAACCCTGCTCAACTTGGTGCTAACAAAAAGGGGGAGAAAGATGTACTTGTCTCAGTGAGTGAAGGGGAGACATCTGCAATCATTCCAGTTAGTGAGGGGAGCAAGTGCACAATATTCAAGTAAGTAAAGTGATTGTTCCAACAATTACTTTATCTAAGCCACTAGTTCTTAACAGCATTGACTTGATCAAGATAGCAGCAGCTGAGCTAGAGCTGAAAGAAAAATGGAAGAAGCTTGATGAGAACATTGAGAAGAATTTTGGTCCAATTAAGAAACAAGACAAAGTTATGAAACATTTCTCTCAGTTGAGACCAATGTCAGTAAATGAAATGAGCTTAGGGAATATGGAAAGGGGTCAACCCTCAACAATAAGATCTTCACAGGCCAATGTGATTTTTTAGCCAAAGAGAAACTATCCAAAGAATTTTTAAGAAAAAATCCATTGGACCCAGTATATGAAACTCCCAAGCCTGATGAAAAGAAGTTGATTGGTAGATCAATTGCTCATATCAAAGATCCCAGAGACTCAATCTTAAAGAAGAGAATTACTAAAATCTACAGGAATGGTAAATTGATCTGTGTAATGGCTGGACATCCACAGTTTGCAAAAGCTAAGAAAGAAGAAAAGGTGAGGCTCAAACAACAGCAAAGGAAAGCTGCCTTAGATGTGGCACCCTCCAAACCCGGGTCAGAAGTTTGGGGTCCACAATACATACAAAACATATAATTCTGTAAAAGAGATATTATTTATAATGACCCTGCTTCACAAAATCACGGATCGCAACAGGTTAAAGTATGAAAATAAGCCACAACCTTAACTTTATTACAACGTACCAAATCCCAACTAATTTAACTTACAACTGATAATAAAATTATTCTTACAATCTTACTATCTCACTACCGCCACAAGCTTCTGCTAGCTCGATCCAACTCAATCTGGAATCCTAGCTCGTGCATTGAACTGGAAAACCTCGCTATCAACCGTATCCCTTTCAACTGTAGAATACATAAAAAGATTCGCAAGAGTGAGCTAACTAGCTCAGCAAGTCATAATAACGATATCTGAGGTTAAACAATGATCAAGTGAAATGATTCAGATGAATCAAGTTTCTTTTAACTAATCAATAGAATAGGATATTCATTTTAAGTTTTAAAACCAAGGTTAGGCTGCTGATCAGTCACGCACTAACCCCGAGCAAAGCACACGACACTGCTCTAATTACTGGATCCAAGGCACACATTGGCTCAACTTGACCATTGGTATGGTCTGACCACGAATCTGGTCCACATATATAAAAACTATCCAATCCTAAAGCAGTTCAATATGATAAGCAATACAATTCGATAACACAGGATCATAATCAATGATGATTAAACATTTGAATAAAATGTAAGGAAACTCATGGATATTACAAGGGTATATCAGGGTATGTAAAAGAAACGGCTTTCAATCTGTAAAAGAATCAGGTATTAGACAAGTAGTAATTTTTTGAGGTATAGTCCTTTGATGTTATAAAGGATGGCTGGAGTATAAAAGTTTATGTGTTTTAAAACAATTTTATTCCAGTGTTTGGTGTTTGGTAGTTATACATTTGGAGAGTAGTATCATATTTGTGTGATTTGGTATCCGAGGGTCAACATAGGATGGTTTACAAAGAATAAGGCTTACGGCTCAAGATTAAGAAAATCAGGGTTCAAGGCTTAATAGTTTAAAGCGTTTGCAATATAAAACAGGAGTTATTTTGAATAATAGCGACATGTTATGAAACAGTTCGAAAACATTGGTAATATATCTTGAAGAAAAATTCAGAAATACTTGCCTTACAAGGCTTTACAACTATTACTGATCAATTCTGGGCCAACTCTGCCGCTTAGGCTTTTATGTCCAACCACTATATTACTCTGGATTCGACCTCAACACCTAAGTCCTTTGATTGGGACCTTACTGAGCTTTTCGACTCACCACCTGTTAGATATATTTGATAATGTCATGGCTAATATGTTTTATGTTTAGATTTCATATCTTATTTGAACAGAACAAATCAGTACTTAACTGATCAGTACTTATACTGGACGTCAGAACTTAAGGGATATCAGTACTTATGTCATCAGGAGATAGATATCAGAACTTAAGTACTGAAGGACGATCAGATAAGGACAGTAGCTGATTGAAGTTAAGAAGATCAAGATAAACATAAGAAGAGATATGCATGAAGAAGGAATTCCATGAAGAATGGAATACTTGGAATAGAAGATATCTGATTGATATATATTAGGAAGCAGAATTATATTCAATATCAATTAGCGATTATCTTGTAACTGTGTAGTATATAAACACAGACATAGGGTTTACACTATAAGTGTTATCATTATCGAGAATATTATTTACTGTAACTCTAGCAGCTCTCGTGATATTTTGTTCATCACTGAGAGATAACAGTTCCAGATTGTAACAGAGTTTATTGTTTCAATAAAGTTTGTTTTCTGTTACAAAAGTTCTTGAAGTTTGATTTAATTGTAATAAACACTGTATTCACCCCCTCTACAGTGAAAGTGTGACCTAACAAGTGGTATCAGAGCCTTCTGTTAACACACATACAGTTAAAGATCCAAACACAATCATGTCTGACACAGAAACTCCAACTAAGCCTACCAAAACTGAGGAATCATCAAAGACATCAACTCAGAGTCGATATGAGACTATCAGAGTTCCCATATTGAGACCATCTGAATATCCCATATGGAAGGTAAGGATGACCATGTTTCTGGAAGCAACAGATCCAGAATACCTTGATAGAATCAAGGAAGGGCCTCACAAACCTACCAAGCTCGCTGTTGTAGTTGCAGGTGAAGCAGCAATGACCGTACCAAAGGAAAAGAGTGATTACACTACTGAAGATATAGCATCTATTGCTAAGGATGCCAAGGTACGACACTTATTGCATAGTGCCATTGATAATGTAATGTCAAACAGGGTAATCAACTGCAAGACTGCTAAGGAGATATGGGATGCACTGGAGACAAGGTGTCAAGGAACTGAAACAGTTAAGAAGAACAGGAAGACAATACTCACTCAAGAGTATGAACACTTTGACTCTAGGACTAATGAGTCATTGACTGATGTATATAATAGATTTGTCAAACTCTTGAATGACTTGTCGTTGGTTAATAAGGAGTATGATCTTGAAGATACAAACCTTAAATTCCTGTTAGCTCTTCCTGAATGTTGGGATTTGAAGGCAACAACAATAAGAGACAACTACAATCTTGATGAGACAACTCTTGATGAAATCTATGGAATGCTCAAGACTCATGAACTTGAGATGGAACAAAGAAGCAAGAGGAAAGGAGGAAAGTCAAGGACAGTTGCTCTCAAGGCTGAAGAGGAATCCCCCAAACCACCTTCCTCAAAGAAAGACAAGGGTAAAGCTCTTATCATAAAGTCTGATACTGAGTCATCAAGTTCTGAGAGTGATGATGACTCAGATTCTGAAAGCTTGCCTGAAACTGATGCTGATGAGGAGATGATGAAGCTGTGTGCTCTTATGGTGAAAGGAATCACAAAGATTGCATACAGGAAGTTCAGGAAGGGAAAGAAGTTTTCCAGGAAAGGCATAAGTTCTGATAAGAAGAATTTCAGAAGATCTGAAGGAAGAGGAGGAAAGTCTGACAGAGGAGATTACGCTAATGTTAAATGTTATAATTGTGGTGAGAAAGGCCACATATCTCCTGATTGCAAGAAGACCAAGAGTGACAAAGGCAAAGCTCTTGTCACAAAGCAGAAAAGCTGGACAGACACCTCAGACTCTGAAAGTGAGGAGAACTATGCATTGATGGCAAATGCTGATAAATCAAGTTCTGAGAGCAGTTCTGAAGCTGCTGAAACAAAGGTACCTCAGACTACTTATGCTTTTCATACTGATGATATTAATGAGTTGAGAAGATATCTTAAAACCATGTTTGTTAGTTATAGAGATCAAACTTTAACATGTGAAAGATTAACTTCTGAAAATCTTGCTTTTAGGAAAAGAAATGATTTCTTAGAAAAAGAGTTAGTCATGTTCCATCAAACTCAGCAGGATAGAGATGATGCTTTTTATGTTAGGGATGAAGTGCTAAAAATGAATGAATCTCTAAAAACTGAGTTAGAAAAGGAGAGAGAGATTATCAGAACTTGGACTAACTCTGGCAAAACAACTCAAAATTTGCTAAGCAGTGGAAACTGGAAAGAGGGCTTAGGTTATGGAGAAAATAAAAATGAAAAAGGAACTGTAGAAATTAAGCCTGTTGATAAGCAAAAGCCGAAGTTAAAACCTGTTAAGTTTGTAACTGAAAAATCTGAAAATGAGAAATCAGAAGTTAAAAAGGAATTAGCTTCTGACAAACTAAAACAGGAAAAGACAGCTGAAGTTAACATAGGCTTAATGACAAAGAAGCAGCTTAAGCATAAGCTGAAAGATGTTAAGAATGCAAACAAGGTAAAATCACCTAGGAAAAACAGGAATGGAAAGGAAGGTGTGAATAAAAGCAATAACTATAAATCTGTTCCTGATGCTCCTAGGAAAGCGTGTCATAACTGTGGAAGTTCTAACCATCTGGCTTCTTTTTGCAGGAAAAATAAGAATATTAACTCCTTATCTTCAAAATCAGGAGTTAAGAGTCAGTCTGTTAGATACAAACCACAAAATCCTTGTTTTCATTGTGGTAGTTTATGGCATTCCATTTATACTTGTAAGGAATATCATAGTTTGTACTATGATTATTATCAAATAAAACCTTCTTTAAAGAAAGTTTCTGTTGTTCCTTCTAGTGTAAGTTCTGATTCAAAGTCTGGTAGTATAAGTTCTGATGAGAAAACTGTTAACATAAAATCTGATGCTAAATCCGCTGCAAATGTTAACAAACCTAAAAAGGCCAAAGGATCCAAGCAAGTCTGGGTCCTTAAAACTAATAATTAGTGGTCTTTTTGATTGCAGGGCAACAGGAAAAATATTTTAGTTCTGGACAGTGGATGTTCAGGACATATGACTGGAAATAAGGCCCTGCTATCAGACTTTGTGGAGAAAGCTGGCCCAAGTGTTTCTTATGGAGATGGCAACATTGGAAAAACTTTGGGATATGGCAATATCAATCTTGGGAATGTCATCATTAAAGATGTAGCTCTGGTCTCAGGACTTAAACACAACTTACTGAGTATAAGTCAAATCTGTGACAGAGGTTATCATGTTGATTTCTTTGCAGAACATTGTGAAATAGTTAGTAAATCTAAAGAAAAAAATTGTTCTGAAGGGATTCAGGCGTGGTAACATTTATGAAGCTAAGCTTTCAACAAGTTCTGATGGTTCTACAATCTGTTTAGTAAGTAGAGCCTCAACTGAAGAAAGCTGGAATTGGCACAAGAAACTCTCTCATTTAAACTTCAACAAGATAAATGAACTGATCAAGAAAGATCTTGTGAGAGGACTGCCAAAATCAGTGTTTGTTCCTGATGGTCTTTGTGACTCATGTCAGAAGGCTAAACAAAGAAAATCTTCGTTCAAGAGCAAGACTGAATCATCAATTCTTGAGCCTTATTATCTGCTTCATGTTGATCTATTTGGTCCAGTGAATGTCATGTCTATTGCAAAGAAGAAATATGTGTTGGTCATAGTAGATGAGTTCACCAGATACACATGGGTGTATTTCTTGTACACAAAAAGTGAAACTGCATCTATCCTGATTGATCATGTCAAACATCTGGATAAATTGATCAAAGATTCTGTGAAAATTTTGAGGAGTGATAATGGCACTGAATTCAAGAATCTGATAATGGAAGAGTTCTGCAAAAATCATGGAATAAAGCAGGAATTTTCTGCTCCTGGAACTCCACAGCAAAATGGAGTTGTTGAAAGGAAGAATAGAACTCTCATTGAAGCTGCACGAACAATGCTTGAAGAAGCAAAGCTTCCAACCTATTTCTGGGCTGAAGCTGTGCAGACTGCTTGTTTTACTCAAAATGCAACACTCATTAACAAGCATGGAAAAACACCATATGAGATGGTGAAGAACAAGAAGCCAAATCTCAAATACTTTCATGTATTTGGATGTAAGTGTTTTGTTCTCAAGACTCATCCTGAACAGCTATCCAAGTTTGATCTAAAAGCTGATGAGGGAATCTTTGTTGGATATCCACTTTCTACAAAAGCCTTCAGAGTCTATAATTTGAGAACAAAAGTGGTCATGGAATCTATCAATGTCTCTTTTGATGACAAGAAGATCACTGGACTTGAAGATTGCATTGATCATGATCAGCTGAGATTTGAAAATGAAGATTCATATTCTGATACCTCAAGTCCTGACAGTCTAAGTCCTGATACTGTAAATTCTGATGGATTAAACTCTGATGTTATTGAAACTGTGGTGACTACGTCAAAGGAAGATGCACCAATGCAGGGGGAGCATACTCAAGATATTATCACATCTCAAGAAGCATCAGAACATACATCTGGCTCTTCAAATTCTGATTCGTCAAGTTCTGATAAGCCAAGTACTGACAGTACTGAAAATCTAAATACTGAAGGATCCAACTCAGAGAGCATAGTTTCAGGGGGAGCATCAGAAAATGAAACCGAAGACAGCATGAATCATGGGGGAGCATCCAGTTCTAGAGAAAATCTTCCATCTGCAAAGAAGTGGACAAAATCACATACACCTGATTTGATAATTAGAAATCCTGAGGCAGGTGTCAGAACTAGAACAGGTACTTCGAATGAATGTCTTTACAATTCTTTTCTCTCTCAGACTGAGCCAAAGAAAGTGGAAGAAGCTCTTCAAGATGCTGATTGGGTGCAAGCAATGCAGGAAGAGTTGAATGAATTTGAAAGAAACAAAGTCTGGACCTTAGTGCCAAGACCTAAGCATAGATCGGTTGTTGGTACAAAGTGGGTATTCAGAAACAAAACTGACAGTGATGGCATAATTGTAAGGAACAAGGCAAGGCTGGTTGCAAAAGGATATTCTCAACAGGAGGGAATTGACTATGATGAAACATTTGCTCCAGTTGCTAGGTTAGAAGCCATAAGGATATTCATGGCTTATGCTGCTCACAAAAAGTTTACTGTCTTTCAAATGGATGTGAAAAGTGCTTTTCTCAATGGAGAATTGGAAGAGGAAGTATATGTTGAACAACCTCCAGGCTTTGTAGATTCCAAACATCCAGATTATGTCTATAGGCTTGATAAAGCACTTTATGGACTTAAGCAAGCTCCTAGAGCATGGTATGAGACTTTAGCTCAGTTTCTTCTGGAAAGTGGATTCAACAGAGGAACTATTGACAAAACACTGTTCTATCTCAACCATGGCAAGGATTTACTTTTGATCCAGATTTATGTTGATGATATTATTTTTGGGTCTCCAAATGACAAACTTTGCAAAAAGTTTGCCAACCTAATGCAGTCAAGATATCATATGAGTATGATGGGAGAACTTAGTTATTTTCTGGGCCTTCAAGTCAAGCAGAGTGAAGAAGGAACTTTTATTTGTCAATCTAAGTACACCAGAAACTTGCTGAAAAAATTTGGAATGCAAGACTGTTCAAGTGCATCCACTCCCATGGCCACTGCAACAAAACTGGATAAGGATACTGGTAATTCAGTAGATATTACTGATTACAGAGGTATGATTGGCTCACTTCTCTATCTAACTGCTAGTAGACCAGATATCATGTTTGCTACCTGTCTTTGTGCAAGATTTCAAGCAGATCCAAGAGAACCTCACTTAACAGCTGTAAAAAGAATCTTTAAGTATCTTAAAGGAACAGCTGATCTAGGATTATGGTATCCTAGAGAATCAGATTTTAAGTTAATAGGTTACTCAGATGCAGATTTTGCAGGTTGCAAAATTGACAGGAAAAGCACAAGTGGTAGCTGCCAATTTCTTGGAGGCAGGTTGGTTTCTTGGTATAGCAAGAAACAAAAGTCAATTTCCACATCAACTGCAGAAGCAGAGTATATTGCTGCAGGAAGCTGCTGTGCACAGATTCTCTGGATGAAGAATCAGTTACTGGATTATGGGTTAACATATTTCAAAATCCCTATTTACTGTGATAATCAAAGTGCTATTGCTATGACAGGTAATCCAGTTCAACACTCTATGACAAAGCACATCAGCATCAGGTACCATTTCATCAGGGAACATGTGGATGAAGGTACAGTGGAATTGCATTTTGTTCCCACAGATCAACAAGTAGCAGATATCTTCACAAAACCACTGTGTGAAGCTACCTTTACAAAATTGGTAAATGAACTTGGAATGATTTCAGGTTCCTTCTCTAAATCTGCTTAAACTTGTTCTATGTTATCAGACTTTATGCTCAGTATTTACAGAATTAATCTCTTTGTGTATTCTGTGCATTAATTGATAAATGTTTTTAAGTACTGACTGTTGTCTGATACATATTTCTTAACTATAATAAGTGATATATCTGTTTAAGTAATCATTCAATCCTATGAGGATAACTGTGCTAGATACTGATCTAGTAATCTTCAATAAACAAATGATCCCATGAAAGAAGTAATTATTTCTGTGGAAATCTTATGACACAAGCAAATTCTGATACTTGAGCTTAGTTTAGTTTACTTTATTCATCTTACTACTAAGTCCCAAATTAGAATAATGCTACTCATCTGTTTAAGTTCTGATTCTAGTAAAACTGCTGAATGTACTAAGTGCTGATAAACCTCACTTATCAAAAGAAGAAGAACAAGAATCAAAGAATAATATCAGGTACTCCTTTGAGATCTAGAGTAAAAATGTGAATGGGACGACCCAAGTGCATAGCTGGTATTAAGTAAATATGCATTAGAAAAGCAAAATATTTTTCTTGGTGACTTTTCACACTCTATGATTACTGGAGAAATACTCTGATAATAGCATAAATTCTGATAAGCAGTCGTGACTCACTTACACTGAGAAGCCACTGTAAAAGAGAATTTTAAAGATGCATAAAATTAGCACAAAAACAGTTGAGGTGGACTCATGCATGAACTCATTTATCAGTAGGTTTCAGGATAATGACAGCTCTTTAGCAAAATTTTAATTATGACTTATTTCTAAGATGTACTGAAGTAGATCAGACTTTACTCTTTGTCTGTTATTTAGCTTAATGCACACACTAATCACTCCATCTGAATGATGAAAATTTCTGTGGTGGTCTATGTTATTTTAGATAAACAGTCATTATGTCATTTTTGCACAAATTCTGAGGACACGTTCTAGTCATATGGTCTGATGATTAAGTCCTGAAGACTATAACTCAGAACTTGTATGAAAACTTACTAAGATAGATATTCCTTGTTCGAGTTAAGACATTATGTTCTGATGACTGTTAAGTTCTGGTATAGGTCTAAGTTCTGATTTTTCAGTCTAACCCTTTACTTGACTTACCTGTGGTAAATGAAGCTGAGAAGGCAACTTCTCAGAAGGATTCTGCAATTGGGGGTTCTAGGCTTCTCAAGAGGCTTAGACGTATGACGGTTCCTGAAACTCCCAAGGAATCCAAATCAACAAGGAAGTACAAGAAACAGAGGGCACAAAGGCCAGTTTCAGATGATGAGGAGGAAGCAGCTAAGGAAGGGGATCAGGAATCTCTGATCTCACAAGACAAGGAATTTGCTCCAGTCACTTCTTCTCCATCAACTCCATCTCAGGAACCTGTATCTGACAAGGCTAATTCACCTTCTATGTCTCTTGTTGATCCAGGCACAAGTGCTGAAATTGATATTCAGAACCTGGTTGTGCCTGAAATACTTTTCTTAGAAGCTCCAACAGCAAATAATCCTTCCACAACACCTGTTACTGATGCTGTTCAAACTCCTGAGTTATCACTAACACCTTCTCTGCATCAAGATGCTGATGATCAGATTTTAGGTGAGCATCAGGATATGGCTGTTGATCAGAACTTAGTATCAGATCAGCAATTAGAGGATGTTGAAGCCTCCATTGCTACTCACACAGTTGTCTTATCAGAAGATACTGATTCTCTAAGTTCTGATGCTGCAAATGTTGGAGATACTGGTGAGGCTGCTACAACTGTAGATGCTGATGAAGCAGGTCCTTCAGGACATACTCCTCCACTGACTCTTCCTAAGTCTGAACTGGTAAAGGAGTTTGTTATCAGGGATGCACCAGTACCTTGGAGTGAAACTCCTGCAGGTCAGGAGTGGACTAAGGAATGGAACTCAGTTTCATGTGTTCCAAATGCTTTACATCTTGCTGAGCACTTGACTAAAGCTGATGAAATGTTACATTCTGATGATTTTAAAACCCAGCTTAGAGTCACTGCATTGAGTACTAAACATCTACAAGGTCTTCATTCCAACACTCATGCAGAGCTACACAAGATTCAGGAGAACTTTATCAAACAGGAACAAGTTTGGAAAATTGATAAGAAAAAGTTCTTCCAAACTACCATTGACAGGGTTGCTTATATTGAGAAAACTCAAGAGAAGCAACAAGCTCAGATTGATCAAATTCTGACAAATCAAGCTTCTCAGCAATCGCAACTTACTGAAATCCAGACCTCAGTGGAACTACTTATCTCTCTTTTATTACCTGCTGATGCCAAAAAGGGGGAGAAGGTAATTAAGTCCAAATGCAAAACCAACAAGTCACTGCAAGGAAAGGATGATGGAAAAGATGACCAAGGAAACTCTGGAATGGGTAGTGGTCATATTCAAGGTAGAAGGTTTACATCAAGACAAGCTAGTCACAGAACAAGTTCTGATACTGGGAAAAGAATAAGTTCTGCTGCTGGTAAAAGGATAAGTTCTGATGAACTTCTAGATCTTGATGAGGAAATGTCAAGACAGTTATTTCTTCAAGAAAATCCAGGGATGGATTTGGAAAGTTTAAAGGAAGAAGAAGCCAGACTTAAATCAGAGAAAGTCACATCTAAATCTGAAGCTTCTGGTAAAAAGTTACTTCCAAAACCTAAAGGCATTGTGATCAAAGAAAGGATACATACTGAAGAAACTTTGGCTAGATCACAACCACAGATAGATCCAAGATCCAAGGGTAAAGAAAAGGTTGGTGAACCTATCAAGCCTTATGTACCTCCTGAGGAAGAAGAAATTACTGATGGAAAAGATGATCTTGCTCTGACTTCAAGAAAAGTTCTTAAAACAACCTCTGACATGGCTCAAGTTGTTCAGAGTCAAGAAATTATAAGTTCTGATATTCAGAAGAAGCAAGTAACCTCTGACAGTGCTCAAGTTAACTTGATATCAGAAAATAAATCTAAAACACTCCTACCAGGATTCACTAAAGCAAAACAGACTCAATCTTTGAAGACTACTCCAAGTGGTTTTGAAGCAAGAGTAGTTACTGGAAAGGAAGCTAGAGATAAAACTGGATTGGGAAGTGCTGATGAAAGAAGAGTACACAACACTACCGATGATCCAACTTCCTTGAGTGAACCAGGTATTGGAGCAACTCCTGAGAGATTGAATCAACTAGAATCTGTACAGATGGTTTACCATACCTACTTGAAAGAATACATCATGTTGTATTTCATGACAGATGGTAGGGTTTATCATATAAGACAAAATGCCATTCCTTTGAAGTATTTTGAAGAATTGGAGCATGTACTTTTCTTACTTCAAGTGGATAACAGAATAACAGAGACTGCTGCAAACTACTTGAAAGAACAGATTCAGAGACAGAAAAGGCTTTATTCTGTTAAGTCTGACAGCAGATATGTTCCAAAGTACAGAAATCACAATGGTGATATTGTTGATATGAAGCCTAATACTGCACAGATCAGAACATATCTTGGTATTAAGGGGCTTGAATTCAATCTAGAGTCTAACAAAGCTTATGTCATAAGACTAGATCGGGAGTTGAGAAAAGCAAAGATTAATGATCTCAGAGCTGCAATATTTCAAACTGGTGAAGATACTGCAGAGCTTAAAGATGTCAAACGGAGAATGATTGATGAACTCAGATATGCTGAGAAATGTTTGTTGAAGAATTATCTCATAACAACTCCTGACATCAGAGAGATCAGAAAATGATGAAGCCAAGTCAAAGATCTACAACTACTTAAATTCTGATGTGTATACAGACCAAAGTTGTTATCAGAAGTTGAATTGGTAAAAGCTTTAAGGACTGTAAGTTGTAGTTATCTTGTCTATTTCTCATGCATTTGTACTTAATGTTTTTGACATCATCAAATATCTGTTAAACTTGTATATTTTGCTAATTTACAAGTTGGGGGAGATTGTTAGATATATTTGATAATGTCATGGCTAATATGTTTTATGTTTAGATTTCAGATCTTATTTGAACAGAATAAATCAGTACTTAACTGATCAGTACTTATACTGGACGTCAGAACTTAAGGGATATCAGTACTTATGTCATCAGGAGATAGATATCAGAACTTAAGTGCTGAAGGACGATCAGATAAGGACAGTAGCTGATTGAAATTAAGAAGATCAAGATAAACATAAGAAGAGATATGCATGAAGAAGGAATTCCGTGAAGAATGGAATACTTGGAATAGAAGATATCTGATTGATATATATTAGGAAGCAGAATTATATTCAATATCAATTAGCGATTATCTTGTAACTGTGTAGTATATAAACACAGACATAGGGTTTACACTATAAGTGTTATCATTATCGAGAATATTATTTACTGTAACTCTAGCAGCTCTCGTGATATTTTGTTCATCACTGAGAGATAACAGTTCCAGATTGTAACAGAGTTTATTGTTTCAATAAAGTTTGTTTTCTGTTACAAAAGTTCTTGAAGTTTGATTTGATTGTAATAAACACTGTATTCACCCCCTCTACAGTGAAAGTGTGACCTAACACCACCGACTATCTTTCGTCCAATTCCAACTCTCGGGCATTCCGACTAGAACCTACAAGGTCGAAACATCCTAACTTAGACATTTGATTATGCTTGATATATCCTCGCTAACAATCTACCCGAACGTTAACAAAATCCGACTCGTAACATACTTCATATAATAATACACGTATCACTTAGGGTTCACGTTCTCGAAAATCGGTTCAGTGTTCGTTTTCGAAAAATACTTATACTCTTAAATTACGAAATCAGGGTTATTGATTTAGAAAAATATTTCATCACATCATACAATCAAGTTTCGTATAAAACACACACATAGATATATAGTCTCTCGACGTCCCAATATTCATTGGATACGTTTCTGTATTTGCGTAATTCAGTTTTCCGAAAATCGGACAGCGTTTCCTTTGTTTACCGGACTACCCGTCGATACATCAATCGACGTCAAACTAACAATAAACAAATTCACAACCACAATTCCAACTACCAGTTCAACCCAACAATCAATCCAATCACAATTAGTCAACTAAATTACGTACTCGACTTTAATGTAAAATTAAATTCTCGTTTCAAAAATAATTTCACGAACTATTTATTTATTTTAAAATATTAGGACTCAGAATAAACATCATAGTCCACCGTCGGCTTGCCGAGGCTCATTGCCGACGACGATAAAATTTACGGGTACCCGATTAATTTCGGGTTTCCAACATAAATTCCATCGATAATAAAATTTCCGCATGAAATTCATTTGCACATCACGAATATTAATCAAACACAACCTGTAAAAATAAAAATAAAAAAAAATGAATTCATCATTAACCGAAACAAAACAATAACAGCAGCTATCACACAACATCACCATCACGCACGCGCCACCGTGCGCAAATACTCACACCATTCACACACTCGCACAATACATACACACACAGTATATATATTCCTATATATACCAAAAGCTGGACAAGGACACCGTATAGGGAGAAATAAGAGCAGGATGGCGACGGTACCGGAAAAATAACCCGGAAAACCGAAAATCGGCGACCACCATCACAGGAACTGAGCAACGGCGGGAAGGAAACAGGGAAATAGGGAAATAGAGAGAAAAAGAAAAGATAAAAAGAAAGAAGTGGTGAGAGTAACAGAGAGAGACGAGAACCGAGAGAGGAGATTAGAGAATCAGGTCGAGAGAGATGCAGGGCGTAATTGATGCTTTTGGGCTTCTCTCTTTCTTTTTCTTTTTTTTTAATCAAACAACAGGACACTGCCACGAATCCCCGAATGGTTGAGGTGTTAACACGTAGTTGTGCCACGTGTCCACGATCTATGCCCGCCTGCCAGTTTCGTTTCAGAATTTGTGATTTAACGAACTAAAATGCGTGCAAATAAAATTACAACAATTATCTAAATAATTCTAAAATTTTCGGAATATTTGAAAACTAACAAAATAATTTTTTTAAAAAAAAAAATTTAAATCATTTTTGGATCACACGATATACCCGCATTTTATAATTTACGATTTAAGCTGCACTTAAAATGAATTCAGAAAATTACGGAAATAATCTTAAAATATTACAAATGTCTCGAAGTTTACAGAAACATAAATTTTGAAATTTTAAGAAAATTTTTGAAACAAATTTTATACCCGCTTTTAACAAATAAACGAAACAACGCGCGGGTGAAATGAATCCCGAAAATTTCTAAAATAATTTTAAAATTCTCGAAATATTCCAAACTTAAATAAATATGAGTTTCATAATATTTGAAGAAATCTGGGATTAAGTACAGATTTTACCAGTAAACATAATCAGAAAATCACACAGGGTTAAATAATTGATGAAATATTGATTTCTAAATTTTATAAAATCCCAAAAATAACTATTGGAATTATAAAATCATAAAAATAATTTTAGAGACAATCCAAATATTTACGGATTTACAACTATAATAAAATCACCTTTAAAAAAAATAAAACAAAACAATATACTCAATTTTTTTTAACTACACATTCCAATCCTTTACACCAATCAATCACAGATAATTAGTATATATTCACACACTGCTGCCAAAACCAAGACACATATTTTATTTAATTAATACCTCCACAATTACATATTTAAATAATTTAAAAATACACGAGTCGTTATATTAGATGCCAAGAACCAAGCTAAGAAGCCTGCAACCAAAGAATCTGAAATGCCAACTGTGATATCTGAGTCTCTAAATCAAGAAAAGCAAGAAGAACCAAAGCAAACAAAGAAACCAAAACTGAAATTCAGACCAAAGAGGAAGCTGGATTTTAATGAAGACAAGGAAGAACACATGCCAACCCAATCTACCACTTCAAGTCAACCAGCCATGCCCACAATGGAACAGGCTGAATTCAAGGTTTATTCTGATACAAACTTTATGGTGAACCCATAATACCCAAGGATGAACCTATAGATTGGGAAAGCCTGCCACTCCCTGGTCTAAACATCCCAATTCAAACCAAACCAAGAAAAATAAAGAAAAGAGCAATCAAAAAGGCCAAACATGTCAAACTTTAATCCAAATCCTTAGCCAAACCCAAACCAACTGTCAACAAGGGAGATCAACTCTTCATTTGTGACATCAAGGAATTTTCAGAACTAAATCTCTATCTAGATGAGCTAGAAGAAGTAAGAGCTATTGATGCTCATAAACATCTTCCTGAGAGATTGGTCTTCAGGTATAAGGGTGGAAAGAGCTAACTTGGCCTCTTCACAGAATTCTCAATGAAGGTTATTCTGTTCTAGTAAAGATTTTCTCCTCAATAAAGAAGAACTTTGGGTTCAACATTGTTGCCAAAAATATGGTACTGAATAAAATTGAGGAGAAAATGAATAGCAGGAGAAACCCAAATGCACTCCCAAGAGTATTAACTATTCCCTACAATGGAGATAGAGTGCATTTGAGGCTTTACTGGATAATGGAGTTCAAGGATGAGAAGAGCATCAGAAGATTCTTCAGATTAGAAAATCAGCTAAAGATTTCAAGCATTGAAACTCTCTTGGAGTTGCAAAAGTTGCTGGATCAGACTAATAAAGATGAAGCTGAATTCTACAGGCAACTTCAAAACCAGATTGAAGAGAATAATGAGAAATTGGGAAAGAAGTTCAGACAGTCAAGGAAATAAGTTATATTTGCTCAGTCTAGAGGAGCACCTTGAGAATGGCTTTCTCTATAAACCTTCCTCTGCATAATTTTCAATAAATTGCAGCACTTGTTAATTTTATCTACTATAAATCAGTCTGTATTCATAAGGTATTTTGTTATCATCAATTTTTCTTAATTTATGCCTACAATTCCAGTAGACATAAATTGGAGGAGATTGTTAGGAATATGTTGTGTACTTGATGATAAGTTAAACAAAACACCTTAGTAGATTTAATTTAGTGTATTTTGTAGCTTTCAACGGATGATCACTTTAACATCCGTTGAGAGAGTAGCTTATATATCAATAAGTCTTGTAACACAATTCTGCATTCTACAATACCTTAAAGATCTAGAAGTCGTAGGATATTCAAAGTCATGTTGACCACTAGTTTGATATGCAAAATAGGTTGGCTAATTATAAATATTAGATGCCTTGTAATTTTGCATAAGTGAAATAGAGTTAACTGTTATGGAAGACTTTCAACGGATGATTCTACAAGACTTCAACGGATGACCCAAGTCATATTCAACGGATGATCTAGTGAAGTTTCAACGGATGATTCAACACAGTTTCAACGTATGATCCAATGAAGTTTCAGCGGATGTTTTAATTCAAATAGCAGTTGATCGTGACTTGATAGTCACATGGGTTGATTAAATGCAAATGGAATGTGGCAGCCTATTTACAGGTTTTAGAGAACAAAGAAGCATTTCCATTTTCATGCTAACCTGAAGATATTCAAAGATGCTGTATAGAGAAATGAAGAAGCATGTAATTAGACTTAGAAACATTTTTTCTTAATCGTTTGTCTTTTTATCATGTAACTTGATGATATATAAACTAATGGTAGCAAGTAGAATAGAATCAAGTAAGTAAGTAATTTACTAGATAAATAGATAAAGTTGTATCCGTAAAGAATTTCTATGTTCTTTGTAAGTTCTATTTGTAAGAAGCTGTGTTCAAATCTTGCATCATAGAGTTCTCGATTTTATATATATATCTCTGGTGAAAAGTTCAATCCACCAGAAAGTTTTTAAATACTTGTATTTGATTATTTTATTTTTGATTTCTTCAATACTTTCATTCCGCACTTTAGCCAAATCAAACATAGTTATATATACTTAAGAAAGAACGGTTCTTAAAATAAAAAAGGAACCAGTATTACATTCAACCCCCCCCCCTTGTAATTCTTTGTTAGATTGTTTGGGAATAACAAAAACCCAAACCACCTTTTCCGCCAGCCATTCTTGCTTCAAAAGAATCTCTTTTTGGTGTTGGTGTTTTACTGCTCCATAACAGCTTTTTCTTATCATCAAGAGAAAGATTTGATTTATCAGCTTTTGAGACATATGTATCAGAATTTGGGTCTTCTTTAGGAATTGGATAATCAGCTTTTATTTCTTGATCAATTATGTCTTCAACATGAGTATTATCAAAGGTTGAGACTGGTTGAACTTCAACATTTATTTCTTCAATTTTCTTAACTTGAGCAATGTTAGAGGTTAGTTTCATACTTATATCAGTTTTTACAGGAATGTCTTCAACATGAGCTCTGTCGGTGATTGAGCCATAAGAATCAGTATTTGAGGTTTCCAGATCAAGCTTTGAAGGTTCACCGATCTTTTCTTTCCCCTTATACCTCCTGTCAGCATTAAGAATAGCTTAAGACCTTAGAACAGGTCTTTCCACATCAGCAGATTGACTGACTTCCTTGATTATAATTTCCTTGTCTTTAGGTCTCTGTACTTCTAGGAATTTAACATTTATTAGAACAGCATCAGTATTTGCCGCATCAACTTTTAGCGATTTAAAATTTTCTTCTAGCTGTCTGATTTGCTCAATATCAACATCTGAACATTCTCTTTCAAATACTCTTCTAACTACTTCAGCATCAAATGTTGGAAGTCTAGGATCTTTGTAATGAAGAGTTATCTTTCTACCTTTATACTTCAGTATTTGTAAGAACTGACTAGTTTCAGCACCAGCTTCTATCTCCATACTAGTTTGAGTTTCATCAGCATTTATGACTGTCAAAGTTTGTCTCTCAGTAGTTGTAGTCACTGTTGTAGTCAATTTTTTTGTAAGCACGGTCTTAGAGACTTGTTGTTTTCCTCTTCCTCCATCATCTAAGACTTGTTGTTGACATCATCACCCAGCTAAAAAATACCATCATTTTAATTACTCCGCCAAAAATTCCTTTTGGATAGTTGATCCCACCATCACGGCCCAAAATCATATATTTAAAAAAACAAGGACATGATTATCGGGGCCAGAATCCTTCATAAATACATATGCTTAATAATTTTGTCACTGTTTTGATACTTGAATGACAAATTGACAGCCTTCAACCGCCAACTGATCCGCCCAAAAATTGAAAAAATAAAAAACCAATTGATCTGAAATTACTTTCAGCTGTAAATTAATGCAATACAGGTAGAGCAATAGTATTGGATACAATATTCAGGAAAAATAAACGAAGCAATAACAATTCATAACATATTTTGGAGGTGTTCACACCGTTCCAAATTACCTACATGCTTTCTAATAGCCGAAAATTCACATGCCAACCCCACAAGCTCAAAACCCATTTGGCCAAGACATGAACCTTATTTCCTTTTAGATAACATTTTCACTTTAACTCTAAAAATTTATAATTCAAACACAACAAAAGATATGAATGATAACACTTGTAAGTGATTGTTCCAACTTAATCCTTGTACTTCATGTCAGCCATTGAAAACCCAGGCATGTCAAAAGACGACGAGAACTTCTCAACATCAGCCTTCAGTTCCTCAATCTCCTTGTTGTTTGTGAGACCCTTGTTAAAGTCCTTCAAGAGCTTGCCGTATTCCTTTTGGATCGACAAGGTGAGGGTAACAGCACGATGAAGAAACTCTCCAATCTGCTCAAAGTCCTTCTCAACCAAACCCCTTGAAGTCATAGCCGGGGTACCTGAAAAGAAAACCCAAATATTTTTCTACTTCAACAACATATTATTTAAATGTTAGCTAACAGTATAAAACATCAACTCAATCAACAGGCCATACCGATACGGACTCCTCCTGGAGCCAATGCACTGCTATCACCAAATACAGCATTCTTGTTAACAGTGATGTTGCAAAGATCACAAAGCTTCTCAACTTTGTTGCCTGAGATATCAGCAACAAATAAATAAGTTTGCAATGAAACATTACTGGTGATTTCCTCAATGAATCAAATTATTAGCATACTAAATAAATTGTAATGAATAACAAAAACAATTTATTCACAAAGAACTATGCAAACTTAAATGTTTTACCAGTCAATCCAAGAGGGCGAAGATCCCAAAGGACAAGGTGATTTTCAGTTCCACCAGTAACTAGCTTATAGTCTTTGCTCATCAAGTAATTTCCAAGGGCAACTGCATTAGCCCTAACTTGCTTGGCATATGCCTTAAATGCAGGAGTGGCGGCTTGTTTGAGGGCAACGGCTAAGGCTCCAATCTGGTGATTGTGAGGACCGCCCTGTAGAGATGGAAACACGGCAAAGTTGATTTTGTCCTCAAAATCATATTCAGCATTTTCTGGCTGACCCTTCTTTGGTGGTTTAGGCCCCTTGCGGTAGAAAATCATTCCAGCCCTGGGACCCCTCAGACTTTTGTGGGTTGTGGTTGTGACAATGTCACAGTATTCAAAGGGATCAGCAGCTTCCTACAATTCGGAAAAATTATGATCAGATATTGGCAGTAGCTTGTGCATTTTTGATTATCCAGTCTGGCAAATGCGACATACATGTTTCTCACAAACTTTCTAGCTAAACAGATTTCCAAAATAATCTGTCAATAGAACTGAGCTTGGATCTAACTAAGACAATAAGACCAGATGTAGATCTGATAATTTGAATTGTTGAATATAATAATTTAGATTTAGATCAGATACAGATTTAGTTTTATTATAATTTTTTTCAGATGCTGTAAGAAGCTTATTACATTCAAATCGGATCTCTACCAACAAAGTAAACTTTTGCAAGTATAACAATAATATATACAAATCAATAATGACAAGGTAAAAGCGGAAGGTAGAGAACCTGAAGAAGTCATGATTAAAAACCAATATAACATGCGAGCAACAAAATCTGGTGGTCACAAAAATGAAAATTTTCCTGTATCTAATTCAATAACTGTATTATCCTATACAATCGCAGAAGAACTTGACACGGCACGTCTAAATGTGACAGCGGATCCTAAATCTCAGAAACAATAACTGGCTCCAAATCCTGAAACAGCTAAGCTATATCATTCATTATAAAAATTGACCGACAATGCATCTCGTGCACAAATATCAACCACAAAACTCTCAAAAAACCAAGGCGTATGTACTCATATTCTACAGAAGAACCAGATCTAAAACCCACCCAACCAAATTAAAGTATCTGAAGCAGAAATAAAACAAGTAGGAATTACGAAATATAAATAAAATGTTGTCCAAAAATCTACACTACACAAAGCTCTAGTCTCCTATAATGCAGCTTGTTTTATGACTCATAGTCATAGTAGACAAATCAAAACACAAAATTATCATAAAACCTAGATCCAACTCCATTTCCAACCAAACATTACTATTTTAAACGTATTGATCACATCATAGTTCACATTTAACAAAAACTCCAGATCTAAGTCCATATAATAAAACACAAAGCAAAATACAAACAATACCTGAGCAGCAACGAGGCCACTAATATGAGCCATATCACAAAGCAAAAGAGCTCCACATTTATCAGCCACGTCTCTCAATTTCTTATACTCCCAATCTCGAGGATAAGCACTACCACCACAAATAATCAACTTAGGCCTGAAATCCAAAGCCTTCTCCTCCAGCTTGTCGTAATCGATATAGCCGGTTGTGGAATTGACTTTATAAGGCAAACTCTCAAAGTAAATGGAAGTAGCGGATATCTTCTTCCCGCCAGAAGTATAATAGCCGTGTGTCAGATGGCCACCAGAAGGCAAATCAAGGCCCATGATCCTGTCATGAGGGTTGAGAACAGCCGTGTAAGCAGCGAAATTAGCAGGACTGCCGGAATAAGGCTGGACATTAACACCCCATTTGGTGGGGTCCAAACGGTAAGCAATGAGGGCTCGTGATCTACAGAGGTTTTCGATTTCGTCGATAAATTCGTTGCCACCGTAATAACGATTTCCGGGCATGCCTTCGGAGTATTTGTTGGTAAGGGGGCTGCCGAGGGCTTCGATGACGGCGAAAGAAGTGAAGTTTTCAGAGGCAATGAGTTCAATTCCGGTGCACTGGCGGCGTTTCTCCTTTTCGATGAGATCGTGGATCTCGGGATCCACTTGTACCAGTGGTGAGTTGCCCCATGTGTTTACTGGATCCATGGATTTCTATGGAGTTGAAATGGAGGAGGAGAGTTTGGGTTTTGGGGGGTTTGCACAGATTGGGATGAGGATGGGAGGTTGGGTTTTAAAGGCGTGTTGGATTGTTCAATTTACCTTCTTGCCCCTCGGGTTGTGGGGATATTTTGTGATCTGGGTTGTTGGTGGTGGGGAGAGGAGGGTACTTTCGTGCAACGAGGTTGGTGAATCAAAATGTTTTTACCCTTTCCTTCCTTTTACCAAAACAATTTTGAAATATATGCTGCTTAGAGAAGTTATATCATTAGGCACGGTATTTTATTTATTAAATTAGAATTTTAAAATTAATTTATGTCTCTCTGTATATATATCACTCGGACGTTCATGTAAAGACGCACAAAAAACCCGGGCCTGAAAATCTGGCCCGGCCCGATCCGGCCAAAACCCGGTCAAGTCCGGCCCGATCAAAGTCCGGTCCAGTCCCGGCCCGAGCTTCGGACCTCGACGGGCCCTATATTTTTAGACAAAGCCCGGCCCGGCCCGGTTAAAAGCCCGGGTTTCGGCCCGGCCCGGCCCGAATAAAAGCCCGAAAAAACCCGGTTATAATATGATTATTCTAATATATTTTCTTATATATTTATAAATTCACATTTACCATAAATATAAATAATACTTTAAACACATATATATTTACATATTTGTGATTAATAATATTATTTATATACTTCATTGCATAAATAATGAAAGAAGATATAATAAGTACACTATATATATTTGGATATCATTATTATGAATATTTGAATATCATTGTTATCATAACAATAACAATGATAAAACATACTCCCTCTGTCCATCCTATTTGTTTACACTTTCCTTTTTGGGATGTCTCTTCCAATTGTTTACATTTCAAAATTTTCCAAAAATAGTAAAGTTTTTATAATTTTTAAATTAACTACATCCACTGATTTCCTCCACTATACCCATTTTATACATATAATATTAATCGGACTCACTACTTTACTCATTTTTTCAACTTTTCTTCACTATTTTATCATTTTTCTTAAACTCCGCGCCCCACCCAAATGTAAACATTTGGGAGGGACGGAGGGAGTATTATTCTATAAACATGTTTATTTTTTGCCGAACTTAAATGTTTTCAACGAAGTAATGTTTTCATAAAATATTTCATTTAAACTAATACATTTTTACGATGATCTAGTTGCTAACACATGTATTCTTCGGATCTCTAATAATACTCGATCCGATTTAATTTAGAAAAAAGTCCGGCCCGATCCGATCCGGCCCGATCCGATCCGGCCCGAAAAAAGCCCGATTAGGCCCGCCTCGAGGGCCCAAACGGGCTCTGACATTTCCGGAAAGTCCGACCCCCGCTTCGGACCTCGACGAGCCCTATATTTTTAGGCAAAGCCCGGTCTGGCCCGATTAAAAGCCCGGGCTTCGGCCCGGCCCGACCCGATTAAAAGCCTGAAAAAGCCCGGTTATAATATGATTATTCTAATATATTTTCTTATATATTTATAAATTCACATTTACTATAAATATAAATAATACTTTAAACACATACATATTTACATATTTGTGATTAATAATATTATTTATATACTTCGTTGCATAAATAATGAAAGAAGATATAATAAGTACACTATATATATTTGGATATCATTGTTATGAATATTTGGATATCATTGTTATCATAACAATGATAAAACATATTATTCTATAAACATGTTTATTTTTTGCCGAAGTTAAATGTTTTCAACGAAGTAATGTTTTCATAAAATATTCCATGTAAACTAATACATTTTTACGATGATCTAGTTGCTAACACATGTATTCTTCGGATCTCTAATAATACTCGATCCGATTTTATTTAGAAAAAAGTCTGGCCCGAAAAAAGTCCGATTAGGCCCGCCTCGAGGACCCAAACGGGCTCTGACATATCCGGAAAGTCCGGCCCGGTCAAAGTCAAAGGCCAAAAAGCCCGGGGTTTTTAAGGTCCGGTCAAAATCCGGCCCGGTGAACTTTTGTGCATCTCTGCGTTAATGTTAAAAAAAAATTATGCTCATCTAAATCAATACGTATTTAGGCCCCATTTGTTTATAGATGAACCAGCCCAAATGAACGAGTTAGTATTTTCCCATTCAGACTATTTGATTGAATTTTCATTCATTAGGATGACACAATTTTATCTGAACGAATACCGAACCGGTCATGGTAAAACATTCACTTTCACCCATCACTCTGTCTTCGTCCTATTATTTTAAGTTATACCAATTAACTTTTACTAGAGACTAATTTTATTATCGATATACTTCAATAATTTAACTTTTATTATATTTAACGATGACTTCCAACATTAATTTTATTTAAAAATTTCATATAACTAATTTAAAATTTAATTCTTTCGATTACCATTACAACGATTCGTAATCTAAATTAATACATAATATAATAAAATTATGAAGTACACTAATAAAATATTATAAAATTTAATAGTTTTATCATTCAAAGAAATTTAATATTAATTAACAAAAAATATCAGTTATTCAACATTTAGATTAACCACTAGTTCAAAATTTGAACAATTCAAGAATTAGTGTTCAGATTTAACAAATGACCCCTTCCTCTCATAAATTAACAATTCAGAAATACTATTTATCCAGTAATATTAACAGTTCAGAATAAATAATTCAGATTTGTCAAATGAGCCTATCAACCTCAACACTTTCTTACTAGTTTACTAGCTCACACAACTCCGGAGGAGAATGACTTGATACTATAATTATTTTTATACTTTAAAATTAAAACAATACTTCCTCTGTATCAATCATTTTCTTACAGTTTTTTTTGATATTTCATCCAATTCTTTACATTTCCAAATTTACTAAAAATACTCAATGGCTCCCACTCCCACCACTTTATCATTTTTTTCTCTCTTTTAACACTACTTTTTATTCCACTATCTTCTTTTTATAAATTAAAAATTAATAGGTCCTACCACTTCATCCATTTTTTTTCTTTTTTTCACTACCTTATACATATTTCTTAACCTCCGTGTCCAAACCAAACGTAAATAATTGGTTGGGACGGAGGTACTAATATTTTTGAAGTTATTTAAAAGAAAAATTAAATTAAAAATAAAATAAACACATCTTAATAACTTTGGGTTAAATTGAAATTTTATCCCAGGGATAAACACAATCCCAAGAAAAAAAGTCGCGCTGTTAATTCATCAATAAACAAACAAACGCCGCATTCATGTATATCATGAGGGGGGTTTCTATAATTTTAATATTTTAGTTTTACCATAGCAATTTACATATAATAACTCTGTAAAATTTCTGATTTTATTTATAATTTTACATTTAAGACTATTTTAAGGGAATTCGACTTTGATGCGATATATTTGAATTTCGGAGTCCCCATTTTTTAATTTTATCTTATTCAACTTTCATAGTGAGAGACTTGGAATTTGGGGTCAAAGTTTGTAATTTAATTTTTTTATTTGAAATAGTAGGCTCCGAAAATGGAGGTTTATGTTTGTGGGAAAAGTAAAGAAGAAAGAGAACACTGCCAACTCATGGGTTGTAACTTGTAAGTTGTAAGGTTGGTGTGTGGTTGGCGATCCATGTCAAAGAAGACACGAAATATGAGCTCTGGTTTTGAGTGATATGGTTGTTGAAGCGAGGGTATATTTGTCATTCTAAGACCACCAATTTCCTTAAAAGGGCAACCTCCTTTCGTTCCCACTTCCGCTTGTCGTCGATTGAGTAATTTCGTCTAGTTTAATTTTATTTGTGTTGTGAATATCTAATACAAATCAGATTCATTTTCGTTTCATTTTGTTTCATATATTTTTATTTCTTGTTGTGTTTCAGATAGTTTAAATTGAAAATAAAAGTTAAAATAAATAAAATTATTTTTTAATATTAATTTTTTATTAGTCGAATCATAAATTAATAAGTCATAAAAAATCAATTGTGGTCGAGTAAACTTAAATTTTAATCTATATTTTGTAATTTATTTATTTCGTTTATTTCATATAATTTAAATTATAATTTATTTATTTTGTTTATTTCATATGAATTAAATTAAAATTCATATAATTTAATTTATTTATTTCAAAATTTATTTATTTCGTTTCGTATCGTGTACCCAAAAATAAATGATACTAAATTTATCCATATATTTTTATATTCAAAAAAGTTTAACCCAAAATCATAATTTTCATGTCATGTGGGTAAGTTATGAAGTTGTCGGTTTTAATCAATGGTAACATTCACCCCGTTATCAATAAATTTTACTTCCAAAATCAGATTACATTTAGCACCATTGATAATTGATCCCAAATTTTCATTAAAATTTTAAAGTATTAACCACAATTTGTATCCCGTTAGTCGTTATAATTAATAAAATAATCATTTTACACTAATAAAAATTTTAATATTAAAATTTTCAAAATATATTGGTAAGCATGGAGCATTTACTACTACAGTTAGTGTACTTCAGTAAAAGATTAGTCGTCAATCAGCTCCGATTTATTAAAGATAATGAACTCATGTATTTGCAAAAAGAAAACTCAATTAATAACAACAAATTCCACATTAAATTAAAATAATATAAAACCAAGTGACCATTACGTGCCCACGGACATAAAATATTCTAAATCTATAATTAAACTATTTAAAGTAATATGATTGGGTTCGAAAAAAAATATTTTAATAAAATTATTATATTATCAAAAGTATTCATTGTTTTTATTATATTATGATTAAAAAATATTATTTTATTAATTATTATTTAATTGAGGTTCAAATTTATTTTTATTTTTCGACAAAACCGAGGTTCAAGTTTTAGTTTTACACAAGAATGCTGTTCTTCGAATGGCCAAAGGATAAAAGTACAAATCAAATTCTGAGTATACGTGCATGAGGAGTGCTCATTCAATATAAGATTTGACCTGTCCTTCCGAGTCCTGCGCAGATCTGTTTGTCTATTTACCAGAGCCTTATATCACCGACAGCCGACAAATTACAACTTTCGTACTATTTCTCACTTTGCAGATATTTTAATAATACAGTAGATGCTCAGATGCACATTTTTTTAATATTATATAATCTTTTAAATAAAAATATTTTAAAATGAATATTTTAAATTTTTTCATTAATTTATTTTATTTATACACATATATGTTGATAGTTTTTAAAAAAAAATTATTATAGTAATTTTATAGTTTTGAGAAACTATAAAATTACTATAATAGTAATTGATAAACAAAAATATTATTCTTGAGAGGTTATTACTTAATTGATAAACTATAAGAGTTATTTGAAAAAGACAATAGTAATGATTGAACGATATATTTTTATTGATCATTTTATGTGTGTTTTAAAAATAAAATAAAAATAATTATGTTTAAATAAAATTTAAGTTTTGGTTCATATCAACATGATACAAATTATGTTTAATCCGTTATTAATTTGATTTTTCTCGATTTACTTTATTTTTATTTTAGCCAGAGACCTATTACTACGACCAAATTCAACTAATTAAATTTAGTTTACTTTTAATTTTTTATGTCCGGATTAATAAGATAATTTTATTTTATCCTAAATAATCAATATATATGATTTTACTTTAGTTGGTTGAATTATATTTTAATTATCTTAGATGACTAATATATATTATTTTGTTTATCCTAATTCAATATAATATAATTTTTTAGACGGATCGATAATGTTTATTATTTTTTCTTAACTCGATGTACATTATATGAATTAAATTCAACAATTATATTTAGTTTGATTAAATTTATTTTAGTCCCAAATATCAATTAGAATAATAAAACTAAATATGAGTTAGAATTTAAAATTGGTAAAAAAAGTTAACTTTAATATAAATTAATAATAATATATAGTTGAATATGAAATAAAATTTAAATTGATAGAAGAAGTTGACTCCAATATCAATAAAAATTGGAATTGACCGATCGACTAACGAACCAATTACATACAGAATAATTAATTAAGGGTATTTAAGTAATTTCAGCAAGTACCCACTGACCGACTACCAAACTTTTAATGTTTCGTCTATCATAATATAGTATAGATTTTGACAGGCTACTTAAAAATTTAAATTTAAATTTTTTTTCTTTTATGAATTAAAATTTTAACTAGCCGATTATAATATATTGAAATGTGTGTAAAATTCAAAATTATAAATAGAAAAAAATAAAGGAGTATTTTATACTTGCTAGCTAGTAACTCGAAGGAATGAAGGATGCACTGATTTATTTTAATATTTATTACTTTATTTTCAGTTTAATGATTGTTATGCTCAAAAATTTTCATGTACTCGATTTAAGGCTCATAAAAAATTGGGCTTAGTTAGCATGAATTAGAACATGTTTTGGTATGAATTTGATTTAAGTATTCTTATTAGAGATAATTGTACCGAGGTATGAAGTCTCTTGTGAATCTATAGTTGAATAGGGAGATTCAGCTATACAATGGGTAAACATAGTAATGGCATATGCAGTTGAGCACCATAATTAGTCCTTAATGAACTTATGAGGTGCATGAAGTATCAAGAAGGCCGGAATGAATAAAAAGATATCAATGCAGGAGGATCAGCGTACTTGTATTGGCAGACTTGATGTCCTACTAGGACCATACCTCATAAAATAAAGAAGAGCGATTTTTATCTTCATGTAATGATATTTTAGCAGGATTTATCACTACAAATACATGGCTTTATGGATAATTACACGTTTAAATGGATTAATATGGAATTATAATGTCCAACCGAGTTAGGACACTAAAATCTCACATGAAAATAGTTAGTTGGATTAAACGTGAGATCATATGTATGTAGAAAATTTGATCTAACAGATCTCTCCTGTTATCATCCATGTGCATGTAATAATTGGAAAAAAAAATTACATGGTATACTACATTCATAGGACATATAACAAAAATATGTACTTGGCATGCTACTGGAACCCATTAACACTGAGCAACATTAGGACAAAACATATGTTCCTCCTCCACTACATGTGCTCAAGGTACAACTTGGGATTTCAAAGAAATTAAGAAGTAAAAATAATGATATTCCCTTTATCCAACTAAATTAACATGTCACAATATCAATATGTATTATAGTTATTTCATAGAAGGAGGTCACAATGCTAGGTCATGTGCATATAAGATAATTTTTCATATTATTTTATAATGTTAGGACTAGTGCATTACTTGTGTCATAATATTTAATGATATTTCTTACAGAAAATTGATCAAGAAAGTAATGCAGCTCCAACGCCTAAGGCAACAAAAATAAAAGAAGTAGTTGCGTTCAAAGGGTCAAAAGCAGTTAAAAATACAAGGCTAGTGCAAGTGATAATCCTGCTAATCCTGGTGCAACAACAACTCATACTCCTTTGGCACCATTAAGTCCTAATCCAGCTGATATCACTCTTCAACATGTCCATGGGTATAATCAAAGAGGTATTTTCATATCTTATACTCATCCTGCTAGGATGGGCACACAGTTTTAGTTTTACAACCACAAAGAGTTATGATCAAAGGATAATATGTCACAACCTTGAAACTGGTAGAGGTAGAAGCTAATGCAAGGAAAGCAACATTGAGTACAAGGCCTAATTGGAGGTTGTGAAATTGATATTTAATGTTTTAAGTCATGTGGTTAGAAACTATTAGGAATATGTCGTAGACTTAATGATATACTTCAAAAACACCTTAGTAGATTTGATTAAGTGTATTTGTAGTTTTCAACGGATAATGTACTCTTTCACCCGTTGAAAGAGTAGTTTGTTTAAAATAAGTTTTGGTAGCACATTTCTGCAGATTGTAAAGCCTTAAAGAACTAGAAGTTGTAAAATATTCTAAGTCATATTGACTACTAGATTGATATGCAAAATAGGTTGACTACTTGTAAATATGCCTTGTAATCCTGCATAAGTGAAATAGAGTTAACTGCTATAAAGATACTCTCAACGGATGTTCCACAAGATTTAAACGGATGATCCAACAAAGTCTCGACGGATGATCCAACAGACTCTCAACGGATGATCAAATTCAAAAAGCAGTTGATAGTGACTTGACAGTCACATGGGTTGATTGTATGCAAATGTAATGTGGCAGTCTATTAACGAGTTTTAGAGAACAAATAAGCATTTTAATGCTAACTTGAAGATATTCAAAAATGCTGGATG
Source organism: Apium graveolens (assembly GCF_009905375.1). Taxonomy (NCBI): domain Eukaryota; kingdom Viridiplantae; phylum Streptophyta; class Magnoliopsida; order Apiales; family Apiaceae; genus Apium; species Apium graveolens. Next base: position 77,460,242 of record NC_133657.1, read on the forward strand.
GAGAAATGGAGCAACATGAAATTAAACTAAGACACTTTTGTCTTATTAATTTGTCTTTTTATCATGTAACTTGGTGATATATAAACCAAGAATAGCAAGTTGAAAATTAAGTAAGTAAGAACCGAGAAATAGAAAAAACTGTATCTGTTATGAATTTCTCTGTTCTAAAATATATCAAACTTGTAAGCAGTTGTGTGCATTCTTGCATCACAGAGTTTTCATCAATATATATCTCTGGTGGGTTAGTTCAATCCACCAGAACGTTTTTAATTCTTATGTTTAATTACTTTGTGTTTGAATACTTCTATATTTTCATTTTGCACATTTGCATATTCAAACACTGATATATTTATATTTGTGAGAAGTTCTTAAAATTAAAAAAAACCAAGAATTACGTTTAACCCCCTTCTGTAATTCTAATTGTTAGATTGTTTGGGAATAACAGAAACTGATATATTTTTTGTAGTCATTTTAACTAGGCTAGTGCATTACTTCTATTGTTATTTTAATATAATGCCAGGGTAATTTTTGGTACAAATTGATGTACATAACTTTATTTTTGGTACCCAAAACAATTTGCTAATGTAACAGCTTTTAGTGCTTTATTATAAATTAAGTGACTTCATTTCACCAGTTTAAGAACACCGAATTTGTAGCAAGACTAACTTAATTAATACAAATTAAGTGAGTTTTGAAATATTGTGTTTGTTTTGCTTGTTGTTTTAAGTATGCTAACACATTATCTCTACAATTAAACTGTTTTGTTCACACAACATATCCAAACAAGTTTTAAAAAAGTTAACAATCGAAGAAACACATTCAATACCCCCTCCTTATGTGTTGTACTCAATAGCTAACATCATCCAATACATAAAATTACCTACATAATTTAAACTTTTCAAAAATAACACACAAAGATACCTACATCACATCTTTGTTCCACTAAGACCAAAACAAACAACAACAAACCGTATATGTTAGATATATTTGAGATGTCATGTCTAATATGTTTCATGTTTAGTTTTCAGATCTTAACAAACAGGAAATATCAGTACTTACTGGAATCAGTACTTACTGGAAGCCAGAACTTAAGGATATCAGAACTTAGGTTATCAGAAGATAGATATCAGAAGATAGATATCAGAACTTAAGTACGGGAGGACTTACAGTTAAGGAAGGAAGCTGATTTACAAGAAAGAAGATCGAAACTAATACAAAAGAAGATATGCATGGAAAGAGTTAGAAGATAAAAAGACTTGTATAAGATATCTGATTGATATATTTTAGGAGACAGAATTATATTCCATATCAATTAGAAGTTATCTTGTAATTGTGTACTATATAAACACAGACATAGGTTTACACTATATGTGTTATCATTATCAAGAAGACCATACATTGTAACCTAGCAGCTCTCGTAATATTTGTTCATCACTGAGAGAGAACGGTTCCATTGTAACAGAGTTTATTATATTGAATATATATGTTTACTGTTACTTGTGTTCAAAATCGATTTGATTGTATTAAACACTGTATTCAACCCCCTTCTACAGTGTTGTGTGACCTAACAATTGGTATCAGATCATATCTATTAACACACATACAGTAAAGATCCAAACAATCATGTCTGAAGAAGTAGAAAATCCAACCAAGCCCGCCAAAACTGAAGAAACTAAAAACACTCAAATCCACAGTCGATATGAGACTATTAGGGTTCCCATACTGAGACCTGCTGAGTACCCCATATGGAAAGTGAAGATGGCTATATTTCTGGAAGCTACAGATACAGAATACCTTGACAGAATTAATGAAGGACCGCATAAGCCAACCAAGCTCTCTGTTGTAGTTGCAGATCAGCCATCAAAGACCATACCAAAGGAGAAAAGTGAGTATACAGCTGAAGATATCTCATCCATTGCCAATGATGCAAAGGTAAGGCATTTGTTGCATAGTGCCATTGATAATGTCATGTCAAATATGGTAATTCATTGCAAGACTGCAAAGGAGATATGGGATGCTTTGGAGACAAGATGCCAGGGAACTGATGCAATCTAGAAGAACATGAGGACTATACTCACTCAAGAGTATGAGCACTTTGACTCAAAAGGTGATGAGTCATTAACTGACTTATATGACAGGTTTGTCAAACTCTTGAATGATCTGTCACTGGTGGACAAGGAATATGATCTTGAAGATTCAAATCTAAAATTCCTTTTAGCTCTTCCTGAAAGTTGAGATTTGAAGTCTACTACTATAAGTGACAACTATGCTCTTGATGAAACTAGTCTTGATAAAATTTATGGTATGCTCAAGACTTATGAACTTGAGATGGATCAAAGGACTAAGAGGCATGGGAGAAAGTCAAGGACAGTTGCTCTTAAGGCTGAGGAGGAATTCCCCAAAGTGGCTGTCTCAAAGAAAGGCAAAGGAAAGGCTCTCATCATAAAGTCTGATTCAGAATCATCAAGTTCTGATGATGATGATTCAGAAACTGAAAGTTTACCTGAAATAGATGTTGATGAAGAGATGATGAAATTATGTGTTCTTATGGTAAAAGGTATCACAAAGATAGCCTACATGAAATTCAGAAGCGGAAAGAAGTTTTCCAGGAAAGGTGTAAGTGCTGATAAGAAAGGGTTCAGAAAGTATGAAGGCAAAAGTGCAAAGTCTGACAGAGGAGACAACTCAAATGTCAAATGCTACAATTGTGGTGAAAGAGGCCACATATCTCCTGACTGCAAGAAATGAAAGAGAGACAAAGACAAGGCACTTGTCACAAAGAAGAAAAGCTGGACAGACTCTTCAGATTCTAAAGGTGAGGTGAATTATGCTTTAATGGAAAATGCTGATGGCATCCCTGAAACTGCTGAATTGAAGGTACCTCAAACAACTTATGCCTTTCATACTAATGATATTACTGAGTTGAGATTATATCTTAAAACCATGTTTATTAGCTACAGAGATCAAACTTTAACATGTGAAATATTAACTTCTGAAATCTTGCTTTTAAGAAAATGAATGATTATTTAGAAAAAGAGTTAGTTATGTTCCATCAAACTCAGAAAGAAAGAGATGATTTATGTTAGAGATGAATTGCTAAAATTGAATAAATCTCTAAAAACTGAGTTAGAAAAAGAAAGAGAGATTATCAGGATTTGGACTAACTCTGGCAGAATAATTCAGAATTCATTAAGTAGTGGAAACTGGAAAGAGGGTTTAGGTTATGGAGATGATAAAAGTGAAAAAGGAACTGAACAAATCGAGCCAATTGTTGTTAAACAAAATGCTAAGCCAAAGGTAAATCCCGTTAAGTTTGTAGCTAAAACTATAAAGTCTGATTCTGAAAAGATGAAAGAGTCTATGACAGAAGTTAAGGAGAAGTCAACTTCTGACAAATTAGAACATGATAAACCAGCTGAAGTCAACATAGGCTTAATGACAAAGAAGCAGCTTAAGCATAAGCTGAAAGAAATAAGGAATGTCAACAAGGTAAAGGCAACTAGGAAAAATAGGAACGGAAAGGAAGGTGTGAATAAAAGCAATAATTATATGCCTGTTCCTAATGCTCCTAGAAAGAAATGTTATAACTGTGGAAACTCTAACCATCTTGCTTCTTTTTGCAGGAATAATACGAATATAAACTTTTTACCTCCTAAGTCAGGAGTTAAGAGTCAGTCTGTTAGATTTAAGCCACAAAATCCTTGTTTTCATTGTGGTAGTTTATGCCATTCCATTTATACTTGTAAGGAATATCATAGTTTGTACTATGATTATTATCAAATAAAACCTTCTTTGAAGAAAGTTGCTTTAATTCCTTCTAGTGTAAAGTCTGATGCAAAGTCTGATATAAGTTCTGATAAACAACATGTTAGCATAAACTCTGATATTAAATCCGCTGCAAATGCTAACAAACTTAAAAAGGCCAAAGGATCCAAGCAAGTATGGGTCCTTAAAACTAACCATTAGTGGTCTTTGTGATTGCAGGGCAACAGGAAAAACATTCTAGTATTGGATAGTGGATGTTCATGACATATGACTGGAAAATAAAGCCCTGCTCTCAGACTTTGTGGAGAAAGCTGGCCCAAAAATTTCTTATGGAGATGACAACATGGGAAAAACTCTGGAATATGGCAATATTAATCTTGGGAATGTCATCATTGAAACAGTAGCTCTTGTCTCAGGACTTAAACACAATCAGCTGAGTGTGACTCAAATCTGTGACAGAGGTTATCATGTGGATTTCTTTGAAGAACACTGTGAAGTTATAAGCAATTTTACAGGCAAAGTGGTTCTGAAAGGATACATGCATGGTAATATTTATGAAGCCAGACTTTTAACAAGTTCTGATGGTTCTACAATCTGTCTATTGAGTAGAGCATCAATTGAAGAAAGCTAGAATAGGCACAAAAGACTTTCTCATTTAAACTTCAACAACATAAATGAGCTTGTAAAGAAAGAACTTGTGAGAGGACTGCCAAAATCAGTATTTGCTTTTGATGGCCTTTGTGATTCATGTCAAAAGGCAAAACAAAGAAAATCTTCTTTCAAGAGCAAAACTGAGTCATCAATTCTTGAGCCTTATCACCTACTGCATGTTGATCTATTTGGTCCAGTAAATGTCATGTCTATTGTAAAGAAGAAATATGTTATGGTTATAATGGATGAGTTCACAAGGTACACTTGGGTGTACTTCTTGCACAAGAAGAATGAAACTGCATCTACTCTAACTGATCATGTTAAACAGTTGGATAAGTTGGTCAAAGATTCTGTTAAAATTATAAGAAGTGATAATGGCATTGAGTTCAAGAATTCAATCATGGAAGAGTTCTGCAAAGAGAATGGAATCAAACAGGAATTTTCTGCACCTGGAACTCTAGAGCAAAATGGAGTTGTAGAAAGAAAGAACATGACTCTCATTGAAGCTGCACGAACTATACTTGATGAAGTAAAGCTACCAACCTACTTTTGGGCTGAAGCTGTGCAGACTGCTTGTTTTACACAGAATGCAACACTCATAAACAAGCATGGAAAAACACCATATAAGATGGTAAAGAAAAAGAAACCAAATCTGAAATACTTTCATGTATTTGGATGTAAGTGTTCTGTTCTTAAGACTCATCCTGAACAGCTATCAGAATTTGATCTAAAAGCTGATGAAGAAATTTTTGTTGGATATCCACTTTCAATGATCACGATCAGCTGAGATTTGAAAATAAAGACTTAAATTCTGATTCTGTAAATTCTGATGACTTAAACTCTGATCCTGTAAGTACTGATGTCATTAAATCTGTGGTAACAACTCCAAAGGAAAATGCACCTGTCCAGGGGGAGCAAGCTGAAGTACCTACCACATCTCAAGACTCTCAAGAAGCATCAGAATCTGTCATTGGCTCTTCAAGTTCTGATCCATCTAGTTCCGATGAGCCAAATTCTGATAATTCTGGAAACTCTGATACCTCAAATCCTAAAGGATCCAAGTTAAATTCGGAAGTCTCGGAGAGCATAACTACAGGGGAGCATCATAAAATGCTGATGGAGACAGCATGGATAATGGGGGAGGATCCAGTTCTAGAAGTCAACTTCAATCTGCAAGAAAGTGGACCAAATCATATACACTTGACTTAATAATTGGAGATCCTGAAGCAGGTGTCAGAACTAGAACTACAACATCAAATGAATGTCTCTATCATTCTTTTCTATTTCAGACTGAACCAAAGAAAGTGGAAGAAGCTCTTTAAGATGCTGATTGGGTGCAAGCAATGCAGGAAGAGTTAAATGAATTTGAAATAAATAAAGTCTGGACCCTGGTGCCAAGATCAAAGAACAGATCCATTGTTGGCACAAAATGGGTGTTCAGAAATAAAACTGACAGTGATGGCATAATTACAAGGAATAAAGCAAGGCTGGTTGCTAAGGGTTACTCTCAACAGGAGGGTATTGATTATGATGAAATATTTGCACCAATTGCTAGATTAGAAGCCATAAGAATCTTTTTGGCTTATGTTGCTCACAAAAAGTTTATAGTCTTTCAAATGGATGTGAAAAGTGATTTTCTTAATGGAGAATTGGAAGAAGAGGTCTATGTTGAACAACCTCCAGGCTTTGTAGATTCAAAATTTCCAAATCATGTCTACAGGATTGACAAAGCACTTTATGGCCTTAAGCAAGCTCCTATAGCATGGTATGAGACTTTAGCTCAATTCCTTCTGGAAAGTGGATTTCACAGATGTACAATTGATAAAACACTGTTCTACCTCAACCATGGAAAGGACTTACTTTTGGTACAGATATATGTTGATGATATCATATTTGGCTCTACAAATGCCAAACTCTGTGAGAGGTTTGCAAAGCTAATGCAGTCAAGATATCAAATGAGTATGATGGGAGAACTTAGTTATTTTTTGAGCCTTCAAGTCAAGCAGAATGAAGAAGGTACTTTTATCTGTCAATCAAAGTACACCAGATTTTTACTGAAGAAATTTGGAATGCAAGAATGTTCAACTGCATCCACTCCCATAGCCACTGCAACCAAGTTAGATAAAGATACTGGTTCATCAGTAGATATTACTAACTATAGAGGTATGATTGCTTCTTTACTCTATTTAACTGCAAGTAGACCTGATATCATGTATGCTACCTGTCTTTGTGCAAGATTTCAGGCTGATCCAAGAGAACCTCACTTAATAGCTGTGAAAAGAATTTTCAAGTACCTTAAGGGTACAGCTGATCTGGGGTTGTGATATCCTAGAGAATCAGATTTTAAGCTAATAGGTTACTCAGATGTAGATTTTGCAGGATGCAAAATAGACAGGAAAAACACTAGTGGAAGCTGCCAATTTCTAGGAGGCAAATTGGTTTCTTGGTTTAGCAAGAAACAGAAGTCAATTTCCACATGAACTGCAGAAGCATAATATATTGCTGCAGGAAGCTGTTGTGCACAGATTCTTTGGATGAAGAATCAGTTACTGGATTATGGATTAGAATTTTCTAAAATCCTATTTACTGTGATAATCAAAGTGTTATTGCTATGACAGGTAATCCAGCTCAACACTCAATGATAAAGCACATCAGCATTAGGTAACATTTCATAAGGGAACATGTGATGGAAGGTACAGTGGAATTGCATTTTGTTCCAACAGATCAACAACTAGCAGATATCTTCACCAAACCACTATGTGAAGCTACTTTTACAAGACTGGTAAATGAACTTGAAATGGTTTCAGGTTCTTTCTCTAAATCTGTTTAGTTTTTGTTCTCATGCATCATACTTTATGATCAGTGTTTACAGATTATTTTATTTTCATAAAATCTGTACTTAATTTGAAAATTCATTATATGCTGATTGTTATCTGATGTGGATCTTTAAACTCTGATAGTGTTTTGAATGTTCTATGACTATTCAATCCAATGAGGATAACTGTGCTAGATGCTGACATAGTAGTCTTTAACATACTAGAAATCCCATATTTGAATTAGTTGTTTATGTGGAAATTCATTAACACAGGCAAATTCTGATTTTGAGCTTAGTCAAGTTTACTTTATATATCTTATTACTAAGTCACAAACTAGATTCTTGCTTCTTATCTGTCAAATTCTGATGTCAGTAAATCTTAAGGATGAACTAAATGCTGATAAGCCTCACTTATCAAAAGAAAAGAAAAGAAAAAAAAATAAAAGTCAGGTACTCCTTTGAGATCTAGAGTAAATATTTGGAAGGGAAGACCCAAGTGCATTGCTGGTATTAAGTAATATGCATTAGAAAAGCAAATAAATTTTCTTGGTGACTTTTCACATTCTCTGATTACTGGAGAAATACTCTGACAACAACATAAATTCAGATAAGCAGTCGTGACTCACTTACATTGAGAAGCCACTGTAAAAAGGAATTTCAAAAGATGCATAAAATGAGCACAAACAGTTGAGGTGGACTCTTGCATAAATTTGTTCTATAGTAGACTTCATGATTGATGACAGATTTTAACCACTTTTCTTAGTTATGCCTTATTTCTAAGATGTACTAAATTTATTAGACTTTAATCTTTATCTGATATTCTGCTGAATGCACACACTTTCACTCCATATGAATGATAAAAATTACTGTGGTGATTAAGTTGTTATTGACAAACAGTTAAGTGTCATTTGCATAAATTTTGAGGACAAGTTCTGATGGAAGTTCTGATGATTAAACTCTGAAGAAAACAAGTCAGTATTTGTATGAAGAATCACAAAAAAAGATATTCACTTGTTGAGTTCAGAAGCCATATTCTGATGACTGTTAAAATCTGAAATAAGTTAAAGTTCTGATATTAAATCCTGATGGAATCCTTGATGCTTACGTGGCATTATTCTTTACTTGACTTATTTGTGGTAAAATCTGAAACAGTCATATTTAATCAGAATATTTAGGTGAGATAAAAACAGTCATAATCATTAAGGGTTAGTGGTAAACGTGTTTGTCTTGAAAAACTGCATGTGCACAGTAATTATTATTTATTTCTCGTGCCCATTAACTCCTGCTTTAACTTTTTACTGAATGTTATTTTTACACATCGGTCTAGGGAGACGAGGCATCATTATTTCTACTCTTAATAGTTAAATAGTCCCGAGTCCCTTGGTATTCCGATAACTATTTAAACTGACAATTCGTGTCAGCCAAATCATCTTTCATTTTCTCACAAACTCACCCTCTCTCTTAATTCTCATCATTTTTCTTCTTCATAAACAAAAATGGTTCTTTTCAATTTGTTCATGAACTATGAAACTTTCAATATAGAGTTGAGTTGAGATGACTGGCAACAGGAGTGGCATGTCACCGCCATTCCTGAAGAGATCTGGAACTCTGTTCCACAAGAGGTTCACACAGACCTCTTGTTCTTTTCGATGGACTATCAGCTCCATCTTGATCGATTGTAAGAAGAAATGAGAGAGGTTCTCCTTCAGCAAGAACGGGTCATCCATCTTGCAGTGCTCTTTGTCAGCAGCAGGAGGAACTATTCGATAGGTTTTCTTTTAGGACTAAGGTTGTTGATGTTAATCATCTTAGACTAGGACTACCTTGTAATTTTTGCATGCAATCTATAAATTTCATGAAATGTACTCGTTTGATATATTAATGAAATTTCCTTTAATTACAAGATTTAGTCTTTGTTTCTCTCATATTATGTGACTGTGAATGTTCTAATTGTAATTTGTTAATCTTTACTTCATCTATTTGAACTATATCTTTTGATGAATTTTTGATTAAAATTATGGTCAATAATAAATTGTGATGAATTAAGAAACATTTGAAGCACAAATTCATGCATAAGATCCTGTGATAATTGGAGTTGAGAATGTTACTTCTCAGAAAGGAACTGCAGCTCAAAGTTCCGATACTTTGAAGAGGAAATCTGTAAGTTCTGAAGCTGCTAAAGCAACTCCTTCACTGGCAAGGAGACTAAAGAAAATGAGGGCAGAAAGGTACAAGGCCAAGTCTATATATGAGGATTCAACTGAAGCTGAGGAAGGGGATCAGGAATCTCTGATCTTATCAGAACCTGTGGTAATTGAAGCTCTGCCATTCCCTACTCAAGCTCAGGATACTATGCCAACACCTCCTATATCTCCTATTAAAGCTACAGATGATGCTGAAGAACAAGCTAAAACTTCTGAAATAGATATTCACAATTTGAATATACCAAATATTATTTATCTGGAAGCTCCATCTACAGAAGCTCAACAATCTCCAACTCATTCTCCAATTTTAAATGCTGAGATACCATCTACACCAACCACACCAGCTCTGGAGATAAATTCCGATGTTCAGAATTTAGATAATTTTATTCCTAAATCTCCAGTAGCATCACACACTCTTGTGCTGTCAGAACATCTTGAGACTTTCTCAAGTTCTGAAGACAGTATTTCTGTTGAGACTCCAGTTCCCATTCTGGGCAAGGAAGAATTGGTGAAGAAATTTGTTGAAAAGGAAGCACCTATTCCTTGGGAGGATACTCACAGAGGTGTGGAGTGGACCACGCTGATTTCATTCCAAGCTCTAACGTTCTGACAGAGCATATTGCTAAAGCTGATGAGTTGCTCACAAATGCTGATTTAAAGAACAACTCAAGATCACTTCTCTATCTACCAAACATCTTCAAGGTCTACATTCTTCTACTCATGACAAGGTTGATACACTAAAGGAACATACTGATAAGCTGGATCTACAGATCAAGCTTGACAAGAACAGATATATCAGACCTACTCTTGAGAAAGTTGAAGCCATTGAGAAGATTCAAGAGAAGCAACAGGCCCAAATTGATGAGGTCCTGGCTAACCAAGTTTCTCAGAAAGCTCAATTGGATGAAATCCAATCTTCAGTTGAACTTCTCTCTCTCTCTTACTTCCTGATGATGCCAAAAAGGGGGAGAAGGTAGTTAAGTCCAAATGCTCACCTACTCAGATACTGAAGAAGAAGGATGATAAAGATGATGACCAGGGAAACTCTGATAAGAGCAGAGGTCAAGGAAAAGTTCAAAGAAAATCTTCTACACAGAACAATTCAAGTTCTGATGCTGTGAATGCTAAAAGTCAAAAGTCAAGTTCTGATAAGCAAAGTCTGATGTCAAGTTCTGATATTCTGATTCAGTCAGGATCTAAAGACTCTCAGAAGTTTTTACAAACTCTGAAGCTAAAAGGGAAGCAAACTACTGTTTATTACAAAGATCCTAAAATACAGACACTTGATGAGGAGATAGCTAGAAGATTATTTCTGAAACAAAATCCAGGAATGGATTTGGAAACTCTCAAGGAGGAAGAAGCTAGATTTGCAGCTGAGAAAACAAATCTTAAGTCTAAAGCTTCTGATGCAAAGAAACCTCCAAGACCTAAGGAAAAAGGCATTATGATCAGGGAAAAGTTAAATTCTAAGACTTTAAAGTCCAAGACTAGATCATAAACTGAGATTGATCCTAAGTCAAAAGGAAAAGAAAAGGTTGGTGAACCTTTAAAGATTGAGAAAAAGATAAGTTCTTCCGTTCCAGTCTATCAAACTACAATGCATGATGATGATTTGATAGAAGATGAAACTGTTTAAATTCTGAAGAGAAGAAAGATTATTGAAGAATCTAAAAAACCTCTGACACTGCTCAAGTTGTTCAGAATAAAGAACTGTAAGTTACAGAAGAAACAACAAATTATGATCAAGTTGATTTGGAAAAGATGACAATTGCTGATAAGAAGAAGCTGTTATGGAAGAAATCTACTCTAGTTGAACCAAAATCCAATCTTATGATTAATCAACTCGCAACATTTGGGTTGAGATCCAAGCAACCTAGAGATAGAACTGGATTAGGTTCTGATGAAGAGAAGATACAAACAAGAGTAGAAGTTACTCTAAGAGATCCTTTCATGTTGACAGACAAACCATATGAACAAATCAAACAAAAGCACCTTGACAAAGTGCTGTCTGCTCAAATTGTGATAGATGCTCATGATAAGGATAATCTAAAGGAGAAATTGATTTTATTTCTCAATGATGGATTAGCTTACAGACTAGATGATACTGATGTGCTAAAGAAGTCTGTTAGAGAGCTTCAACATATTCACTATCTTCTGGAAGTAAAATATGATATTACAAGAAGATGGTCAGAATACATTTTGAAGGCTATAAGAGATCTACTTAGAATCTCTGGTATAAAAACTTCTCAGTATATACCAATGATTACCGAAGGTGATGGAAGTGAAATTCCTATGCTGAAGAATTCTGCTAAGGTGAAAGTTATTCTGAAAGGAAGATGCTTATGTTATAATGAAAACTCTTCACATCCTAGAGTTATCAGACTTAGTGATGGATTTGAAAGAACATCAATTCAAGCTCTCAGAACAGCCATTTATCAAATTGGTGATAACAAAGATGAAAAACTGATGCAGGTCAAAGCACAGTTAGTTGAAGTTCTGAGAAAAGCTGAAGATAAGCTGGTAAAAGATTTTGTTAAGAATCATTATGGATTCAGATTGATCCATTGATGTTGGTAAAGCTACAAGGACCGTAAGTTGTAGTTAATAGTCTTATTAAACTCTCATTGCATTTGAACTTAAATGTTTTTGACATCATCAAATCTATTAACTTGTATATTTTGCATAAATTACAAGTTGGGGGAGATTGTTAGATATATTTGAGATGTCATATCTAATATGTTTCATGTTTAGTTTTCAGATCTTAACAAACAGGAAATATCAGTACTTACTGGAATCAGTACTTACGGGAAGTCAGAGCTTAAGGATATCAGAACTTAGGTTATCAGAAGATAAATATCAGAAGATAGATATCAGAACTTAAGTACGGGAGGACTTATAGTTAAGGAAGTAAGCTGATTTACAGGAAAGAAGATCGAGACTAATATAAAAGAAGATATGCATGAAAAGAGTTAGAAGATAAGAAGACTTGTATAAGATATCTGATTGATATATTTTAGGAGACAGAATTATATTCCATATCAATTAGAAGTTATCTTGTAACTGTGTACTATATAAACACAGACATGGGTTTACACTATATGTGTTATCATTATCGAGAATATCATACATTGTAACCTAACAGCTCTCGTGATATTTGTTCATCACTGAGAGAGAACAGTTCCATTGTAACAGAGTTTATTATATTGAATATATCTGTTTACTGTTACTTGTGTTCGAAATCGATTTGATTGTATTAAACACTGTATTCAACCCTCTTCTACAGTGTTGTGTGACCAAACAATTGGTATCAGAGCATATCTTTTAACACACATACAGTAAAGATCCAACAATCATGTCTGAAGAAGCACAAAAATCCAACCAAGCCCGCCCAAACTGAAGAAACTAAAAACACTCAAATCCACAGTCGATATGAGACTATTAGGGTTCCCATACTGAGACCTTCTGAGTTCCTCATATGGAAAGTGAAGAGGGCTATATTTCTGGAAGCTACAGATCCAGAATACCTTGACAGAATTAATGAAGGACCGCATAAGCCAACCAAGCTCTCTGTTGTAGTTGCAGATCAGCCAGCAAAGACCATACCAAAGGAGAAAAGTGAGTATACAGCTGAAGATATCTCATCCATTGCCAAGGATGCAAAGATAAGGTATTTGCTGCATAGTGCCATTGATAATGTCATGTCAAACAGGATAATTCATTGCAAGACTGCAAAGGAGATATGGGATGCTTTGGAGACAAGATGTCAGGGAACTGATGTAATTAAGAAGAACATGATGACTATACTCACTCAAGAGTATGAGCACTTTGACTCAAAAGGTGATGAGTCATTAACTGACTTATATAACATGTTTGTCAAACTCTTGAATGATCTGTCACTGGTGGACAATGAATATGATGTTGAAGATTCAAATCTAAAATTACTTTTAGCTCTTCCTGAAAGTTGAGATTTGAAGTCTACTATTGTAAGAGACAACTATGATCTTATAAATATAAATTATAATAAATACTTTAAAAATAATGCATAATTTTAACATATTATAAGTATAAAAAATTTAAATATATATATTTCATATAATTATATATATATATTTTATCTAAAAATTCATTTTTTACATTTATTTATTTATATTAATATTAACATTAATATTTAATTTTATTGGAATAGGAGAAGGAGCAAAAGGAGGTAGAAGAGCCCGAAAAAAGGAGGTACAAGAGGCCGAAATTAGACGAAGTCGATTCTGTGTTATAACGAGGAGAGAGGTGGGAAGTAAAGCTACGATTGAAGGGGTGTGGAAAGGGGGGGTGCAAGAATGGCGGCAAAGCAATCAGCCTTTACTCTCTTCTCTTCTTCTTCTGATGGAAAACCCCAATCCAAACAGCAATTAGGAGGACTGGGTTTATCTTTTCTTGATACCCCACCTAATAATCCTCTTCCCCCTCCTCCTCCTCCTCCTTGTCTTGAACTTGTTCCCTCTAATGTACTCCTATTATTTCCCTCCTCCTGCATTTCTTATGCTTTTTTATTTTATTTTTATTTACTCTAATTTACTCTTCTATGTGCAAACACGTCACAACAGCTTCCTTCCTCTGTAAATCTCACTCTGGAGCCCCTCAACTTGGATGGTCTCACTTTACTCAAGGTTATTACACCTCCTTTGCTCTTTTTGTTTTTAATTATTGTTTGCGTTTCTATTGTTTTTGTATACTATCCAACCTTATTATTGCCCCTGTCTTCTTTTTAGGGCCGGGTTAGTACGCAACAGGTTTTCGCCCTTTCTAATTCTGATTTAGTTCCAGGCAAATATGAAGGTTTCTACATCATTCTTTTTGCTACTTTAAATCCTGCTTGCATTTGTTTTTTTTTTTTTAATTTATGTGCATTTTGGTTGTAAATTTATTTCAACTAATTGAAACTAATTGCTGTGCCTTTTTTTTATCGACCAGGAGGTTTGAAGCTATGGGAAGGTTCACTAGATTTGGTAAAAACTCTTCGTTCAGAAGATGAAGCTAATCCATTTTCAATCACTGGAAAGAGAGTATTAGAGGTGGGATGTGATTACTAAGGTGATCTTACTTTCTTATGCCGTTGTAACATATTTATTCTTAATATGCTGAAATTTTCTTTAGTGTTTAAGCTATATTGGATTTGTACATTGGAGGGCCATGAGTTTTTAACTTTCAAGTTTTGTAGGTTTAGCTTACTTTCTAGTATTTTTCTTTTTAAACAATGAATCTTCTCGTAAGAATGTTGATTTAATCTGGTGTACTGGGTTATTGGCTTTGTAAGATGCTATTTTCTAAGAATTCAATCAGAAAGATCTTTATACTCCATGTTCTTTATTCTGCTTGTGGAATGGTGTTTAAGGAGGTATCTGAACTAAATCTGACATGGGTAATAGAGGCAATAAATAGAGTTCGGCAAACATAGTTCACCTCCCCTCACCCCTCATCTCCTTATAACTTCCAAGCAATAAGAGAATAGTTTCTTTCCCTACACATATGCACAAATAGCACTCCTAGTAGTTGTAAACCTATATATCTTTTTGGTTCTGATCGTTGCTATTACCACTTATTACAATATTATAAATTTCAGCTTGGTTGTGGTCATGGACTACCTGGAATCTTTGCTTGCCTCAAGGTAAACATGCATGCTTTAGTCTGTTCAATGTCTTAACAGAAATGCTCCAAACTTTTAAGCCTTACAAACCTGTTCTTTGGTGCATCAGGGTGCTGCTGCGGTTCATTTCCAGGATTTTAATGCTGAAGTCCTGCAATGTCTTACCATCCCCAACGTAAATGCTAATATTTTAAATTCCGAGGCAGAAATTCGTTACTTTGCTGGTGACTGGGGCGAAGTGCATCAACTGCTCAGCCATTCAAATACTGACGAGAACAGTAGCTCTGAGCTGGATGGATGTGGTGGATATGATATTATTTTGATGGCAGAGACAGTATACTCAATTTCTGCTCTCCCGAACCTCTATCAACTTATAAAAAAGGTGACTCTATATACGTTTGTAGATATACTATTGATACATGTTGTGGAGTTTGATTACAACTGTTGTATCTATATATAGTGCATGAGTCATCCTGGAGGAGTTGTGTATATGGCTGCAAAAAAGCATTATTTTGGAGTAGGAGGGGGATCAAGGCGGTTCCTATCTGTGGTGGAGAAAGACGGTAATACAATCTTCTAAAGTTTCATTATATGATTTTTCAAGTATCAGTATAGAATTTTATCACATGTAATGGTGTCCATATGTGATCTGTCTGACCTTTAGGTTGAAGTTTTTTGTTTCAACCCTTTTTATTCTTCTCCGAACAGATTCCCTTTGTTATGCAGCAAGCGTCTATATGGTTATACTTCTTCCATCCCAATGCAAATATCTTCTCTCCTCTCCTTTTAGGGATGCCCCAATCGATATGTCCGCTTTCTGTAGCAAGTGGAAATTTTGTATATTTTATTATAGAAAATACCCTCACAAAATGCAAGCATTAAAATTCTACTAGATATTACTGTATTTTGTATCATACATGTACGGTCTCCCATTCTTTTAATGAAAATTCGTTTGATACTAGAATAGTACTAATAAATTGGGAAGAGAATGTTTTATGAGGCGGAATAATTTGGAAGAACCTTTTTCTAGTCAACGATCCACAATAAGGGAGAACACTAAAATTGGAGCAAAGTAGCAATAATTAAATTAATCAGATGGAATTCTCATTCCACCCTTCCATTTGGAAAATGAGAGATAGATTATACATTTTCTTCTTGTTCTACAATAGAAAGTACATGTATACATTATTGTTCCAGTTTCAGATTGCTAATTAGATTAAGTTCTTGATGGGCTTTTTTAGGTAAATCAAGTAGCAATTCAACATAACATCATATTTTCTACCTATCTGATGTAAGTGTAAAAATATAAAATTTGCCAGAAAAGGTTGTCTTTTCTGAAATTCTTCTCCTATTTTGGGATTGGAGAGATTACTATGCAAGCCTATGAAGCTGCTCTGTCCATATTAGAACTTGGGAAGAAAAAGGGGAAAAAGAGCTAAACAAGGTCGAGGCTGTGGCAATACTGAATTTCAAATTTTCAGCAAAAGGTGTTGGAAACTTGTCTTTTATTTTGAAATTTAAGATATTAAAACTTAGGGGGGGGGAAGCTTGATTTTTTTAAAAAAAAAAGGCTATGTTGAAGGTATATACACCCTATTTTTATTTTGTACTTAATCATAAATGGATTATTTACTTGAGATCAAATCTTGTTTGAGCGATACCACATCAGTGCATGTCAAGCTATGTTAATTAAGGATGGAATCTTGAATTGGGAAAATAGAAAAATTACATGGATATAAAATAGTGGACATCTAATTCTGCATACATATGGGATATCAGTAACTTCCCTGCCTTGTGTTATTGTCATTGGAATAGTATTACTATTTCTTGTGTTCTCTTGTCAATGAAAATACTTGCTATGACTTCTCTTTATGACTTATTTAACTAAATGGCTTGTTTGATTTTATCTGTTCAAATTGACCTTTTTCTGTAGTACCCAGGTTATTGTATTGTTGATACATATAAAATTTGCAAAAAGTTTAAAAGAATAATTTTGATACGTAGTCAAAAAGGCCAGACTTTTGGAGCTGGGAGGGAGTATTTTCCATGTCGATGATATTAATATATTATCTCTTGCGTTGGATGATTAAGCATTTATATAGAAGCAAGCTGCCGTTGTAAGCATAGTGATGCATATGAGGTTAAGTTTGTTTATATCTGCTGGTGGTATAGGTATCTCTTTACAATAGAGGGTAGGTAGGAATGCTAGGGAAACTTATCAAAGTTGATTCTGCATACAACTGCACAATTTGAAGAATTATTTGCCGAGTGGCATATTGATGAAATAGTCTAAATTTTAATTTCAGGCTTTCTAAAAGCTAGTCTGGTTGCCGAGGTTGCTGATGGCTCTTCTAATGTTCGTGAGGTATGGAAGCTTGAAATTAAGTAGAGTTTGAGGCATCACTGGAATGTGCTCGCCGGATTCTTAGGAGTACACGGCCAGCATATGTAACTGAGGAATGGGTTATTAATGTGGGTTAAACAATGAAATTTGATGCTATTAATTTAAGCTTTTGCTTAAACTTAACTTTTTTAAGAGTCTTGGATTCATGACAATTATTTGTGATAAATAGTTCAGTGCTTTTATGTCTGGGTTATATTTTATGAACCATGGTCGGATTTGTACACAACTGCCAGCACAATAAGTGTCCGAGTGGAAGGACTGTTTATTTCGGAATAGGTGAAGATAATTAATTGAAGGTATTTCAAGAAAATTTTATTGGAACACTACGTTTCTTCTTGAAATGAAAAGAGTAGAAAACAGGAAACTAGTAAAAGAAAGTTGTGCAAGGCGAAGATATTACGGCTATAGGGACACAGGAGTGGAGTCGCAACGAAATCATATTCAAGGGTGGAGTTTACCAAGTACGTGTCTACAGATAATATATGGTGAACAACAAAATAACTAGATATCCACTTGTATTTTCATAAAAAAAAATATTAACCACGAACTTATTAGTTCAATATTATGATTTTCAACTCAGGGGCTTCCAAGGTCTTGAGCAATACCATATTACATTTTCAAGATCCCGAGAGATAATTTCAGGGGTGTTAGGAAAATCAGTCAATTATTCAGAAATTTAAAGGTCGTCTCGGAGCTGTTGAAAAAAACCAAAAAACTGATTAATGAACAAAATTTTATGCCATACTTCACAATTCAAATATGAAGTTTTACTCCCTTCAAAAATGACCTTGAAACTATATACGCTTAATCTACCACTTGGACAAGCTTCCAAACACAGATATGAGGTTTATTAAGTAGGTTTAAATTATGGGTTGAAGAGTGGGGGTGAAATAGGCTTGTAGCCATAAAAGCTTGCTTCAAGGTAGCTTGCTTCCAACAAGTCCATAGTAAAGGTAAGATTGTCAGATTGTGTCGATGATTTAGTAGAAACGCTCCTTGGAAGGAGGCATCAGACACCGTTAATGCCTTTCATCTAAAATAAAGAGCCCTTACAACATGAATGAAGGATTGACTGATAGTCAGACTGCCGTCAAAACAGCCTCTGACAGATCTAGTTGTACAGTTGAGTTGATCCAAATTTTATTCAATGTCTCAATTATATTGAAACTAATACAGACTTCATTACAACAAATTGGAAGATTGATTATTATTACATCCATCCCCCACTACAACAATTATTAACACGGAAAATTTGATCTCACTAATTTGCTAGCTCTTGCATCCCCAGTCCCATGAGGAATGGAGACGACACACAAGGCTCAACTCCTGCAACGATAAATTTTAGAACAGCCTCTGTTGTAGGAGTTAGACGGTGGAGGGAGGCAGCTGCTGGAGTAAGACTGCCCTCTACTGCCACCGTTACACACTGCTTGGTCTCTCTTGAGAACACCTGGTGTTATTAACTTCTTCTTTTCTGCCAAATACCTCCCCTCTCTTCTCTCCCACTCCATCATGTCATCCACCTCCATTGACGATGATGATGATGATGATGATGATGATGATGATATATTACTGGATGCCGCTGCCTTCAAACCATAAACACGCCTACAGTTTAAGCTCATCATAACAAACAAACAAAGCAGGAGGAGAAAGAGGCTATGCTCAATTATTTTGCTTGAACTTTTTCCCATTTTTTTTATTTATCAATAATAGCAGCAAATGTTTAGGATTATAAAGGCGTGGAGCGCGGACAAGACATAAAAGCACAAGGACTACAGTCACCGCGCAATACATTCAAAGGTTGAAATATTGGCCTAAACAAATTTTTTGGTATGAAATATGTGTATATGGGGGTCTCTTTGTTTTTGATTGCTGATTGTGAGCATAATTTCTTTGCCCCCAACAAAATCAAGAGGCGCTTTAACCATATACTCTATGTTATTTTACATTTTTCATGCTTTATGAAACAAACATGAATAATGTGTTTACTTAACAATCATTACATACCTACTCACCGAACTGTTTTCCACAACAAACTTCTAGCCATCGCCCAAAGCAACAGTTCCTCCTCACAGTATCTCCAAGGACAAGTGTACAGGTTATTTACAAGCACTTGTCCTATTTTACTTGTACCCTTTTATATAAATTACTTAAGTATTTTTACAACAATAAAAAAAACATTATAATTAACTGTACAACAGCAGAATAGTTTGTACAAAAATGGCTCTACTCATATCAACATTTGTAGGTTGCAAGTCTCAACATGGTTTAAGAGGACTCACCATCATATCTCCATCATTTTTTCATAACCAAATACCATCACCATTCGGAAGATAAACCATGACAGATTTTACATCTGTAACTACACTCACATAGAGAAACGTGGGAAGCATCCTTTCTTTTTATGGTTAAATGATGACAGTCCAGACCTTCATGCCCGGCAGTACAACACCAAGAAGTACGTTCTTTTGGCAGCTTCAGGTGAATTTCATACCTTACATTCCAAGACCAGCAACACCTTTAGGACTATCTTTGCCTGGAACTGAAATTCCCAGGTTGAGAGGAGGAAGAAGCGGGTCTTTGTTGTCGGTTGATCCCTTGAAAAGGTGTACTTGGTCGAAAGGAAGAAACATGTCTTTGTTGCCTGTTGCTCCCGTGAAAAGGTGTTCTTGGTTGGAAGGAAGAAGCAGGTCTTGGCTGCATGTTGCTCCCTTGAAAAGGTATTATATGTTGTGCATGAAAGACGGGACTAGATACAAGACTTCCATTGTCTTGCGTGATTAAACCATCAGCATTCCCCAATGAAGCAGAGTAGTTTCCATCTGAATACCTAGGCAACCCACCACTTTGACCTGCAGGGAATCCACTAGATGTAACTGTTTGGACAATGCTATGGAAGGACCTCACTGGTGCCTGAATCATTCCTTCAACCGACGATGGTCTGTAACAACGTTGGGGCCGATTCTAAAAACAATTAATAAAATTAATTAGAAAATATGAGGCAGGCCACTTCCAGACTAGAACAATCAGGCTCGAACTACAGATCCTAGTCATATGTTCGCATGTAAAATCCATTTCATGGTACCAACATAATTTGAAATGCAATAATCTAAAGGCAAAAAAGGTGCAAACCAGGATAGGGAAAAACGTTCCAGTTCCACGCGGCCTGGGCCTTTCAAAACCATAAGAAGCATGAGGCACAAGCATTGAGTTTACAGGGTAGAGCCTGGGATCACGGACTAAGCCATTGATTCTTCGAAACGGAAACTCATTCAGTAGAGATGAGGGCTGAATAGCACCTGAAGAATGTGTACTCTGAAAATAAGGTCGTCGTGGAGGTACTGGCCAATCTTGCACATTTGAGCCAAACAAATAGAAACACCGACCATATTGCAATATATTAAATTGAGTCTCAAA
The DNA here is from genome assembly GCF_009905375.1 of Apium graveolens. Lineage (NCBI taxonomy): Eukaryota > Viridiplantae > Streptophyta > Magnoliopsida > Apiales > Apiaceae > Apium > Apium graveolens. The sequence continues at coordinate 77,481,136 of NC_133657.1, forward strand.
GCCCCCACGAAGATCTAAAATTAGGTCCAAAGGATCAGGACTAGTGACATTGTTTGCCGAGGCCAAACTGCTGTCAGTATTAAATAACTCATTGGACAAGGCAGTAGAATATGTAACTGAAGGAACATCCACTGTTCCGACATGTCTCTGGGCCTCACTACCCCGGTCAGGACTGATATTAGTGCCTTCCTCGGTTTCTTGTAAAATCTCATCAGATGTTCTGTTACCTATTTGCTGCCTATTTGAAGTATCTGATGTTGGGAAGATGCAGACTCCATCCTGGAGTGAACCAACATGAATAGGTTAGTTATCTCCATCTACACAAAACAATATGCATATTTTCAACTATAAATTACCTCGCCTTCATTGTTTGACTCATTGAAAATTGCGTGGTTAGTTGGGGTGGGAACCAAGGTATGGACTGCATTTTGAACATCAGGACGATGTCCACTTCCATGCCTATTCAATGTATTCGAAAAAAACATCGGGAGTTCAACAGCGAGACTATCTCCTGAATGCACAAGTATTTGTCCAAGTTTCCTCGCCCCAAATGTAAAGGCACTCGTTATTCTAAAAAAATTTCCTGCAAAAGGACAAGCAGTGTTGCGTAAGATTATCCAATAAAAAAATTATTAAAAAAAGCCACACACATTTTGCATAGGCTTCAAAAGTGAGGTGGGGGGATTAAATGACAGACATACATTCATAACTTTATTCATTGGCCGAGGACATAAATTTATTACAAGATACATATCTCAGTAGTGTTTAACATGAAAATTCAAACAATTCAAATGCATCCACTGGAAACGGAATTGCTGAAGAAGAGGGGTTCTACCTTCGCTGACACTGCGGCCCAGGTTATTATATTCCTTAAGTGGATCAACTATGTTCAGGTGCTTTCTAGGAAATATTCGTGTCTGCATTTCAACCTCTTTTAAAGGAACGGAATACATGTCCATGCAGTGTCTGTAGAATTCCTCAGACAGTAACATACGACCTCCAATATTTTCAGGTATCCCAGCTGTGTATAATAAAAAAAGGCCAAATTTAATTGATGAGTGAAATAGTGTAGTGTTTGAATCAGCAATTTAAGATATGTTTCTCACTTCCAGATTCTGACAAGGATGAGAGACGAACTGGACCACGTAAAGTAATGCAGTAGTTTTTCCAATCAAATTTGCTGAAGTAGTCCATAAATTTATATAAAACCTGAAATTTGACAGAAGAAAGAGAGTCAATTTTATGGGAGATAATAATATATTAAAGGTCCAACAATAAATCCAGGAGCACTTACTGCTAATGGGCCATCTAATGATGAGTGGAAGACTTGAATAATGTATAAAACTAAAGTCTCCAATGCATATGTAGAGATTAATCTGTGATGAGAGCTTAGAATACGGCTCTCGTAGTAGCACCAGGCTTTAATCAGTAATATACTGCGCTTAAATAGATGGTCCCTGCCAATGATGTAATCAACCTATCCACGAATAAAAATAATTATTGCCTATTTAATAAAAATATTATTCATAAAACTAACTTCAACGAGACTCACAACATCAAGGAAGCAGAGTGAACATAGTCCACCTACTTGATTGAATGATATATCCACCACAATATTCTGCACGACGCACTTAACAAGCTTAACCTGAGATTAAAAGTATCAAATTGCAACAAGATCACTTTGCGGAATCTATTCACATCATAAAACAAAAAGTTTGAAGGACGATAAAAATTAGTGAAACTAAGTGCTGGAAAATATGAGATGCAATAACAGAAGCCTAACGCAGAAAGTGTTAAACAAAATTAATAACGCGCAATTTATACTTGAACCCATGTTCTTGCACAAAATGTTTATAAAAATACTAGTGTATTTTGTTTAGCTGAGATGTCAATAGTTTAAGTATTGCATTCAACTTGGTTAAAGCAATCACCTATTGACCACTTACTAGTTGATAACTTAAGAGCTTATCAATTGATATTCTGCAATCTTGAAAGTTCTAGTTTCTTGCTACTTAAATTGGTCACCGATAGACCTACTACTACTAGTCATTAACTCAATATCGTAGTTATGATTCGATGAAAGATATCCACATCACATCATCATATAAAAATAACGGCCTCAATGAAATTTAATTTTTACACGAATATGAAGTGACAATAAATATCTGAATATAACCTTTGATGTTAAGTCAATATACAAGTCTCTATGGAACAATATCAGTACTTATTTCACAAATGCAAAGTTGACAGGTCAATATACAAAACTACTGTAACAATATCAAATTATTTGGTCAAATGCATAGAACTTTCACATATACTCATGTTATTTCGTAACGATATGGCAGTACGTACTGATCATATAGCACACGAAATATACTAAACATAATGAAGCATATATGTAGAAAGAAGACAGGATGAGAAGTGGCAAGGAAACGGAGATGGAGCCAACAAAATATTAGTTGAAAGGAAAAAAGACAGTTTAGAACACTATCATGTTGAAAATAAATACCTCAGCATTAATTAGCCGAATTTCTTTCACGCCAAATTCGGCACTGTTACTGTTATCTTCTCTTTGAAGCTGAGAAACAATATCATTGGCAAGTGCCTCCTCAACGCTTGCATCACAAAAGACAGTTAGATCAATGTCTCCATTAGGAAGATACGTTTTTAGAGGTACCGACCCATATGGAAATACCTGTAGGATGACAGAATAAGACATTCATAATGGTAATTAAAGAAATAATATTCGTGGTTAGGTACATCTTATATAAGAATGCAGATTCTTAATTTAAAAAACGGTAATCTCACTGCAGCATGCTCTAAAAAACTTAAATCGAAAAACCTAATATATTTAAAGGACAAGATTACACACATACACATATATGAGGCAATTGCAAGTAGTCAAAGTATATATTACGAATACGACTAACCTGTCATTCTATTAATGTATTCAAAGTAATTAACTAGGTATTTTCATTGCCTTAATCTTCAGTATTCCACACCACAGAAATGTAATCACTGAATGGCCATAAAAATTAAGCACAGTATCCAAGTAATATCTTAAAAGTTAAAATACTCAATTGCAGTAAAGTAAGTCTTTCAAGTAATAATACTTTAATCAGTACAAAAACGATAGGCATATGTACTAGTGTTGTAAAAATCGGCTACTCTGCCCGAGTACTCATTTCTAAGGTCTGATCTGAACCGAGTTGTATTCATTTGGGCCAAAAACCGGTTTTCACATAACCACTAGATACTAAACTCAAATCCTACCAAACTGTTGCCACCTCAGTTGGAATATTATTGTCCCCACCACGACACAAATTTGCTGTTACCAAATCGCACGTTGAAGATTAATTAAGACAACACACAAACCTCAGATTGAAGGTAAAAATACTAAATGGCCTTCAAAGTAGTCTGAAGCAACAACATATACATTATACACACACCAAGATTAGCATCTGCCCATGTAGACTCTAAAATACTCCTTAATTAAGCATAGTTTTGTATAAACGAAACAACAAGGCAAATTTACGACTTATATACTATCTGAACAACATAGAAATATACTAAAGTATCTTTTTTATTGCTAAATCAGATATAAACTATCTGAATAGCACATTACCAACAATGCCTCGAAAATATTAATACTCAACCAACTTCAAAATAGTCACAAATCCCTAACTACGATAATCTCTTGGAAAAAACATCTATTGCAAAAAATAATCCAGATAAGCATGTATACATATACTAAAAAAACATCACACGCACATCTCTATGACAAACAATTAAACAAGACTTGCATTAGACCAAATCAAATTCACAATTACATAGAAGATTATAAAAAGTTAATATGATGCATGTTAAAAGTAAAAATTGCTCACCTCAAAACCACCTAGATTTTTGATCAATCTTCGGAGATAATGATAGACTTGACACCTTGTTGTATGCGATGCAACAGTTGGGTGCAACTTGGAAATGATGTTATGGGCTGCACTCTCTGCTTCAGACCATCTTTCAGCGCTGATTTGAGAGAGCGATGGGTTAGAATCAAATGACATCTCTTCAAAAGCATTTAATTGCTGCAAATTCCCCATTAGAGATTTAAGAAAGTAATGCGAGTACAAATCTATAACAAGGGTTTATGCTTGATAATGCAGGTGGAGAGAGAGAGAGAGAGACTGAGAGAGGCACGGAGACAAAGAGAAAGGGACTATCAAAGTGAGTGAGAGAGAGAGAGACGGACAGAGAGAAAGGGACTATGAAAGTGTTTGGAATTGTCGCGAAATATTGGCAGCTCTATACAGACTCAGGATCAATGTTCTACTATTGATTTTTTAATCCAGAGTAGTCCGTCCTAGTCACATTTTTTTTTATAAAAATTAAATTTATCATTTTTTGATCAAAAATTAAATATTATTCTTATATTTTTTTAAAAAACTAAAAATTATATATTAAAATAAATTAAATCTACTTTCCGATAATATATTCTTACTTATTTTGTCCAATTATCAAATATTAATAAATTTCGGTTAAACTTTAGTCAATTAATTATGTAAAAGTCAAATGTAATAACTAAAAAGGGAGGGTATATTAATTTATAAAAATAATATGACATGAAATCTATTATCCATATATTAGAGTATATGTACGCATGAATGACTTTGATTAAATTGATGGAGTCACTTAATATTCATGATGAATCAATTTTTTACTCAACTTTTATGCACCCATGTAATCCAATCAATTGATGAGTTACTATTTGATGAACCTAAAAAAGAATTTTTATGAGAAAAAAATGGAAGGAAGAGATGGATAAAATCTTAAAATAGATTTGAATAGGTTAATTTTAGTGTGAATAGTAATTGAAATATGTTGATGATTTCATCAAAAATCAATGAAAAGCTTGATGAATTGACGAAGCATCACAAATTGATGGAGTCAATCTACTCCTGTTGTATAAAGATTATGTTAAACATGTTAAACTCCATCGATTCATTTTATGAATCAAAGTTTTAAGTTTCCCGGTGCATATTCTATTATTATCTATTATATATGTAATACAATTATTATCTATTATATATATAATACAACAATAAGGGAGTTTGATGAGCAATTTAATTAATATGACGATTATATCACTACATTAATATCTATATAATATTTATTTCACCACATCATTTATTTATTAAAATTATTAATTATTGTATAATTATTATATGCACACACACATACATACATAGACACATATTCATATATTCTTATTTGTCATCAATTTAACATCGTCTTTCAACACAATGAAATGACCAAATATTATATTAAATTATATGAAATAAAAAATAAAATAAAATAAACTATTAATATACATATGTACGATTTATACTTTATTATCAATAATTATGTGACATATATCATATACTTCCACCACTCCATAGGTTGTTAACATCGTTAGGGGGGTTGTTGAACAAATTAATTCATATGACAATTATATCCGTACATTAATATCTATATAATATTTAATTCCCCTAGTCATTCAATTATTCAAAATTATCATTTGTTGTATAATTAATATGTGCATATATACATACATATATACAATAAATATATACATATATATAAAGTAATACAGGGACATAAATACACATACATTCTCGTATATTGTTATTTATCATCAATCTAACCTCGTCCTCTAACATAATGAAATGGCGAAATATTATATTAAATTCAATAAAAAATTAAAAAATAAACTATTTATACAAATATGCACGATTTATACTTCGCTATTAATCATTTCGTGACATATATGATATGCTCCCACCATCCCATAAGTTCTTAACAACGTTGTCCGACACAAAGATTAAAAAAATGAATTATGTTGAAAAATAATTAAGAAAGCGGAGGTAAATTTTGGAGCCATTATAATGATAATATGCTATTTAGGAAATGTAAACAATCTGTTGAAAAATCCCCAAATAGAAAGTTATTGGGACGGAGAGTATTATATGTAATTCAATGAGTAAAGTTATAGTGCTAATGTCAATTGCCTATATAATATGAGTCATCAATCACATTTCTAACACATAAATATATTAAATAATTTAAAACAAACTAATAATTATTTTATCTCTAAAGTGATTGAAAGAATGTTATGCACATTGGATATGATAAAAATTCTTAGTAATTTAGAAATATGACAAAATTGTATTTATCATTCTTCGTGAATTGAGTTTGAGTGATACATGTGGTTAAAAAGGTAAAAAAATTACAAATTACTTTTATAAAGAGATTTAGATAAAATGAAATATAGATATAAGCATATTTGATTATATAAAACTAAACTAAAGAAAAAGATTTATACATATATAGTTCGATGGCAATCCTAACACTTAAAATTTATGTGAACCTCGAGTGGAAGATTATATGTGTCACTCTATGCTTTGTCAAATATATTTTTATAAACCGATATATATACACACACACATACATTTTATATACATGGTATGGTAGCACTCAAACGTCAATCTTAGAAATATTATACACTCATTATAGTTTATATTATAGATGTATACATATCAATAATTTAGCATCCAATAATTGTAAGACATGTAACTTGTGATATAGAATTACAAGATTTAATTTTTTGAATAAACGCATGTAATAAACACATTATTGTATAATCCACAAATATGACATAAATTTAATATGTATAAAGAATATTACCAGCAAAATTACCGACATTTGAATGTGGTCTTCAAACTTTTTGGAGCATTTTCTTCACTGTTTACTGCAAATAATACATGAAATATTTTGTGACTCCTTAGATAAGAAAAAAAAGTTAAATCAAGTGTAAAAGTATTAGAAATGTTTAATATCACATTATTTGGAAAAAAATCATGTCAAATATGACACAAATTTTGTGATATAACAAAGTTAATTAACAATAGTTCCAAATTGATTTGCACAGATCTAGATCATAATTAAAATTGCAATTCCTAAATATATTGATTCATTCGGACCATGATACAAATTGAAATCCAAAATCGATATTGAATCGTACGAATCTGAAAGATTACCTGAAATTTTATTAAAACGTAAACATATCCAAATCGAAATCATAACATATAAGGGGAAATAAGTTTAACCTAACTGAATTAATTGGATAAATTATCCCCCTTGTATGTATGTATATGTATATGTGTATACTTAGATATTATGGGTTTAAACTTAATATAGACAACAACTTACCAATTTAGCTTGAAAAATTCGGGATATTAGACATTTTACAGTTGTGCTACTTCGATCCGCCGTTGTACACATAGACATTTTACCAATTTATACTGTTTACATCGGAAATGGATCGGACATGTATGAAATTATAGATCATCGACCAAACAGGCTCGAGTTCGGAAAGCTCAATCATAGAGAAAAGTTAAGATGGACAAATGAAAGAGAAGGAAGAAGGAAAATATGATAATTGAAAGTGAACATTCAAGCTTTTAAGATGCCGATGATAATGTCATGTAACAAAATAAAGCATGCTGATGCGTTGGTAAACACAAAAATAATGTGGTATTAAAGTGATGTGTGTCTCATATATTTATTTAGTTATTATATGTAATATGCGTGCCAGCTATTATCCTCACCGACTTACTAGCTGTTTTCCACACCAAACCGCCAGTTGTTTTACCCGAAAACCTGTCGTTGTTTTCCATATGAATATAAATGTGAAATATTAACTCATATAGAAGTTACATTTTATGTTGCATATTAATTATTTTGAAAATTTTATTTATATTATTTAAAGTGGGTAGTACTTTACTTTAAATTTATGGTAGTTAATTTGTTCGTCATTGATATTGGACATTTTATTATAAAATACATATTTCGATAGAGTACCTCTTGATTAGCTTCTAGCACAATAACCCGCGGGTACATGTCATTTTTAATTTTTTTTTGATGCATCATGCAATTATAACATTCTTAATTATTTTCATATTGGTAAATATTGTGTAATGTCTCGGGTTTATAAAATACAAGTTGATTGTTTATCAATGTGTATGATTTTCATGTATATCAAATACAAGTTGATTGTTTATCAATGTGTATGGTTTTCATGTTCTCACCAACTTACACACGTTTCTAATATACTCATTTCACAAATTATATATTTGTCGTGTAATTTGTATATATTGAATGAATACAAACATGGTTTTCACTATACATTTAAAACGAAAATATTAAAACTTAATATATATAATGCCGTTAGTATGTTCACACATAGTAAACTTAAAATATAAAAAAATTTGAATGCAGAGTTGAGCAAAATTTTTGAGTTTTGGTTGATTAAACAATGAGTAATGAGCTATATCATTACTGAAATCACTACTAAATTACAACTACCTTGCTCAATTTAAAAGGCTTAATAATGCATAACTAAATTTTTACATACTTGAAATCATAATATTCAACAAAATAAAAATTAAACCATCGTTAATAAAAATTCATCCTAATGAAAAATTTATAGTTTTTAAATTTAATGTTAAGTTGATGTTATATCATTTTCATGTAATAATCTATCAACTAAAGTTTACATGATGTTCTAAGTTTTTAATGTATTGAACATATTCTTAATTTTATAAGATGTCAGATTATTATCAATGTTAAAATTCATCAATTAAAATTGAACTAATCTACCTAATATTTTAACACATTGAAAAAAATTCTCAAATTCAATTTATCATTCTCACTTTCACAATATAAAAGGCTTTTGTTGTGCTTTTCAAGTGTGTCAATGTATCTAAATTCAATATTAACATTGAATCTTTTACAATTAGTAAAGATAAAATCATATGTGGGTGTGTATATATGTAAATTACTGTTTGTTATATTTTTGAGTATACGTAAATATCCAGTGGGCCAATTGATTACTCAAATAACATGCATTTATAATTATTCAAAAATATTATCATCTAATAAATAGATTGCAATAATTTATACTTACAAACAATCCATATCTAATTGTACTCAACCGAGCATCTGTCATGGTTGTCACATAAAAATAATTTATGTATTGTGAAGACAAACTATTGACATTCATGAGTTTTTTTCAAGAATTCGATTTTTTTGTAATAATATCGTCATTTAATCCATTTATAAACTTATTTTATTTATTATTCTAATATTTATTCTTATAATAATACGATAATAATATATATTATTTTCCTAAAATTAAAAAAAAACAATTTTATAAATTTTATAAATATTAGTTGAACTTGTTAATCCTTTCAAATTACCGACCAATATAATTGTTTTTTTAAAAAAGTATAAAATGGATCGAATCAAATGGTACAATATAATATGATAATTATACGCTACTTTCTACCATTAAATATTATCATCTTCAACTAATATTGCTTATCTAAAATACTTTTTTTCCAAAAAAATGGAGTTCTCTAATTTTTCTGAGTTTCTTATATATATACGTATATGATTAATTTTTATAATCATATCAAATCAAACAATTTTGTAAAATATAAGATTTCATTCAGAAATATTTGAATACGATTATATTTTTAAATAAATTATGCAAGAAATTATCAATATGTTTTTGATGTAGAATCATCAACTACCTTACAATTTTCCAAATAACATAAAATCGGTGAAATCAATGAACAATACTATAAAGCTAGTTCTTTTTTAAAAGTGAAATTTGAAAAGTAGATTGATTAAGTCTACTGTCGTAGTTTAAACAAATCTTGTGATAACTCATGTCAAATTCAGAAGATTTTCAAAAAAATAATAAATTCTCAGAAAAATAATATACTAGTCAAGTTAGTAATTTTGATATATATTATTAATTGACATAACCTTATAAAGATCTGAAGCATATTAAATTTTATTAACTTATATTAAAAATATTTCACCTTATTGGAAAGATATTTTCGTCGAACTCGTAATTTAAATTTACTAAACTTTAGAAAATAACGATGTTGTTTCGGTTGGGTCTAATAGTCAAATTCGAGTATTTTTCGAATAATGAGTCAAGTTTTGATTTTGAATTCAAAATACACTGACTATTTATAACTCTAACCAATCTAAATATGTAGCATACATATAGATTATTTATTTATAAGTGATTCTATTCTTATTTTTTTTAAAAGTTAACTATATGTACATGTTAATTTCTTTTTATATTAAAAATTATATTAAAAAGATATGAGACATATTTTTAAACTATGTTAGGTAATGAATTACACATAGAGGGGGGGGGGGGTGTGAATGTGTTTTAGTGTTTTTGTGCTTTTCTTGATTTGTTTAAGGTGGTGAACAAAGTAAATTAAATCTTGTAGTGAAATGTGTTGCTACTGAAATTAAACATGTAACAATAATGAACACAGATATTTCAAAACTCACTTAATTTTATATTAAAATTAAGAACGTCTTGCTACAAAATTTCTAGGCTCTTTGTTTATAAAGAGCTTAGCTTCTTCCTTGAGATAATACAAAATTTCTGATCTAAATTGTTACAACTAAACAAAGCATCCAGTGTTTACTTTATAGAATAGTAAACACTGGTTATTACACAACATGCATTAGCATGTACTAAACCCTATCTTTGGATAACCAAATCTTTCTATTTCTGGCTTAGTGTATCTTTGCTAATCTTGCACGCCTGTGATTTTACTTTGCCAGTTAATCTTGGCCTTTGATCTTGTACTCTTGAAGCTGCTTTTATAGACTTGTCAATCCAACTGATTAGATTGTTTGTTGATTGATAATCTTGGATATTGAACTGGTCTGCACTTTATACTTTGAGTTTTACCTCGAGATCTCCAGTTTGGTATATAGAGATCTTGACATCTCATTGAGTATATTGGCTTATCGAGATCTCTAATCACTCTATAGTTGTTTTGACTTATCGAAGTCTCTGAGTTCTCTATAAGAGAATTTGGCTTGTCCAGATCTCATATCTTCATGTCTTCACTTTGACTTATCGATAACTCTGAGTTCTCTAATGACAAATAGACTTATCGATATCTCAGAGTTCTCTAGTGAAGAAATGACTTGTCGATATCTCCAATCTTCAAAGTCTTCAATTTGGCTTGTCGATATCTCTGAGTTCTCTAGTAGGTTTTCCTGACTTGTCGATAAGTCATTCTGGAGTTCTCGAATGACTTCTCTATAATACTTAATCTGTGACCCGTAGAGAACTTGTCTTAGAATATTTTTCCCAAAACAGATTTATTCAACTCCAAGGTTCTTCACAATTCTTCTGAGGCATGATCTTCTTGATCTTCTTCCAGATAGAATTCTTAGGCTTGATACTATTTATAGAAAAAGACTCCAGTCTGCCCTTGAACATTTTTACAGACTTAAGTATTACAATACACAATGCAAACATAGATTATCATGCAACTTACTTAGGATTGTCAATTTGACTTAGTCTTGTTATTGTACAAGCATGTCTTGCACAACAATCTCCCCCAATTTGTGAGAAGATTGCTTAACATAAATTCATGCCTGTTAACAAGACTAACCCCAAACTATAATGAAAAATAAGACTAATATATAAAAATTGACACAATTACAATCATTAATACATTAGTTAAAGACTTTTTTGCTTCTATTTCTTCTCTAATGAGGTCCTTTAAGTAAAAAAGAATTTCAAGTTCTTCTATGATTGGTGTCCCACTTAGAGCTCCCACAAGTTTGAGTATGTCTGGCTTTGGATAATTATCCAGTATATCAATACTAAATTTTATGAATTTTCCAGATTTGACATTTATAATTTTTCCATCCTTGGAAATTCCGCTCATTCCTTTTGCCTTGAGTTCTTCTGATTTTTTAATTTACATTTCAATCTCCTCATCATACTTCCTTTTCCTCTCCTTATATTCAGCCTCATTCCTTGCTCTTCTTTCCTTCTTTACAATCAACCATTCAACCAAAACAGATCTCCATGCTCTTGTAGCAGTATCCTTATCCTTCAGTAAACTTATCACTCTCTTGATTTCTGTGGGAGAGAGAGAGTCCAATAAGATGCAACCAAGAAATGTGAAAGACCCATTTTCATAGTAGATTCTTACTTCCCTTAGTGTTACAACCCAAACTCTGACTATTTCCTCAGTTAGTTATTGAAAGTAGTCTTCATATGAGCTGCACCAGTTTAGAGGTAGAAATTCACTTTGCTTGAAACAATTCCATATGGCCCTCTCAGTAACTTGTACTTTTTCAGCATGCTTGGCTTTCTTAGGTTTCCTCCCAACAAACTTGTAGTAAATTTTGAGTGAAGGCTTGGCAGAAGGTTGGTTTGTGATTTTCTTGAGAAATGTTTGGCTTGAGGTGATTGGTATTTTTAGAAAGGTGTTAGCAGTTTGTTTGTATAGGAATATAGGATTAGATGTTTGAGGTGGTTTGATGATTGAGTTTGTTGGCTTTGAAGGTTGAGCTTGATTTGTTTGGATTTTTTGGGGTTTGTTGTGGTGGTCCTGAATTGTCCTCTTTATTTTTCCTCCTCCTTTCATCTCTCTTCTTATCATCTTCCATGTTCTTGTCTTTGCTTCCAGCATCCTTAGAGGATTGACTTGGATTTGAGGCATAAGGTTTTTGATCATCTTTCTTCAGCTCATCATCATCCAAGTTATCCTTATTAATTTGAGTTTTAGGCAAGTTGGCTTCAGGATTTCTCAAGTATCTCCCCAATAACTTAATCATCTCTTCATCTTCAGCAGTTTTGTTTTGCTTGACTTTCAGCCCAGTCTCAAGAATCATGATTAGCTTTTTGTTTTCCATGACACATTGCTCAGGGATTTGAAAATGTTTGCAATGTTTGGTGGTAGGACATATGTATGCTACTCCCTTGCGTGGATGTAGATATGCTTCAGGAAAAGCAGCCACTTCAGCATTTTTCAGTTCAGTTAGCAAGAGAGTGTCTTCAGAAATCACTCTTCTGACCTTGTTTATCAGGATGTACAACTCACACGCCCTTCTAGAGATAAGATAGTTAAGGGACACCTGCATATACATGTCTACCCTTGAGTCATTTATGTTGATCACAACTCTTTTCTCGTGAAATCTATCCTTAGTCACCAAGATCAACCTTATAGAATTTATTGTCCTATTCAAGGCCTTTTTGTAGGTGAAGAAATTGTTATTGAGAGAAGCCCTGAGAGTCTTGAGCAATTCATCAAATTCCCTGCTCAGACTTGGCCCCTCAGCTACCCTAATGAGCCTCTCCATTCCAATATCTACTTCTTCAATTTTGCTCTTTTCAGCAGCTTGGACATTTTGAGTAGATGGTCTTGATCTTGATAGCCTAGCCTCTATCTCCCCCTTAGTCTTGTTGGCAGGCATGAGAAGGGGAGTAGGACTTTCAGGCCTTATCTCTTCAGGTAGTGAAGGCAGTGGAATGTTGAGTTTCCCCATGATGGCTCCCAAAGCAACAAAATTCTGTGTTTGGAGATGCTTGTGAGAGTCCACCAAGATTTTGATATCTGATTGTTGACTCTTTACTACAGCAGTCAAAGCTTGGACTTGAGCATTTAGAGAAGCATTTGAGGTCTCTAGAGAAGCAACTTGTGCCTTGAGATCTTGAATGTCTTGAGTAGATGATCCTGAAGTAGAGAGAGTAGTATATGGTCCAAATGAAGCTTGCACATGTTTATGTATTTCATCAATAACCAAAGGGGAAGGAGTGTATCTTGCAGTGTGCATTTGATCCAGCTTTCACCTTGTGCCATTGTAGTTTGTGATGTGATATTGAACTACCTTGTGCAAAGCCACAAAAGATTCCTTGAGCTGTGTGACACTCTTATCCACCCCACTTAGATCATACCTTGATATTTGTTCTGAAAAGGTTTTAAATTGATTCTTGATCTCGACCTGTGTGGGAATTATTTCATCCATCTTTTTTCTCACCATCCCCATTATTTTATTTTCATGACCAGTCAACTTGATTGCTAGAGCTTTTCCAAAGAGATGGAAAGCTTTGAGTTGAGCTTTGGAGACTTCATTTATTACATCATAAACCTCACCAGGAGTTAAAGCTTTTGCATTGCTTCCCAAAATGGTTAGATAATCTTCCCTGAATTTAGCCAAAACATCCTCCATCTCCAGACTATAGTCCTTTTTTATCCAAGCATCACAGTTGCCATCCTGTTCAGCTTCATTAACAATTTTATCTTGTTATTATTGGACATCTGTTTGATATGAGAGCATTATGGCTTGATAATCCTGGTTAGACATATCTGAGGTTAGCAGCTGTTGAGAGATGTGTGCTAGGCCTCCAAATTGATCAAATCTAAGATCTTCAATTATTGAAGGTTGATCTGCAGTTTCTTGGAGCCATTGGGAGATTAGGTGTGGTTGTTGAGGTTGAGAAGTTAAGGGTTGCGGGTCAGAACTATCTATGACAGAAGTCACAATTAGACTCACAGATTTCTCTGTGTTTGTGACAAGTTATTGTTCCTCACATGTGGTGGGAACCTCCAATTGAATTGGAGGGGATTTGACTGGGTTACTGTCATGTGCACCAGTCTCAAACCCTTGTGTGTCTTGCATCACACTGTCACTTAAATGTGCTATACTTGCCTTCCCTATAACAGGATCATTGGCAATTGTACTCCTAGCATCTATTGCTAATGTAACTTCTGCTAGGATTTTGAGGGGAGTTGTTCATGGAACAGGAACCTCCAATTTAATTGGAGAGGATTTAGATAGCTCCCCCTCAGGAGTACTACCCTCAAACCTAACAGCCTGTGAGGGCTAATTTGCACTTGAAGGTGTATTTGTGACATCCATGGGGTCTTCAGTAAAAACTGATGAATCCCATATGGTTTTGATGGTGTCATCAAGATCTACCCCAGTTAGTAGCCTCTCACCATCTGAATTTAGTGTCTGGGTGGTGAGCAAGGTTTCTTGAACCAAGTCACTTGATAGGGCAACACTTGAGAATTTGATTCAAGTGTTTCAGCATAGGAAGAAGAAATATTAGATATGAAATTTTGAAGTTTAGGACTTAGTGTTGGAAGCTCCCCCTGAATGGATGAGGGAGCTTCAAGAGATGTGCTCTCCTTGTGTGTGCCATCCTTATTTAACCTACCATACACTTGGATTTGTTCAAGTGTTGGTTGTGCAGTCTCTTTACAAGATGTATTGGGGAGAATGCTCTTTTCAAAAGAAATATCATGTTGAGAGGATGTCTCTAGAATCTGTTTTGTCTTCATTTGTACAACTACATCCTTTTGGGGGGATACATAGGTGGCTTGAGTGGTCAGCTCAGTTTTCTTAGCCATATTTGTTTTTCTAACCAAAGGTGACTCAGGTTGTACTTGTACCTCACTACTCTCATTCATAACAGTTAAGGTTATCTCCTTTCTCTTCTTTTTACTCACTTCATCCTTTTGAGAGGATGAAGTGGAAGGATGAAGTGGTTGGTGTTAGGTAATGAATAACACACAGAAGGAGGGGGGGTGAATGTGTTCTACTGTTTTTGGGATTTTCTTGAAAGTTAATGGTTGAACAAAGTAAATTAAATCTTGTAGAGAAAAGTATTCATACAGAATTTAAATTTATAGAAAATAAGAACACATATTTTCAAAACTCAATTAATTTTATATTAAAAATTAAGACTGCTTTGCTACAAAATTTATAAGCTCTTTGATGTTAAAGAGCTCAGCTTCTTCTTGAGAGTGATACAATTTGATCTAAATTGTTACAACTGACTAAGGACCAGTGTTAACATTATAACTCAGTTAATTGCTGGTTTACACAGTGGATAATGAAACATGCTATTAGCTTTTCTAAAGTGTCACTTGTCATTTCTATTTATAGAAAAGCAGATCTTCCATTTCTGGTTTAGCATATCTTTAACATCCGGTGTTAACTTTAATCTTCCTCTGTCAGTTAATCTTTTTCATTGATCTTGCACACTCTTCAAGCTGCTTTTTGTAGACTTGTCAATCCAGCTGTTGGATTGTTTATTGATTGTTTATCTTGGATATTGAACTGATATACAATTCTGTACTTTGAGACTGTACGTCGAGATCTCCAGTTTAAATTTATAGAACACTTGATATCTCAATAACTACATAGGCTTATCGAGATCTCTAGTACTCCATAATTAGTTTGGCTTGTAGAGGTCTTCAGTGTAACGCCCCCAAATTCGGGGTCAAAGGATTTGGTCACTATGAAACCTCAATCCAAATCAACTTGTTTAATCAATAAATAAATGCCAACGAAAGATATTTATCATTTATGATCCCAAACTAATCCAAGATCTTTTAAGGTTACAGTTCTAGAAACAAGATATCCAAATTCCACAAATAAATTTTTCACTTTCTTTTAAAACTCCTTTCAACAATTTTCAACTCAATACTAAACCCGCTAGTATAACTTCAAAAAGAAGTATACTACGTCCAACTATAAAATAACACAATTATAATATAATATAATATAAACAACTTTACATAAAAGAACTTACACTAGTTCGCAAACACTGGACCAACCATCTCCCAAAAGCTCCTTCTTTGCTTCCTCGAATTACACGGCTAAACAGCGCAAGTTAATCCTCACTGGAGGTTAAATTTAAAAACAGGAAAGTATGAGCGAAAGAAATTCTCAGCAAGATCATTATAATATATATATATATATATATATATGGTCGTTTTGATGTAAAATCGACATCTGCAATAGCACAGAACATTACATCTGCAATAGCGCAGATCAATTTAAAATCATAATTGCTGAAACAGAAAATTTATTAAAGAATCGGATAATTATTTATCACTGTATTCAAAACTCTTTTTTGATATTTTCGAGCGAAATGCTTCAGCAATACTTTGAATCTTGACGAGAATAAAACTCGCAAAACAGTGTTTACGGAAATATCATAAACAACAATAACAAGAAGCAATGATTATGGATTGAATCACAAACTTTATTCAAAACCGAACTCTTGACATTAATACTCATTTTTTTGTCATATCAAATTAGATATCAATGCGAACTTTGATGCTCACAACATCCCATACTGAAGTCAACATCAATCATCTGTACTAATACCACCTTTGATATTTAATAACAAATTAAGTATCAACATAAATCAGAAACTGAATCAAAACTGCATTTCACCTTTTATCCAAAACAGATGCAGTTGATAAATCATTTATTCTATGATTGTCCAAAACAATATAATAATTTAGATTGGAATTCTCGAACGACGGTGTGTTGCCGCCGGTGATCAGCCGCGGAGCAACACCGGTATGACGAAGCATATCCAACTAAACAAATGGGGCACCCAAGGCACATATCCTGTATAATACCTAAATCTCCGCTGGACCGCCGCCACGGCCTCCTACGCAATTTGTGATCATCCAATCTTAAAACGTTTTATTGAGATGGGTCATAATACTCAACACCCTTATAATTTTTATTCGCTCATTTACTTGGGCAGAAAACCCAAAACGACGTCATCTTTCTCAAAATCCAAAACAATTATAAATCTGATAGTTGGATAAGTAAAACAGTTGACTATTCTAAACATAGAATAGCAGATAAGTACTTGCATAAACGAAATCATTTATTTCAGCGATATGTAAAACATCTATCTATTCAGAACTAAGAATAGGGAAAGCAATACTTGCATAATAGGATTCAAATATATATCTGTTAGATATATTTGGTAATGTCATGACTAATATGATTTATGTTTAGTTTTCAGAACTAACTTAAATAGGATAAATCAGTACTTACTGGAAGTCAGGACTTAAGGATATCAGTATTTATATTATCAGGAGATAATCATCAGAAGATGGATATCAGAACTTAAGTGCTGAAGGACGTTCAGATAAGAACAGTAGCTGATTAAAGGAAAGAAGATCGATATAAACATAAGAAGAGATATGCATGAAGAAGGAGTTCTATGAAGAATAGAATACTTGAAAGAAAAAATATCTGATTGATATATTTTAGGAAGCAGAATTATATTCCATATCAATTAGTGATTATCTTGTAACTGTGTAGTATATAAACACAGACATAGGATTTACACTATAAGTGTTAATATATTCGAGAAGATTATTCATTGTAACCCTAGCAGCTCTCGTGATATTTGTTCATCACTGAGAGGTAACAGTTCCATACTGTAACAGAGTTTATTGTTTCAATAAAGTTTGTTTTCTGTTACTTGAGATATTAAAGTTCGATTTGATTGTACTTTACACTGTATTCACCCCCTCTACAGTGTGTGTGTGACCTAACAAGTGGTATCAGAGCCGATCTGTTAACGCACATACAGTTAAAGATCCAAACACAATCATGTCTGATACAGAAACTCCAACTAAGCCTACCAAAACTGAAGAACCACCAAAGACATAAATTCAAAGTCGGTATGAGACCATCAGAGTTCCCATACTGAGACCATCTGAATATCTCATATGGAAGGTGAGGATGACCATGTTCCTAGAAGCAACAGATCCAGAATATCTTGATAGAATCAAGGTTGGGCCTCACAAACCAACCAAGCTCGCTGTTGCAGTTGCAGGTGAAGCAGCAAAGACCGTACCAAAGGAGAAGAGTGATTATACTGCTGAAGACATCGCATCAATTGCTAAGGATGCTAAGGTACGACACTTACTGCATAGTGCCATTGATAATGTAATGTCAAACAGGGTAATTAACTACAAGACTGCTAAGGAGATATGGGATGCTCTCGAAATAAGGTGTCAGGGAACTGATACAATTAAGAAGAACAGGAATACAATACTCACTCAAGAGTATGAACACTTTGACTCAACGGCTAATGAGTCATTGACTGATTTATATGATAGATTTGTCAAACTCTTGAATGATTTGTCATTGGTTGATAAGGAGTACGATCTTGAAGATTCAAACCTTAAATTCCTGTTAGCTCTTCCTGAATGCTGGGATTTGAAGGCAACAACAATAAGAGACAACTACAATCTTGATGAAACAACTCTTGATGAAATTTATGGAATGCTCAAGACTCATGAACTTGAGATGGAACAAAGAAGCAAGAGGAAAGGAGGAAAGTCAAGGACAATTGCTCTTAAGGCTGATGAAGAATCCCCCAAGGCAGCTACCTCAAGGAAAGACAAGGGTAAAGCTCTTTTCACAAAGTCTGATACTGAGTCATCAAGTTCTGAAAGTGATGATGACTCAGATTCTGAAAGCTTGCCTGAGACTGATGCTGATGAGGAGATGATGAAGCTGTGTGCTCCTATGGTGAAAGGGATCACAAAGATTGCATACAGGAAGTTCAGGAAGGGAAAGAATTTTTCCAGGAAAGGCACAAGTTCTGATAAGAAGAATTTCAGAAGATCTGAGGACAGAGGAGGAAAGTATGATAGAGGAGATTATACCAATGTCAAATGCTATAACTGTGGTGAGAAAGGCCACATATCTCCTGATTGTAAGAAAGTGAAGGGTGACAAAGGCAATGCTCTTGTCACAAAGAAGAAAAGCTGGACAAACACCTCAGACTCTGAAAGTGAGGAGAACTATGCTTTGATGGCAAATGCTGATAAAAAAGTGCTGAGAGTAGTTCTAAAGCTGCTGAAATAAAGGTACCTCAGACTACTTATGCTTTTCATACTGATGATATTAATGAGTTAAGAAGATATATTAAAACCATGTTTGTTAGTTATAGAGATCAAACTTTAACATGTGAAAGATTAACTTCTAAAAATCTTGCTTTTAAGAAAAGAAATGATTTCTTAGAAAAAGAGTTAGTTATGTTCCATCAAACTCAGAAGGATAGAGATGATGATTTTTATGTTAGGGATGAAGTGCTAAAAATGAATGAATCTCTAAAAACTGAGTTAGAAAAGGAAAGAGAGATTATCAGGACTTGGACTAATTCTGGCAGAACAACTCAAAATTTGCTAAGTAGTGAAAATTGGAAAGAGGGCTTAGGTTATGGAGAGGATAAGAATGATAAAGGAACTGTAGAAATTAAGCATGTTGTTAAGCAAAAGCCAAAATTAAAACCTGTTAAGTTTGTAACTTTAAAGTCTGATAATGAGAAATCAGAAGTTAAAGAGGAATTAACTTCTGACACACTAAAACAGGAAAAGACAGCTGAAGTAAACATAGGCTTAATGACTAAGAAGCAGCTTAAGCATAAGCTGAAAGATGTTAAGAATGCAAACAAGGTAAAATCACTTAGGAAAAATAGGAATGGAAAGCAAGGTATGAATAAAAGCAATGATTATAAGCCTGTTCCTGATGCTCCTAGGAAAACGTGTCATAACTGTGGAAGTTCTAACCATCTGGCTTCTTTTTGCAGGAAGAATAAGAACATAAACTCCTTACCTTCAAAATCAGGAGTTAAGAGTTAGTCTGTTAGATATAAACCACAAAATCCTTGTTTTCATTGTGGTAGTTTATGGCATTCCATTTATACTTGTAAGGAATATCATAGTTTGTACTATGATTATTATCAAATAAAACCTTCTTTGAAGAAAGTTTTCATTGTTCCTTCTAGTGTAAATTTTGATTCAAAGTCTGATAGTGTAAGTTCTGATTAGAAAAATGTTAACATAAACTCTGATGCTAAATCCGCTGCAAATGTTAACAAACTTGATAAGGCCAAAGGATCCAAGCAAGTCTGGGTCCTTAAAACTAATCATTAGTGGTCTTTGTGATTGCAGGGCAACAGGAAAAATATTCTAGTTCTGGACAGTGGATGTTCAGGGCATATGACTGGAAATAAAGCCCTGCTATCAGACTTTGTGGAGAAAGCTGGCCCAAGTGTTTCTTATGGAGATGACAACGTTGGAAAAACATTGGGATATAGCAATATCAATCTTGGGAATGTCATCATTAAAGAAGTAGCTATGGTCTCAGGACTTAAACACAATCTGCTGAGTATAAGTCAAATCTGTGACAGAGGTTATCATGTTGATTTTTTTGAAGAACATTGTGAAGTTGTGAGTAAATCTAAAGGCAAAGCTGTTCTGAAAGGATACAGACATGGTAACATTTATGAAGCTAAGCTTTCAACAAGTACTGATGGTTCTGCAATCTGTCTGATGAGTAGAGCATCAATTGAAGAAAGCTGGAATTGGCACAAGAAACTCTCTCATTTAAATTTCAACAATATAAATGAGCTGGTCAAGAAAGATCTTGTGAGAGGACTGCCAAAGTCAGTATTTGCTCCTAATGGCCTTTGTGATTCTTGTCACAAGGTCAAACAAAGAAAATCTTCATTTAAGAGCAAGACTGAATCATCAATTCTTGAGCCTTATCATCTACTACATGTTGATCTATTTGGTCCAATGAATGTCATGTCTATTGCAAAGAAGAAATATGCGTTGGTCATAGTGGATGAGTTCACCAGATACACATGGGTGTATTTCTTGCACAGAAAAAGTGAAACTGCATCTATCTTGATTGATCATGTCAAACATCTGGATAAATTGGTCAAAGATTCTGTGAAAACCATAAGAAGTGATAATGGCACTAAGTTCAAGAATTTGATAATGGAAGAGTTCTGTAAAAACACGGAATTAAGCAGGAATTTTCTGCTCCTGGAACTCCACAACAAAATGGAGTTGTTGAAAGGAAGAATAGAACTCTCATTGCAGCTGCACGTACAATGCTTGAAGAAGCAAAACTTCCAACCTATTTCTGGGCTGAAGCTGTGCAGACTGCTTGTTTTACTCAAAATGCAACACTCATTAACAAGCAAGGAAAAACACCATATGAGATGGTGAAGAAAAAGAAGCCAAATCTGAAGTACTTTCATGTATTTGGATGCAAGTGTTTTGTTCTCAAGACTCATCCTAAATAACTATCCAAATTTGATCTAAAAGCTGATGAAGGAATCTTTGTTGGATATCCACTTTCCACAAAAGCCTTCAGAGTCTATAATTTGAGAACAAGAGTGGTCATGGAATCTATTAATGTCTTTTTTGATGATAAAAAGATTACTGGTCTTGAAGATTTTATTGATCATGATCAGCTGAGATTTGAAAATGAAGACTCAAATTCTGATACTGAAAATCTTGACAGTCTAAGTCCTGATACTGTAAACTCTGATGGATTAAACTCTGATGTTATTGAAACTGTGGTGACTACGCCAAAGGAAGATGCACCTATGCAGGGGGAGCATACTCAAGAACATACATCTGGCTCTTCAAGTTCTGATCCGTCAAGTTTTGATAAGCCAAGTTCTGATAGTTCTGAAAATCTAAATTCTGAAGAATCCAACTCAGAGAGCATAGTTTTAGGGGGAGCATCAGAAAATGAAAATGAAGACAGCATGGATCTTGGGGGAGCATCCAGTTCTAGAGAAAACCTTCCATCTGCAAGGAAGTGGACTAAATCACATACACCTGATTTGATAATTGGAAATCCTGATGCAGGTGTCAGAACTATAACAGGTACTTCAAACGAATGTCTTTTCAATTCTTTTCTCTCTCAGACTGAGCCAAAGAAAGTGGAAGAAGCTCTTCAAGATGCTGATTGGGTGCAACCAATGCAGGAAGAGTTAAATGAATTTGAAAGAAACAAAGTCTGGACCCTAGTGCCAAGACCAAAGAATAGATCTGTTATTGGTACAAAGTGGGTATTCAGAAACAAAACTGACAGTGATGGCATAATTACAAGGAATAAGTCAAGGTTGGTTAGAAAAGGATATTCTCAACATGAGGGAATTGATTATGATGAAACATTTGCACCAGTTGCTAGGTTAGAAGCCATAAGCATATTTTTGGCTTATGCTGCTCACAAAAAGTTTACTGTCTTTCAAATGGATGTGAAAAGTGCTTTTCTCAATGGAGAATTGGAGGAGGAAGTATATGTTGAACAACCTCCAGGATTTGTAGATTCCAAACATCCAGATTATGTCTACAGGCTTGATAAAGCACTTTATGGACTTAAGCAAGCTCCCAGAGCATGGCATGAGACTTTAGCTCAGTTTCTTCTGGAAAGTGGATTTAACAGAGGAACTATAGACAAAACACTGTTCTACCTCAACCATGGAAAGGACTTACTTCTGGTCCAGATTTATGTTGATGATATCATTTTTGGGTCTACAAATGACAGACTTTGCAAGAAGTTTGCCAAACTGATGCAGTCAAGGTATCAGATGAGTATGATTGGGGAACTTAGCTATTTTCTGGGCCTTCAAGTCAAGCAGAATGAAGAAGGCACTTTTATTTGTCAAACTAAGTACACCAGAAACTTGCTGAAGAAATTTGGAATGCGAGATTGTTCAAGTGTATCCACTCCCATGGCCACTGTAATAAAACTGGATAAGGATACTAGTAAATCAGTAGATTTTACTGATTACAGAGGTATGGCTGGCTCTCTACTCTATCTAACTGCTAGTAGACCTGATATCATGTATGCTACCTGTCTTTGTGCAAGATTTTAAGCAGATCCAAGAGAACCTCACTTAACAGCTATGAAAAGAATTTTCAAGTATCTTAAAGGCACAGCTGATCTGGGATTGTGGTATCCCAGAGAATCAGATTTTAAACTTATAGGTTACTCAGATGCAGATTTTGCAGGTTGCAAAATTGACAGGAAAAGCACAAGTGGAAGCTGCCAATTTCTTGGAGGCAGATTGGTTTCTTGGTTTAGCAAGAAACAAAAGTCAACTTCCACATCAACTGCAGAAGCAGAATATATTGCTGCAGGAAGCTGTTATGCACAGATTCTTTAGATGAAGAATCAGTTACTGGATTATGGGTTAACATATTTCAAAATCCCTATTTACTGTGATGATCAAAGTGCTATTGCTATGACAAGTAATCCAGTTCAACACTCTATGACAAAGCACATCAGCATCAGGTACCACTTCATCAGGGAACATGTAGATGAAGGTACAGTGGAATTGCACTTTGTTCCAACAGATCAACAACTAGCAGATATCTTCACAAAACCATTGTGTGAAGCTACTTTTACAAGATTGGTAAATGAACTTGGAATGGTTTCAGGTTCTTTCTCTAAATCTGCTTAGTTTTGTTCTGATG
Source organism: Apium graveolens (assembly GCF_009905375.1). Taxonomy (NCBI): domain Eukaryota; kingdom Viridiplantae; phylum Streptophyta; class Magnoliopsida; order Apiales; family Apiaceae; genus Apium; species Apium graveolens. The sequence continues at coordinate 77,505,135 of NC_133657.1, forward strand.
CATCAGACTTTATGATCAGTATTTACAGAATTTAATCTCTTTGTGTATTCTGTGCTTAATTGAAAAATGTGTTGAAGTACCGACTGTTGTCTGATAAATGTTTCTAAACTCTGATAGTGATATGTCTGTTTAGGTAACTATTCAATCCTATGAGGATAACTGTGCTAGATGCTGACCTAGTAGTCTTCAATAAACAAGGGATCCCATGTAAGAAGTAATTATTACTGTGGAAATCTATTGACACAAGCAAATTCTGATAATTGAGCTTAGTTGAGTTTACTTGGTCTATCTTATTACTAAGTCACAAACTAGAATATTGCTTCTCATCTGTTAAGTTCTGATGCTAGTAAATCTGTTGAATGTACTAAGTGCTGGTAAACCTCTCTTATCAAAAGAAAAAGAAAATAATCATGGATTAAAATCAGGTACTCCTTTGAGATCTAGAGTACAAATGTGGAAGGGACGACCCAAGTGCATTGCTGGTATTAAGTAAATATGCATTAGAAAAGCAAAATATTTTCTTGGTGACTTTTCACACTCTATGATTACTGGAGAAATACTCTGATAATAGCATAAATTCTGATAAACAGTCGTGACTCACTTACACTGAGAAGCCACTGTAAAATGGAATTTAAAAAGATGCACAAAATTAGCACAAAATAGTTGAGGTGGACTCAAGCATGAACTCATTCAACAGTAGGTTTCAGAATAATGACAGCTCTTTAGCAAAGTTTTAGTTATGCCTTATTTCTAAGATGTACTGAAGTGAATCAGACTTTACTCTTTGTCTGATATTTAGCTTAATGCACACACTAACCACTCCATATGAATGATGAAAATCACTGTGGTGATCTATGTTGTTTTAGATGAACAGTCATTGTGTCACATTGCACAAATTCTGAGGACAAGTTCTGATTGCATGTTCTGATGATTAAGTTCTGAAGAATATAAATCAGAATTTGTGTGAGGACTTACTAAGATAGGCATTCCTTTTTCGAGTTAAGAAATTATGTTCTGATGACTGTTAAGTTCTGATATAAGTCTAAGTTCTGATATTAAAGTCTGATTCTTTACTTGATTTATTTGTGGATAAAATTTGACAACAGTCTCAGTTTAAACCAGAATATGTTGAAGTGGAAGATTAACAGTCACTATATTTAGGGTTAGTGGTACTCGTACATGAACAATCAACTTTTACTTGCTTCTTGTGCGAATTAAACCTTGTTTTCCCTTTCCAATGAATATTTTTCTTTTTCCAAGTCTGGGGAGACGAGGTAGAATTAATTCTACCTGTTAGCATTAAATTTCTTTGCGTCTCCTGGCATTCTCTTGCCTATATAAGCAACCACTTCACATCAGCCTTCCCATCAAATCTTTTATCACAAACTCACCTTCATAATCTTTATATCAAAAACACCATGGTCAATTACAATATGTTTTTGAACTACGAAACATTCAACATGGAGCTGAGCTGTGCCGATTGGCAGCAGGAATGGCACGTCACTGCCATTCCTGATGAGATATAGGACTCCATTTCCCAGGAGGTACTCACCCACCTCCTGTTCTTCTATGTAATAACCCCAATTTTTGGAATTTTTGAAACCCTTATGAATAGTGCTTTTGCTGAGTATCCGGAATAAGAAAACTTTTCATACCACACTATGTAGGGGTTCTTCTATTGTTATTCTGAGATCTTATTAGTACTTTATATGGGATATAAGTGTATGTAAAGATCGTCAGAATCCAAATTCGAACACTTTGATTTTTCCCGAAAATCTACCAGATACAGAAAGAACAAAATATAAGGTAACAGAATAAAAATGATTTAAATTCAAGGATTATAAGAGAGGATCATAAAAGAAATATAATGTATTGAGAAAGGTTAAGGAAACCTAAGTAATAAGATCCCGGGTATGATCCCTCAAACGATAAACGAAAACGAAAGTTAAGCGAACCGCATAACAGATCAGCGGTCATTAGCCAAGTAATTAGGAGTTAATCAAGGGGTTAGTGGATGATGATGTCATCACACCAACAAGAGGAAGACAAGTGTAACAAGATGACATAGGAAATGTGACATAAGCATGACATAAGGGAAGGAGGTGTGGTTGATTAATAACCACACAATTTTTCATGGGTAAAAGGTAATTAATCAAAAACAAAAGCTAGCAACCAAGCAAACAAATCAAAAAACACAAAACACTCCATTTTCTTCATCAAGCTCTCGGCTTTCCTTCATTTTCAAGGATAAGAAAATCCAAATTCAAGCTCCATGCATTGTTAAATCGTGAGGTAATTATCCAAGGTTCCTTGTAGTTAGATATAGTTATCCTATGAATCTAAGCTCCAAATTCCTTCACAATCTCTTCCTAAAAATCATGGAAAAAGATGGTGAATAGTGTTTTTCAAGAACTAAAATTTTTGTTCTTGAGTTTTTGTTTAGATTAAGCTTGGATAAGGACTTTTAAGGGTGATTCCAAGCTAGTTACTTGATTCTCCACTCTCCAAGGAAGGTATAACCCCTCCAAACCCTAACTTTACTTGAGTATTAGGTTTAGTTATGTTGTTATAGTTCATGAGAGGCTTGTTTGTTGTGAATGTAGAGGATAGTTGGTGTTGTAATGTTTTGGAGTTGTAATTCTTGGAGTATTGATTAATGAACTTAAGTATAGTTTAAATTCATGTTTGAGAATAGTATAAATTAATAATGTTGAGTTGTTGGGGCTGTTATGGTGAAGTATGGATGGAGTTGGGTTGTGATGTTGATTGTGGGTTGATTGTGGGTTGATTTGGAGTGGTATAAATTTGTGTAATCGCGTAAACATAGCCGTCGTAATGCCCGACTTACCGTAGACTGTTTTTGTTCTTAACATCAGAACCCTTGAACTCACTGTTAGGTTTTGACCATTGCCATGTTTAGATAATTCATGTTACTAGCTTCGTTTTGATATATGGTTCGTTTGAAACTGATGTACAGTTTAGGAGAAACGGCAGTTTAAAGTAACGGCATTTCGCGATCGAACCATTTCCCCTCGCCTTACTTTGAAACCGTGGTTAAGGACTTTAAATGACTAATCGGGGTATGAAACAATTATGTAAAGTGGATTAGGCAGTTGGTAAGGTACTCGCGAAAGAATCGCCTTAAAACCCTTAATGGCTAATTTATTAAAAATGGTAGAGCCGAGAGTACTCGAGCGACTTAAGTGAATCGTTAAGCGCGAAAGCGAACGTTAGGACTCTAAATGGTTAAAGTCTAGTTTCTTAAGCGACCGGGGTTTAATTCTGACTTATGTTGTTGTTCATAGGTTATCGGACCCACTCTAAGCTTAAGTCTATCCGGGAGCACTCATGCAAGTTTTCTACCCGTTATACTGTTGTTGTGATGTAAATATATGTATATGCATTATCTTGTGATAAGTGCATGATTGTTATTAGCAAATTCTTGCGATATATTGTAGCATGTGATATGGTATATATGCATGCCTATTTCGTATTCTTGATACATATATCTGTTGATTCAGTTGATAATACCTATGCTGGAGATAAGCGGTAATTTGCATATACCCTTATTATAGGGGACCCATATGTGAACATTTTCTAAAACCGGGAGTCGATGCTCCCGAGTATAATATATATATATATTTATATATATATATGAATAGTTTTTAAAACTATGAATCAAATAAGGTTTATTCGATAACTTTATTTTATTAATGAATATTATTTTGAATATTCATTCGAGGGCTTATGACCCCGTTTATTTTATTATTGAATATTATTTTGAATATTCATTCGAGGACTTATGACTCCGCTTAATTTATTAATGAATATTATTTTAAAAATATTCATTCGAGGATTTATGACTCCGATTATTTACTAATTATTATGCTTAATTTTATTAAAGAATAATGTGTCGACAATCAAACTCACTTTTGATTATTCAAATAAAGATAGTACTTTCGTATAAGTATATCTTTGGTTATTGAATATACATTGCAAGTATAAGTTTTAAAACTTCTACTTCAATTATTTTTATAAAGATTATTCTTTATGAGAATATTATTTAAATAATAATATTCAGATATTTTCTAATAAATTGGGACTGATTTATTTCATTAAATCAGCATTACTCCAAACACTCTTTAAAGTGTTTTCGAGTCTTCAAAATGATTTTTAAAGGTTAGGGCGGATCCCAAAACTCATTTTTATATTTAAGATCTTCCTTTTAAAGGGGATTTAAATATTCGCTCAAAACCTGAGGGATCCGGCTCTGTGGTGTAGTTTATATTCGCAACAAGGTTGCTGTTTTGATAAAAGAGTTTTTGATTACTTACCCAACACTCGGGAAGTAAAATTCTTGGAACAAGTTAACCCATTAACAGACATCGCCTGGGAAATGTTGGTGAGTTTTCCTTTCCAACTAGATACGACCTCTTGGTGAAGCCGTATCAACAAGTTTCTACTTGGGGAAAGGGGGGACGAGCTTTACGTTTCAGAGTCATGGATTTCATCTCAACTAGGAGTGGCCTAAGTGGTCGAGTGGCGCCGGCCCAGCCTTATTATATTGGCCCAAATGGCCTGGAAGTTCCGCTAAGACGGTACATTCCTTAGGAGTCCAGTGTTCGATTGACAAGTAAATCCGACAGGTTCTCCTCTACATGTAGAAAATGGTTGGGTTGCACTACTACGACTGATCATCGTAAGTGGTCTTCCTGGCGCGACAAAACTCCCGTAATGAGTTCATCATCCAATTGGATATTTCTGCAACATTACCCAGAGCACTTCGATAGGAAGGCTAAAGTTGGGCGATTGTTGAGTGTTGGCAGGGAACAGTTTTCAAAATGATGTTTGCATCAAATGAAGTATCTCGTAACTTCATTTTATTTTGATGATATTTTAAAGATTGATTCTATACAAGTTTTGTCTTGTAGCTTAATCTATGGGATGAACTATTTATACATTGAACGGTGGTAGTTCAAGTAGTATTCGGAAAGGATATAAGTATATTGGAGTATCTTGTAACTTCATCTTTTAAACTTATATCTAGTTAATGATTGTCTTATGAATGACAAAGGTTTCAGGAAAATGTTGAGACAAGGTCAGATATATTAGATCACCTTGCAACGATATTTTTATACAGTTATAAACTGGAACTCTATGTATATTATGCATGTCAGAGGATTTCAAAGATTGTGAAAAGTATATATGTATATATATACTGAATATTTTGCGACTTGGTCGTGTTAAGATATCAGCTTGGTTCAATTCCTCTTGACCAAGACTTTTATGAGTACTATGAGAATGCTCATATATTGTTAATTATTACACATATTATTTCGGTGGGCTTGTTGCTCACCCTTGCTTTCTTCTTTCATCACACAACATCATATAGACAAGATGAACAGGACCAAGCTCCCAATTTCCGAGCGGATAGGAAACGTTCCGCAGTTTCCTATAGGCGTTGATGTCGCTGTAGCTGAGGTAGGAACTACCAATAGGCTAGGCTTTCAACTTTTGATGTACCCGACTTATGTATCTTTATCAATTGTAATAATGGCAAAGAAATGTAAATTTATTCAGAAACCCTTTTAAGGTGTAATGGCATATAATTTTGGAATAAAATGACTCGTGTTATTTTTGGATATTCATCTCTGAGACTATAACTTGTGGTGTGTGTGTGTATATTGTGGGGTCACAGTATGCAGTAGTTGGTTGACTGTTAAGATTAAGTATTGATAAGGGAAATGGAACTCGTGACAACCCGAATCCCTGACCCCGGATTTTGGGGTGCTACAGAAATGGTATCAGAGCGAAGCGTTATAAACCTCAGAGATGATGTGACGTTAAGATAATAAGTTCACTAAGATAATAAGAACTCTTGCCAAGTTCATAGTCGGACTACCTAACGTAATACTGACAGTTAAAACCCTTATGGGAACCCTTATAAATATCGTGATAGAAGCATAGTTCGTTATCGTATATGGTAGCGGGACTCCGAACCCTGAGGTTGAGGAGCAACAACGCGATGATGTTTTATTAGTTATTGGAGATCAGATCGTGGATTCGATAGAGCGTCCTAACCCGGGACCGGATGATGTTCATATTGAGGATGTAGCGGTTGAGGATGTTATCCTAGAAGGGATTATCGCTGAGAAGGATCCTGTGAAGAATCCTCACAAGAATAAATAAAGTGCCACTGAGGAATTGATGACCATGGTTAGGGCAACTACCAGAGGTAGGTTTGGCCGGTCACTACCAGAGGTTTGTTCAAGTTTGTAAAGATAGTAGCCCCTTTAACGCGGCTTACTCGTAAGACTGAGAAGTTCTAATGGACAGAGAAATGCGAGAACAACTTTTAAGAACTGAAGCTAAGATTGGTGGCGGCCCCTATGATGGCATTGCCGGATAGAAAAGGAGATTTTGTGATGTGTAGTAACGCTTCGCATAAGGAATTAGGGTGCTTCTTATACAGCACAACAAGGTAATCGCGTACACGTCAAGACAATTAAGGGAATATAAAAATTCGATATCCTCACCCATGAGCTTGGGCTCGTGGCAATAGTTTTGCCCTAAAGATTGGAGGCACTACTTGTATGGAGAGAAGTGCGAGATTTACCTAAGCCATAAGTGCTCTAGTGCATTTTCACGTAGAAAGAGCTCAACATACGCCAGAGGAGGCGGTTAGAGCTAATCAAGAATATTGATTGGGAGATTCTTTATCATTCGGGGAAAGCCAATGTGGTGGCTGATGCCCTTAGTAAAAAGGAGAAACTCAAGATGATAATGTCTTTGGGAGAGTTTATGAGAGATTTTGAGAAAATGGAAATAGAAGTGAAGGTAACCGGAGCCGGTAACGAAAAGATGTTTGAGATTGCAATACAGTCTGAATTATCGGAAAAGAACATATTGTGCCAGAAAAAGTGATGAATGAAGGCAGAGAGCCAACAATTAGATAAAAGATTAATACCGAGAAAGATGATAAGGGAATAATGAGGTATTCCTACAGAATTTGGGTTCCAAATGTTCAAGAGCTTAAAGGTGAAATCTTAGATGAAAGCTAGTTTGAGAAATAAGATTTAGAGCGAACCCTGAATGTTATAGTCAGGGAGGTCGCCATCAAGATAGAAGGAACCCATAACATAATGGAGTGGAAAATGAGGATTTTAACGTATAAGATGACCCCAAGTATGGGAGAAGGATGAAACATTTCATACTAAGGAAACAGAAAGTCGAGTAAGGAAAGGAGACCCGAGACGGTACTCCTATACGGTAATTCATGGACCTGTCTAAAAAGAACTTAGACTATTATCCCCAACCACCACCTTGAGGAAACAATGCGGTAGGAAATTCTTTCATGACCTTTAAGTCGCTAAGCTCTCAGAGTTCCAAGGAACAGGTTGACCCAGTCAAGGCAAGAGCCTGGCTAAAGGAAATACATGAATCATTTGAGATTCTAAATGATTGACGAATCACAAAAGACTGTTTTTGTCACTTACCCTCCTAAGAGAGAGGCCACCCGCTGGTGAAAGGCCAAAGAAGGCACGGAGCAAGAGATTATAATAAACTGATTAAAGTTCAGTCAATTGTTTTCGGGAAAGTAATTCCCAAGGTTATGGAGATAGTGTAAAAGATTTAGAGCCAGAACAAAGGCAGACGAGTATGATGAATTATGAATCTAAGATTGTAAAAGTTGTAAAGATTCGTTCGAAGGACAAGAATCCCAAAACGACGTGATGTTTGAAGTAAATAATTAGTGAGTTCATGAAATGATTGTAAGAGAAAGAAAAATAAAAGGAAACTGAAGTGGAAAGGAATATAAAGGCAATAGAGTTTGAGGAATGATAAGGGGGTTGGGTCTGAGGAAACCCTAAAGAATTATAGTAATAGAAATAGAAAAGTATGTGATCGTCAGGATGAGGATGATTCACTATGAGCTAAAATTGATGATTGAAGGAATAAGAGATACATATATTTTATCCCCTGTAAGTTGGGAGGATTCAAGGAAACCTTGAGATAGTTTGAAGGATAAATAATGAGACGCGGATAGACTGAGGAGACAAGGAAGTAAGAAATTAGGAAAATTGGATGAAGGAAGTGACCTTCAAGAAAGTGAAGTGTAAGACCGGTGGCTTGATACCCAGGAAGGGAGACGCCAGGAATGAGAGATATCCCAACATTGAGATGACTGTTGAAATAAACAACAAAAGTAAATACGAAATTATTAAGAAGAAGTTCACATTGAACACGACCAATATCTTCCAGAACATCCTTGTTATCGTTACCAAATTAGGCAAGAAAAGTGGATAACCATTGTTATCTTTTGGAGGCCATATGGATTGACCTCAATTTGAATAAGGATGCTATTATGAAATTAGGTATAGACTATCGAGGTGGGAATGATTGAATAAGACACCCTTATCAGGGATATATGACTTGATTTATCCATGAAAGGATGCATGTACCTTTTTAAAGGTGGAATTAAAGATAGAAAATTAGTAACTTAAAATGAATCCTAGGGGAATGCATAAAAGTTGGCATTTCACCCTTAATAGGGATAGTATGAGTTTTGACAGTATGAATTGGAAAAGATTAAGGTAATAACAACCTTTAAGTATCAGTGGAGAATTTTTTTCCAGAAACATATAGACAATGGTTCTAGTATTAGTATAGGGTATTTTGATATGCCCTGTATCTAGGGAATACAAGAGGAACGATTCAAGAATAACCTTAGAGGTATTACAAGGAGAAAGGTAATATTCAAAATTCTCAAGAATAGAAATTTTGATAAAGGAAATATGACGTAATCAAAATAATGCCAAGTGGGGCACATGTTAAGCCATGAGAAAGTATAGATTGAACCGACGAAGGTCAGAACTATCAAAGTAAGAAGGACCCAAGATAAAAGACGTCCTAAGTATGATCGAGGGTCAGTCGTGGCAATGTTCACATCTAAAGACTAAGGCAATGACTTATGGAAAAATGGTGATTTTTTCTCTCTCACCAGGACTTAAGAGAAGCATTATCACATAAGCAGTGATTGAAGTGAGGTATAAAATTTAGTTGGAGGTGGTTAAACAGACATTAATTGTAAGGAAATTTTACTATCAGGGAAGGCCAAAGAGTGGCCGACACTTTAAATGTAAGAGGATAATTATAGGGGCTCGTGCCAGAGAGATACAGTGATGATGGTTGAAGCCGTGAAGGTTGTATTATGGTTTGGAAGATTGACATTCCTTCTGATGACTGTGCAATACCCAACCGTAATAGTAGGTTGGTAAAGGTTTAATTCGTATAATCGCCATGAGCGGGCTATCTATCTTAGAAGGAACTATCCTGAGGATAATCCAGGACCATGTTTCAAAAAGGACTAAATGAACCTTCGAGTTAAGTCTTCTATTGAAGGTATATGATTAAGAATGGCATTAACCTGCTATCGTTGCTTTGATTGAAGCTCTTCTGCAATTTTATCTGCTTCATGTCATGAAAGTACGTCAGGATCTGGAGTGTTCTTCATGAATTACGAATGGTGATTATGTTAACTCCTTAGGAGAATTTGATACGACAGGTATGGACTCCATATGGTTAACTATTAAGATCCAAGGAAAACGAATGACTACAGTGGGTCAGCGATGGACCATAGTAATGCAGCAATGATTCTGCGAGTAATGAGCTGATTACAACCGTGAGAATTGTATTGGAATGGATGTTGAGATTGAGTACCACTAATCGGGTCGTGTTGACATATAAGTTATCATTGATAGACTAATTAAGTCGATTATCTACCTATTGAATATTTATTCCTTCTTAGGAATAGAGAGTCGTATTACTATACGAGGAAGGTTGCAGTGCAAGCATAAAATTCTAGTAACGATGATGTCTAGAATGAGGTCCTAGATTCGAGTTTCGATATCGAGGGAGTTTCAAAGGTGATTGTGTATAAGCTCGAGGAAGAGCATGGGTCCATAGAATGATGGACGGAATAGCGAATACCTGATGTTGATATATATTTATACGTATATGTTTTGTTCTCCTATGACAAACCTCTATAGTTCAGAGGTAGATTCCAAGCCAGATATTTTGTGGTAACATATTTTATATATATACAATTCTCTTCAATTCATTCTTTTCTCTCCTTTTCATTTTGTATAGGCTGAGATGAACAACCCTTCCAGAAGGGGAGGTATTGCCAAATGACTATCTATCTGTGTGATAGAAGCCTAGTAGGATACCACATGTTGTTTAATTGCTTGTCAAGTACTAAAGGCTGGCCACCTTCTGTACTAACTATGCAATATAACAAGTGTTCATGATCATAGTGATCTCTCAATAAATTCTTTTACTTCTATATGAAGGACCAAGCTTGCGAAGATGGAGGCAGCTAGAGAGGAAGTGGTACCAAGTATGGTGGTATTCTGATTCTAACGCGTTCGTGATACTAAGGTTGACGCGATTATTAAAAGGTTATAGAATGCTAACGAGCAAAGGTGTAACCAGTATAATATTAGGAACGGAAGGTAGTAGCGATTACGAACTAGAAATGAATGGGTATTGAGAAGCAAAAGCTCTAATGCTAAAAGCTATAATAAGAGTCTGTGCAATAGACTTGGAAGAATTTGGAATGATCACTTAACGCGGATGAGTTTTCTCACGATAATAGATCGTATGTCAGGTATCGAGATGTCGTCTTATGAGATCTTTGAGGGAAGACAATGTCGATCTCCCTTATGTTAGGATGAAGTTGTAGAGCGCAAGATGTTCAGACCAGCAGTGGTCCAAAGGACCAAGAATATAATAGATCTAATCAGAGGACGGCTGGGAGTAGCCCAAGATGGACATAAGAAGTATGCTGATTTGACAAATGAAAGGACAAAGAGTGTGAAGGAGGGAACCTTGTATTGTTAAAAGTATTCCCTTAAAAAGGAATTGATGAGGGTTGGAAAGAAAGGAAAGTTTAAGTCCACGAATTGTTGGACCCTTTGAGGTATTAAGACGTATTGGGAAGTAAGCATATGAGCTAGCCCTACCCCCAAACATGTAGCAAGTCATAACGTGTTCCACGTATCAATGTTAAGGAAGTGTAATTCAGATGCCAGATAAATAGGGGCATATGAGCGTATAGACATGAAACCAGACGTAACCTATATGGAGCAACCAGGAAGGGTTATAGATTGAAAAAGGAACAAGTGCTTAGGAGAAGGGTTATCAAACTATTCAGAGTTTGATGGAAGAACCACAATGTGGAAAAATTTACTTGAGAGTTAGAAAGTGCAATGCTAAGAAAGTATCCCTATTCATTTTCTATCTGATTCCGGGACGGAATCCTTTTAAGGAGGGGAGACTGTAATAACCCCAATTTTTGAAACCCTTATGAATAGTGCTTCTGCTGAGTATGCGGAATAAGAAAACTTTTCATACCACACTATGTAGGGGTTCTTCTATTGTTATTCTGAGATCTTATTAGTACTTTATATGGGATATAAGTGTATGTAAAGATCGTCAGAATCCAAATTCGAACACTTTGATTTTTCCCGAAAATCTACCAGATACAGAAAGAACTGAGTATAAGGTAACAGAATAAAAAGGATTTAAATTCAAGGAGTATAAGAGAGGATCATAAAAGGAATATAATGTATTGAGAAAGGTTAATGAAACCTAAGTAATAAGATCCCGGGTATGATCCCTCAAACGATAAACGAAAATGAAAGTTAAGCGAACCGCATAACAGATCAGTGGTCATTAGCCAAGTAATTAGGAGTTAATCAAGGGGTTAGTGGATGATGATGTCATCACACCAACAAGAGGAAGACAAGTGTAACAAGATGACATAGGAAAGGTGACATAAGCATGACATAAGGGAAGGAGGTGTGGTTGATTAATAACCACACAATTTTTCATGGGTAAAAAGGTAATTAATCAAAAACAAAAGCTAGCAACCAAGCAAACAAATCAAAAAACACAAAACACTCCATTTTCTTCATCAAGCTCTCGACTTTCCTTCATTTTCAAGGATAAGAAAATCCAAATTCAAGCTCCAAGCATTGTTAAATCGTGAGGTAATTATCCAAGGTTCCTTGTAGTTAGATATAGTTATCCTATTAATCTAAGCTCCAAATTCCTTCACAATATCTTCCTAAAAATCATGGAAGAAGATGGTGAATAGTGATTTTCAAGAACTAAAATTTTTGTTCTTGAGTTTTTGTTTAGATTAAGCTTGGATAAGGACTTTTAAGGGTGATTCCAAGCTAGTTACTTGATTCTCCACTCTCCAAGGAAGGTATAACCCCTCCAAACCCTAACTTTACTTGAGTATTAGGTTTAGTTATGTTTTTATAGTTCATGAGAGGCTTGTTTGTTATGAATGTAGAGGATAGTTGGTGTTGTAATGTTTTGGAGTTGTAATTCTTGGAGTATTGATTAATGAACTTAAGTATAGTTTAAATTCATGTTTGAGAATAGTATAAATTGATAATGTTGAGTTGTTGGGGCTGTTATGGTGAAGTATGGATGGAGTTGGGTTTGATGTTGATTGTGGGTTGATTTGGAGTGGTATAAATTTGGGTAATCGCGTAAACATAGCCGTCGTAATGCCCGATTTACCATAGACTGTTTTTGTTCTTAACATCAGAACCCTTGAACTCACTGTTAGGTTTTGACCATTGCCATTTTTAGATAGTTCATGTTACGAGCTTCGTTTTGATATGTGGTTCGTTTGAATCCGATGTACGGTTTAGGAGAAACGACCGTTTTAAGTAACGGCGTTTCGCGACCGAACCATTACCCCTCGCCTTACTTTGAAACCTTGGTTAAGGACTTTAAATGACTAATTGGGGTATGAAACAATTATGTAAAGTGTATTAGGCAGTTGGTAAGGTACTAGTGAAAGAATCGCCTTAAAAACCTTAATGGCTAATTTATTAAAAATGGTGGAGCCGAGGGTACTCGAGCGACTTAAGTGAATCGTTAAGCGCGAAAGCGAACGTTAGGACTCTAAATGGTTAAAGTCTAGTTTCTTAAGCGACCGGGGTTTAATTCCGACTTATGTTGTTGTTCATAGGTTATCGGACCCACTCTAAGCTTAAGTCTATCCGGGAGCACTCAGACAAGTTTTCTACCCGTTATACTGTTGTTGTGATGTAAATATATGTATATGCATTATCTTGTGATAAGTGCATGATTGTTATTAGCAAATTCTTGCGATATATTGTAGCATGTGATATGGTATATATGCATGCCTGTTTCGTATTCTTGATATATATATCTGTTGATTCAGTTGATAATACCTATGCTGGAGATAAGCGGTAATTTGCATATACCCTTAGTATAGGGGACCCAGAGGTGAACATTTTCTAAAACCGGGAGTCGATGCTCCCGAGTATAATATATATTTATATATATATAAATAGTTTTTAAAACTATGAATCAAATAAGGTTTATTCGATAACTTTATTTTATTAATGAATATTATTTTGAATATTCATTCGAGGGCTTATGACCCCGTTTATTTTATTATTGAATATTATTTTAAATATTCATTCGAGGACTTATGACTCCGCTTAATTTATTAATGAATATTATTTTAAAAATATTCATTCGAGGACTTATGACTCCGATTATTTACTAATTATTATTCTTAATTTTATTAAAGAATAATGTGTCGATAATCAAACTCACTTTTGATTATTGAAATAAAGATAGTACTTTCGTATAAGTATATCTTTGGTTATTTAATATACATTGCAAGTATAAGTTTTAAAACTTCTACTTCAATTATTTTTATGAAGATTATTCTTTATGAGAATATTATTTAAATAATAATATTCGGATATTTTCTAATAAATTGGGACTGATTTATTTTATTAAATCAGCATTACTCCAAACACTCTTTAAAGTATTTTCGAGTCTTCAAAATGATTTTTAAAGGTTAGGGCGGATCCCAAAACTCATTTTTATATTTAAGATCTTCCTTTTAAAGGGGATTTAAATATTTGCTCAAAACCTGAGGGATACGGCTCTGTGGTGTAGTTTATATTCGCAACAAGGTTGCTGTTTTGATAAAAGAGTTTTTGATTACTTACCCAACACTCGGGAAGTAAAATTCTTGGAACAAGTTAACCCATTAAAAGGATCGCCTGGGAAATGTTGGTGAGTTTTCCTTTCCAACTAGATACGACCTCTTGGTGAAGCCGTATCAACAAGTTTCTACTTGGGGAAAGGGGGGATGAGCTTTACATTTCAGAGTCATGGATTTCATCTGAACTAGGAGTGGTGTAAGTGGTTGAGTGGCGCCGGCCCAGCCTTATTATATTGGCCGAAATGGCCTGGAAGTTCCGCTAAGACGGTACATTCCTTAGGAGTCCAGTGTTCGGTTGACAAGTAAATCCGACAGGTTCTCCTCTACATGTAGAAAATGGTGGGGTTGCACTACTACGACTGATCATCGTAAGTGGTCTTCCTGGCGTGACAAAACTCCCGTAATGAGTTCATCATCCAATTTGATATTTCTGCAACACTACCCAGAGCACTTCGATAGGAAGGCTACGTTTGGGCGATTGTTGAGTGTTGGCAGGGAACAGTTTTCAAATTGATGTTTGCATCAAATGAAGTATCTCGTAACTTCATTTTATTTTGATGATATTTTAAAGGTTGATTCTATACAAGTTTTGTCTTGTAGCTTAATCTATGGGATGAACTATTTATACATTGAATGGTGGTAGTCAAGTAGTATTCGAAAAAGATATAAGTATATTGGAGTATCTTGTAACTTCATCTTTTAAACTTATATCTAGTTAATGATTGTCTTATGAATGACAAAGGTTTCAGGAAAACGTTGAGACAAGGTCAGATATATTAGATCACCTTGCAACGATATTTTTATACCGTTATAAACTGGAACTCTGTGTATATTATGCATGTCAGAGGATTTCAAAGATTGTGAAAAGTATATATGTATATATATACTGAATATTTTGCGACTTGGTCGCGTTAAGATATCAGCTTGGTTCAATTCCTCTTGACCAAGACTTTCATGAGTACTATAAGAATGCTCATATATTGTTAATTATTATACATATTATTTCAGTGGGCTTGTTACTCACCCTTGCTTTCTTCTTTCATCACACAACATCAGATAGACAAGATGAACATGACCAAACTCCCAATTTGCGAGTGGATAGGAAACGTTCCGCAGTTTCCTATAGGCGTTGATGTCGCTGTAGCTGAGGTAGGAACTACCAATAGGCTAGGCTTTCAACTTTTGATGTACCAGACTTATGTATCTTTATCAATTGTAATAATGGCAAAGAAATGTAAATTTATTCAGAAACCCTTTTAAGGTGTAATGGCATATAATTTTGGAATAAAATGACTCGTGTTATTTTTGGATATTCATCTCTGAGACTATAACTTGTGGTGTGTGTGTGTATATTATGGGGTCACAGTACGCAGTAGTTGGTTGACTGTTAAGATTAAGTATTGATAAGGGAAATGGAACTCGTGACAATCCGAATCCCCGACCCCGGATTTGGGGGTGTTACATTCTACATGGACTACCATCGCCATCTGGAGCGATTGGAGGAGGAACGGCTGAAAGCTCTCCGCCAGCAAGAGCGAATCATACGACTCGCTATTCTGTTTATCGAGAGTAGGAAGAAGAAATGATTTATTTTCTTCTTCCTATTTTTCTTCATCATCAGCCTTGCCCTGCTTCTTGAGCTAGGACAAAGGCTGTTGACGTTAGGTTTAGCAGCTTAGGGAAATCTTGTACAAGTTCTGATGTAATTTAAATTTCATGAATGTATTCTCTTGATATATTAATGAAATTTGTTTTTATTTCAAGATCTTGTCTCTGAGATATTTCATAATGCATTGATAAATCCTGATACATATTCATATTCTGATGACCATATAAATTATGTTTTAACTTAAGTTCTGATTTTATTTTATCAGTACTTGCTCGTCTGATTTATTATGGTCATTTTCACTCGATTTTTTTTTTCAGAATATTGATGTTACAGTGAAAAATAATTAAATAAGTGGGAACAGTTTCAATTTTGAATTAAAACTGTTTCACCTTGATTAATGGAATAACTTGGTAAGTGGAACGGTTTTTCCTTGAAAAACTGGAAGTGGGTAAGTAATGATTACTGTTTTCTCGTGCCCATTAACTATTCGTTTTTACTGCATGTCTGACAGGTGTCCAACGGTTACATTTTTTTTTCAAAAGTATAAGTAAGACAGAGAGAGGATTTTTTAATCTTTTATTTCCTTTCACACTTTTTCTCTCTATTTGCTTTTACTCTTTTTCTTCTTCTAACGTTGGTTTTTCATATAGACATTCTATCAAACACCTAACAGGCACTTATACATCTCGATTAATTTCATGGCACCTAAGGATTTAATCATTGATGGAGCTAAATTTGTTCCAAACAACTATGCTGCAATTCTTGATAATGCTGAAGCTCCGTCTGAATTGCATTTTGTGCAAGATCTTCTTGCACACAGTGAAATCGGGTATGCATTGACCCAACCTTCAGTATTCTCAAGCCAACAAGTTCTGACACTTTGAAGGACTAGAAACTTTGATAATGGTGGTCAAAATGGTACTCCTAGTATTGTTTTTGAAGTGGGTGATTCTCCATATGCAGTCACTCCTGGTACAATACGCAAGGCTCTACATCTCCCAGAAGGATGTACTTTTTCAATTCCAGAGGAATCAGCTCTTCAGGAGTTAATGGCCAGTTTGGGGTATGAACAGAGTTTGGCAAAGCTTGGGCAGTTGAAATGAGCTCATATCAGAAGGGAATGGAGTTTCTTCTTCGACTGCATCACTAAAGCTTTTGGGAACAAGTGTTCGAATTTTGATGCCATCCCCATAATTAGTCAGCACATCGGGTATGCCATTATAAACCAAACTCATTTTGATTTTGCAACTGCTATAATAGGTTTTATTGGGGATAGGATGACAGAGGATAGGAATGTTGTCTACTTTGCTAGATTCTGTCAACTTATATTTACTTTTTGTACTGATGAACCTCGACTAACCAGTACCTTAACTCCACCTTTCAAAGTTGCAAAACGTTACTTTAATGACCTGGTAAATGCTGACACTAAGAAACCAGTGGTTAGACCTTTACAAATTCCTCAGTCTGTAAAATAGATCTTAGTATATGCTGATCCTGATTCCTATAGATCCGTTTATCCTGATTTCCAACCAACAACCACCTCCCAAATACCACAACAACTATAACGACCGAGGAATTACGCTTGTACTATATTATGATAATGATAAATTATGTGTATTATTATGTGATTAAATGTGTTAAGTTGTTAAACCCTAACTGCTATGTGCTATGTGTTGGCTGTTTTGATTCAAACATGTTTTGGATATTTGTTGAGCGTTTTATCGTCAGTTATATATATTATATTAAAACATGTACAACTCAAAACTATGTTTTAAAAGCCCAAAGTTCAAACAAAATCATTGGCTCTATTTTATTAAAAATGCCCTATACCATATCGCTATTCTGAACCCCTAGACGTTTTACAAATTGACCTTTTCCGCGAAAAACGCCTTTTCCGGACCCCTTCGGGTACCAAAAACCCCACAAAAATTATATTTTTATTTTTATATGATCATGAAATTATCATATATCATTTTTCTTTGTATTTTTGTAATTTTCATAATTTTTGGGAATTTTTAGTATTTATTTTGTAATTATTGGATATTTAAAAATTCAATATTAGTACCCAAAAATTATAAAAATTGGGGCCAAATATTTTTATTAGGAGTATAATTAGACCCTTAATTTTACTTAGGGGTATTATTTTCATAAATATAAATACCTGATTTATTAGTAATTAAATCAGTTAATTATATAAAAAAAATCAGAAAATAAAAAGAAAAAGAAAAAGGAATTAGGGTTAGGGTTTCTGTGAAGAACAGGGCAGGAGGATCAATAGCGATTTTGAAGGTGATTTCGACAACCAAATCGAGCGTGTAAGTAGTCAAATTGAAGCTGGTGATTCGTAGTTTCTGTTTATGTGATTATTTTTGTTGATTGTTGAGTTGAATTTAATTTTGTATTTTCGGGTTTATTTCGTGAATTCGGGTTTTGTTTTTGATTGATTGTTTGATGATTTCGTTGCTACGAGCGTTTAGATCGTCGATTATGAAGTCGTTTGGCACCGGTTTCGTGATGTTTGGTGTCCGTTTTAGCATCGTCGGAGTTTCACCGTCGCCGTCGTGTTCTTCGCGGTTCCGACGCTGTGTTCGACGAAGACGAAGAAGGAAGGAAGGGGGGACGTCGTTGTGATGCTGTGCCTCAGAAATGCAGAAGAAGCAAGCTGGAATCAAGTGTTTTCGTCTCGCCGAAAATTTCCGCCGGCGTCGGATTCTGGGAGTGCAGGCGGTGTTCTTCCCGACCCGATCGGGTCGGGGACGACCCGGTTGCAACCTGGTTTCGACCCGGGTTCAATCCTAAAAACCCTAAATCCTGTTATGTTTTTGTGTTTCTGAATAAAATAATTAATTATTTATATTTTAGTAATTAAAAATCAGTTTTAATAATTCTAAAAATTAATTAAAAATTAGTTTGATATTCTGAAAAATAGTATTTATAATTTCTGATTTATTTATTAAATTATAAATTCGAATTTATTTATTTAATTAATTATTTAATTATTTATCTAATTATTTATTAATTATCTAATTAATTAATAATTGGGTAATTAATTAATAATTAGGTAATTAATTAGTAAATAAGGATTAGAAATAATTAAGTGAGGTAATTAATAATCTAATAATTAGTTAATAGTGCGAATAATGATTCGGTAATTAGAATTATTATTCAAGCGTTAGTTATTCGAATAATATTGTGATAATTATTCGTATCGTATAATAGTTATCGGTAATTATCTGTTTAGCGAATCGTATGAGTTTCAATAATAATAGAATAGTTCGGTAATTATGTGGGAATTGCGAGTAGCTCGTAGTTATACGAGTGATTAATCGTTAAGTTGATTTATAATTCGAGTAATTCGTAGTTATTCGATAGATAGCGTATCGGTTAATTAAATCGATTGATTATTTGTAAATAATCGATCTGATTGAATAAGTAATAATAATTTGTAATAAATAATAATAATTCCTAATAATTAGGGATTAATTATTTTAAAATACAATAATTATTAATTAATTATTTAAAAATATGATTAAGGATTGTTTAATTATAATTAATTATTAATTAATTAAATCTTGTTTAATTCATAATAATTCAACCGTTAGTCCGATTTGAGCGAAACGAAGACCCCTAGACTCAGAAAAATGAGACGAATCCAATAAAAATATTGTAAGTTATAATTTCTTTTGAAAGAAAGTGGTTTGGTGATAATTGATAGTTCGTAGGTCCTAGTAGGAGTATAATTGAGCCGAATAAATCCCGAAAAATTATAATAAAATCAGATAAGACTAGTAATGCAGGTATAAGCCTAGAATTGATTCTAAAAATAATTATAAATCTAGAAATTAATTATGTGCTTTATGTGCTACGTGCTTTATGTGATGATGTGAACCTATGTGCTGTATAAATGTATGTGTATATATACGAGTCAGATAGAAACGCATGGGTAGACTGATAAGGTTGTGTGTTATCAATTCAAGATACACGTATATAGGAAGTTATCTAAATGCCTATCTTTCCATGATTTGTTCAGTGTTAGCAAGGCCAAGCAAGCTAGGGTCAGAAGGCGGTGAGTTAAACCAGGTTAAGTACGCGCAAGACAAGTTTTTCCCCTATTCTAAATTCAGAATAGTGATTTATATTTCTTTTCTATCGTATCAATTCTCTTTGATAATCATTGTTCATATACACTGTTACCCATTTATTATTGCTTGATTCCAATTTCATTTCAATTCTTGATTTACCCAATTTATTGAATTCCCTGTTCATATTTCAATTCCTTTACCCTTGTTACATATACTCTGGTATATCCTGGTGTTGGGATATATCAATAGCATTCCGATTGTTCCGGATGCTAAGCCTTGGACTGGATGGTTACTATACGGGCTGGGTTTTACCCAGACCATTATTTAATAGGCCATAGTTGCCTGAGTACTCCTTATGTTGGTTGGGTCTATGCAGTTGGGTATAGATCCGCACTATATTCTGACTGATCAGCAGGTTATAGTGCATATGTTGGTTCTTGTTTCCAGTCTTGTTCATTTGGTACTCGCCAGCATTGGCAAATTACTATTCTATACAGATTCAGATGGTTGTTCCAACCAGCAGCTTATTGTTTCACTCATTTCTCTTTCTTTATACTATATATATTGTTGCAGGCTTGTTGAGCAATTTTGGCTCATCCCTTTTTATTGTTACTCCTATTGTTTTATAGTTAAGGTAGAGAATGAAACCCATCAGAACCCGCATAGTCAAGAAGCGAGTCAAGCAGCGGGACCCTCTTATACCAAGAGTGTTCCTTCCTATTCCCGAAGAGAGCTTTGAATTACCAGATCAGGTGTAGCAGGATAAGTAGTAATGTTGGGTTGAATAAAAGTCTTGTGTAGTTGAATAAAAGTTATGTAGTGAGACTGTAGATAGAATAAAGTTTTGTAACAAAGAGAGTTCTTGAGACAGGTTTTATTTAGTTGGGTTTGTAATAAAGTGTAGTATGTGATTCTTGTTTTCAAACTCAGACCTTAAAAGATCCTGAGTAGTGATAGTTCGGGGTAATTATTATATTTATATTCCGCTTGTGCAGGTTTAGTTGGTAATTGTGGTTAATAATGCCCCAAATCTATATCCCGGATTTGGAGGGTGTTATAGTTGGCATCAGAGCTTAGGTTTGACTTTTGAAAACAAGAACGTTAGGGTTAAGATAAGATAGGAAAATGAGATAAAATAGAAGTAAGAGTGTTAGGATTGTTTGTTTATGTGATTAGAAGTTATGAGTTTTAGGATTGTGATTTGATTGTTTTTATGTTATTATTTTTATGTATATTAGATGGCTTCTTTATCATCGTCTACGGAGAAGACCGAGACAAATCCAGTGGATGCACCGGTATTAGCCCCAGTGTCAGAGCATTACGACCAGATTATATACTGAGAGAGAGGCTACATCAGATTCATCGGATTAGTTCTCAACAGCTTACTGATTTGAGACTGCAGGATCTTAGTACGGAGACAGCATATCGCAGAGCATTAGGACTTACCGAGGTAGTGCTAGAGGCATTGCAGGAGGAGTTGAGCCACGTGCCACCAGGATTTTGAGACTAGCAGATCGATGAGTGTTGTATTATATATATTTTGTTGATAGAGGCAGCATAGTATTGTATGACTAGTTGGTATGAGTATAGCTACTGACTTTGACTGATAGTAGTAGCAGTATGACTGTTATATCATAGGTTTTTGTATCAAGCACTGACACCTGCAACTGGTGTTCTACCTATATATATATGAGATAATCTTTTGCACATTTTCTTTATTTATTTCCAGTTATTTAAGCATTTACATTTATTTCAGTACCATTGCATATTTACAAATGTAGTTTTATTTACGATCATGTTGTACCCTTATGTTTTAAAAAAAAAAAAATCTAAAAACATATCATGCTGTTTTATCTATTCAATTATTTAATAAGTTGTTTTATTTTCCCAAATCAACTGTTTTAATATATGTTTAACATACTATTATTAAAGAAGACCCATTGTTTATTTATCAGAAAGATGGCACCCAAAAGAAAAGCACAACCCGACTCATCAAATGGAAACACCGAGGGCCAAAACAATAATAACCAGATGGATCAGATGTTTAATCTCATGCAACAGCAGATGTTGATGATGCAACAACAAATGCAGCAGCAACAACAGCAGTTCCAGCAACAGATGTTACAGCGAGCCGCTCATCCAGGACATCAAGTACCATCAGCAGCACCTACGGTCACTTTCAAGCAATTTCAGTCGGTGAAGCCACCGGAATTTATGGGTTCCACGGATCCTACAAAAGCGAGAGCTTGGCTGAAAGAGATGGAAAAGGCTTTTTCGTTAGTAAAGGTTGAGGAAGAACAGAAGATGGATTTCGCTAGCTACTTTCTGAAAGGCGAAGCTAATTACTGGTGGGAATCGAAGAAAGCTTTGGAAGAAGAAGGTGTGGTGACCTGGGATAGATTCACTGATCTTTTCTTGGAGAAATATTTTTCTCATTTTATGAAGAACCAGATGGAGATCAAATTTCTGGAGCTGAAGCAAGACAACTTATCAGTTGCGGATTATGAGCCCAAGTTCACTGAATTGGCAAGATTTGTTCCAGAGCAAGTGGATAGGACGAGAAGCGGGCTAAGAGATTCCAGCAAGGACTGAAACCATGGATTCGTAGCAGGGTAGCTGTGTTTGAACTGATAACTTATACGGCTGTTGTTCAGAAGGCTATGATTATTGAAGGTGAAAGCGAAGCAGCTCAGAAAGAGAAAGGACCAGGAAATTTTCAGAATCGTTTCAACAAAAGGCCGGGATTTCAAGCTCGAGGAAAAGTAAACTTTAGGAGGCCAGAACAAAATAACCAGAGGATGGGTAATCGACTACCTGCCCCAACTCAGCAAAGGCTTATTCGACCGCCTATACCTGATTGCAGAACGTGTGGTAAAAAGCATACGGGAATTTGCAACAAGCCAAATGTCACGTGTTTTAAGTGCAAGTAAAGGGGACACTATTCTGGAGAATGTCCGATGGGAAAAGCAGAAGTTACTTATTTCCAATGTGGGAGAAAAAGACATATCGCCAGAGACTGCAGAGGAATTGCAATGGCCGCTAGTATTATAAGAGTTTTAGCATTACCTCCACCTCCACTACCACAGCAAAATCAGCCTAGAGCAAGGACTTTCAATATGTCAATGAAGGAAGCGGTACAAAGTCCGAATGTGGTTGCAGGTACATTCCCTATAAATTCCGTAAATGCTTTAGTATTGATTGATTCAGGAGCTACTAGATCTTTTATTTCTGAAAATTTTATCGCTATGATAGATTGTGAGATCCAGTGGTTAGATGAAGTGTTAGTCATAAAATTAGCAAATGATGATCAGGTTGTAGTAGATCGAGTATGCCCGAGTTGTGATATTGAGATAGGGAGATGTCATTTTTCAGTTGATTTGATACCTTTTAGGTTAGGGGAGTTTGATGTTATTCTAGGAATGGATTGGCTATCTAGTAATAATGCTTAGATTGATTGTGCGAATAAAAGAGTGAAATTGCAAACTGAAGAAAATGAAACGGTAATATTTAAAGGTGAGAAGCAAAAGCAGAAATTCCTATCAATAATGCAGACGAGAAGATTACTACGCCAAGGATGTCAAGCTTATTTAGCCTATGTACGGGATGCTGATAAGGGAAATTCGAAGATTGAAGATATTCCTATAGTTTGTGAATTTCTCGATGTTTTTCCAGACGAATTACCAGGACTTCCACCAGATCGGGAAATCGAGTTCACTATTGACTTGATGCCAGGGACTGAACCAATTTCGAAAGCTCCATATCGAATGGCACCTGTTGAAATGAGGGAATTAGCAAAGCAGTTGCAAGAACTTCTCGACAATGGAATTATAAGGCCAAGTGTATCCCCATGGGGTGCACCAGTATTGTTTGTGAAAAAGAAGGATGGTAGTATGCGACTGTGTATTGATTATCGTGAGCTGAACAAGTTAACTATCAAGAATAAATATCCTTTACCTCGCATCGATGATTTATTTGATCAACTAAAAGGAGCAGCATGGTTTTCGAAAATCGACTTACGATCAGGCTATCATCAGTTAAAGATCAAGGCTGAAGATATTCCAAAACAGCATTTAGAACGATGTACGAACACTATGAATTTCTTGTGATGGCTTTTGGATTGACAAATGCACCTGCAGCGTTAATGGATTTGATGAATCGAGTATTCAAGAAGTATTTGGATAAGTGTATCATTGTATTTATTGATGACATCTTGATCTACTCAAAGACGGAAGAAGATCATGCAGCGCATTTAAGAACAACATTGGAAATATTATGAAAGGAGCAGCTTTATGCAAAATTTTCAAAATGTAAATTTTGGTTGAAAGAAGTACAGTTTCTAGGGCATATCATCAGTAGAGAAGGCATTCAAGTTGATCCAGCAAAGATTGAAGCTGTGTTGAATTGGGAAAGACCAAAGACGCCGACAGAGGTTCGAAGTTTCTTAGGATTGACAGGATATTATCAAAGATTTGTCAAAGATTTTGCGAAGATAGCAACACCGCTGACCAAGTTAACTCGACAAAGTGAAAAGTTTGAATGGAATAGTAAGTGTGAAGAAAGTTTTCAAGAGTTGAAGAATCGGTTGGTGACTGCACCAGTATTAGTACTGTCAGACGAGCAAGGAAATTTTATTATTTACAGTGATGCTTTGTATCGTGGGCTAGGATGTGTATTGATGCAACATGGTAACGTCATTGCATATGCGTCGAGATAACTTAAACCTCATGAGCAGAAATATCCTACGCATGATCTGGAATTGGCAGCAATTGTATTTGCATTGAAGCTTTGGAGACATTATCTGTACGGTGAAAAATGCGAAATCTACACGGATCATAAAAGTCTGAAGTATATCTTCATGCAAAAGGAACTGAACATGCGACAACGTCGATGGCTGGAAGTGATTAAAGATTATGATGTTACAATCAGTTATCATCCAGGAAAAGCAAATATTGTAGCGGATGCGTTGAGTAGAAAAGAAAGGTTGAATCGGTTAACTTCATGTGAAGAATTGGTTAAGGAATTCGACAAATTGGAAATTAAGATTCGTATTCCCCATGAATCTGCAGGAACTATCTACGCTATGACTTTTCAACCAGGGTTGCTAGAAAAGATTCGCCATTGTCAAAATAAAGTGATGAGTCAAGACGACAACTTAACGGGAGAGGAGATTACAACTCAGGAAGATAATGAAGGAATTTTACGTTTTGCGTCAAGAATCTGGGTCCCTAACGTGGCAGAACTAAAAGAAGAAATTATGTGAGATGCGCACAATTCGAAGTATTCTATTCATCCAGGAAGCACGAAAATGTATCGCGATTTAAAGGAAAACTTTTGGTGGCCGAATATGAAGAAGGAGATAGCAGAATGGGTGAGTAAAAGCTACACAGGCCAGCGAGTTAAGGCAGAACATCAACGTCCGAGTGGGTTATTGCAACCATTAGACATTCCAGAATGGAAATGGGAACATCTAGCGATGGATTTCGTAGTGGGACTTCCAAGAACGAAAGCAAATCACGATGCAATTTGGGTTATTGTTGATCGATTGACGAAATCAGCACATTTTCTTCCAATTAACAAGAAATTTTCACTGGACAAGCTAGTGCACTTATATCTTAAAGAAATTGTGATGCGTCATGGAGTACCGGTATCGATTGTATCAGATCGAGATCCTCGTTTCAATTCAAGATTTTGGAGACAATTCCAAGAATGTCTAGGAACGAAGTTGAATATGAGTACAGCCTATCATCCGCAAACTGACGGTCAATGTGAAAGGACAATTCAAACGATTGAAGACATGCACGAGTTTGTGCGATCGATTTTGAAGGCAGTTGGGATGAACATTTACCCCTAGTGGAATTTTCTTATAATAACAGCTATCACGCTAGTATTGGAATGCCACCGTATGAAGCATTATATGGGAGGAAATGCAGATCACCAGTGCATTGGGATGAAGTTGGAGAACGCAAGATTTTGGGTCCAGAATTAATTCAGCAGACAAAAGAAAAGATTGAACTCATTCAAAAACGAATCGAGGCAGCGCAAAACAGGCAAAGCAAATATGCAGACCAAGCAAGGAAGGATATGGATTATCAGGAAGGAGAACACGTATTGCTCAAAATATCGCCATGGAAAGGATTGACCAGATTTGGCAATAAAGGGAAATTGAAGCCACGATACGTTGGACCATTTGAGATTTTGAAGAAAATTGGGAAGGTTGCGTACGAGTTAGCTTTACCACCCCATATGCAGCACATTCATAACGTATTTCATGTATCTATGTTTAAGAAGTATAATCCTGATACAAGGCATGTAATAGAATATGAACCAGTAGAACTTCAGGCAGATTTGTCGTATATAGAGCAGCCAATAAGGATTTTAGATAGGCAAGAGAGGGTACTAAGAAATAAGTCTGTGTCATTAGTAAGAGTTTTGTGGAGAAACCCAGTGGTTGAAGAATCAACCTGGGAGCTTGAGAGCGAAATGTTAGAAAAGTATCCTCAGTTATTTGCATAGTGTGATTCTGAGGACATAATCCTGTTAAGGGGGGAGAATGTAACGACCGAGGAATTACGCTTGTACTATATTATGATAATGATAAATTATGTGTATTATTATGTGATTAAATGTGTTAAGTTGTTAAACCCTAACTGCTATGTGCTATGTGTTGGCTGTTTTGATTCAAACGTGTTTTGGATATTTGTTGAGCGTTTTATCGTTAGTTATATATATTATATTAAAACCTGTACAGCTCAAAACTATGTTTTAAAAGCCCATAGTTCAAACAAAATCATTGGCTCTATTTTATTAAAAATGCCCTATACCATATCGCTATTCTGAACCCCTAGACGTTTTACAAATTAACCTTTTTAGCGAAAAACGACTTTTCCGGACCCCTTCAGGTACCAAAAACCCCACAAAAATTATATTTTTATTTTTATATGATCATGAAATTATCATATATCATTTTCTTTGTATTTTTGTAATTTTCACAATTATTGGGAATTTTTAGTATTCATTTTGTAATTATTGGATATTTAAAAATTCAATATTAATACCCAAAAATTATAAAAATTGGGGCCAAATATTTTTATTAGGAGTATAATTAGACCCTTAATTTTACTTAGGGGTATTATTTTCATAAATATAAATACCTGATTTATTAGTAATTAAATTAGTTAATTATACAGAAAAAATCAGAAAATAAAAAGAAAAAGAAAAAGGAATTAGGGTTAGGGTTTCTGTGAAGAACAGGGCAGGAGGATCAATCGCGATTTTGAAGGTGATTCCGACAACCAAATCGAGCGTGTAAGTAGTCAAATTGAAGCTGGTGATTCGTAGTTTCTGTTTATGTGATTATTTTTGTTGATTGTTGAGTTGAATTTAATTTTGTATTTTCGGGTTTATTTCGTGAATTCGGGTTTTGTTTTTGATTGATTGTTTGATGATTTCGTTGCTACGAGCGTTTAGATCGTCGATTATGGAGTCGTTTGGCACCGGTTTCGTGATGTTTGGTGTCCGTTTTAGCATCGCCGGAGTTTCGCCGCCGCCGCCGTGTTCTTCGCGGTTCCGGCGCTGTGTTCGACGAAGACGAAGAAGGAAGGAAGGGGGGACGTCGTTGTGATGCTGTGCCTCAGAAACGCAGAAGAAGCAAGCTGGAATCAAGTGTTTTCGACTCGCCGGAAATTTCCGCCGGCGTCGGATTCTGGGAGTGCAGGCGGTGTTCTTCCCGACCCGATCGGGTCGGGGACGACCCGGTTGCAACCCGGTTTCGACTCGGGTTCAATCCTAAAAACCCTAAATCCTGTTATGTTATTATGTTTCTGAATAAAATAATTAATTATTTATATTTTAGTAATTAAAAATCAGTTTTAATAATTCTAAAAATTAATTAAAAATTAGTTTGATATTCTGAAAAATAGTATTTATAATTTCTGATTTATTTTATTAAATTATAAATTCGAATTTATTTATTTAATTAATTATTTAATTATTTATCTAATTATTTGTTAATTATCTAATTAATTAATAATTGGGTAATTAATTAATAATTAGGTAATTAATTAGTAAATAAGGATTAGAAATAATTAAGTGAGGTAATTAATAATCTAATAATTAGTTAATAGTGCGAATAATGATTCGGTAATTAGAATTATTATTCGAGCGTTAGTTATTCAAATAATATTATGATAATTATTCGTATCGTTTAATAGTTATCGGTAATTATCTGTTTAGCGAATCGTATGAGTTTCAATAATAATAGAATAGTTCGGTAATTATGTGGGAATTGCGAGTAGCTCGTAGTTATACGAGTGATTAATCGTTAAGTTGATTTATAATTCGAGTAATTCGTAGTTATTCGATAGATAGCGTATCGGTTAATTAAATCGATTGATTATTTGTAAATAATCGATCTCATTGAATAAGTAATAATAATTTGTAATAAATAATAATAATTCCTAATAATTAGGGATTAATTATTTTAAAATACAATAATTATTAATTAATTATTTAAAAATATGATTAAGGATTGTTTAATTATAATTAATTAATTATAATTAATTATTAATTATTTAAATCTTGTTTAATTCATAATAATTCAACCGTTAGTCCGATTTGAGCGAAACGAAGACCCCTAGACTCAGAAAAATGAGACGAATCCAATAAAAATAGTTGTAAGTTATAATTTCTTTCGAAAGAAAGTGATTTGGTGATAATTGATAGTTCGTAGGTCCTAGTAGGAGTATAATTGAGCCGAATAAATCCCGAAAAATTATAATAAAATCAGATAAGACTAGTAATGCAGGTATAAGCCTAGAATTGATTCTAAAAATAATTATAAATCTAGAAATTAATTATGTGCTTTATGTGCTACGTGCTTTATGTGATTATGTGAACCTATGTGCTGTATAAATGTATGTGTATATATACGAGTCAGATAGAAACGCATGGATAGACTGATAAGGTTGCGTGTTATCAATTCAAGATACACGTATATAGTAAGTTATCTAAATGCCTATCTTTCCATGATTTGTTCAGTGTTAGCAAGGCCAAGCAAGCTAGGGTCAGAAGGCGGTGAGTTAAACCAGGTTAAGTACGCGCAAGGCAAGTTTTTCCCCTATTCTAAATTCAGAATAGTGATTTATATTTCTTTTCTATCGTATCAGTTCTCTTTGATAATCATTGTTCATATACACTGTTACCCATTTATTATCGCTTGATTCCAATTTCATTTCAATTCTTGATTTACCCAATTTATTGAATTCCCTGTTCATATTTCAATTCCTTTACCCTTGTTACATATACTCTGGTATATCCTGGTGTTGGGATATATCAATAGCATTCCGATTGTTCCGGATGCTAAGCCTTGGACTGGATGGTTACTATACGGGCTGGTTTTACCCAGACCATTATTTAATAGGCCATAGTTGCCTGAGTACTCCTTATGTTGGTTGGGTCCATGCAGTTGGGTATAGATCCGCACTATATTCTGACTGATCAGCAGGTTATAGTGCATATGTTGGTTCTTGTTTCCAGTCTTGTTCATTTGGTACTCGCCAGCATTGGCAAATTACTATTCTATACAGATTCAGATGGTTGTACCAACCAGCAGCTTATTGTTTCACTCATTTCTCTTTCTTTATACTATATATTGTTGCAGGCTTGTTGAGCAATTTTGGCTCATCCCTTTTTATTGTTACTCCTATTGTTTTATAGTTGAGGTAGATAATGAAACCCATCAGAACCCGCATAGTCAAGAAGCGAGTCAAGCAGCGGGACCCTCTTATACCAAGAGTGTTCCTTCCTATTCCCGAAGAGAGCTTTGAATTGCCAGATCAGGTGTAGCAGGATAAGTAGTAATGTTGGGTTGAATAAAAGTCTTGTGTAGTTGAATAAAAGTTGTGTAGTGAGACTGTAGATAGAATAAAGTTTTGTAACAAAGAGAGTTCTTGAGACAGGTTTTATTTAGTTGGGTTTGTAATAAAGTGTAGTATGTGATTCTTGTTTTCAAACTCAGACCTTAAAAGATCCTGAGTAGTGATAGTTTGGGGTAATTATTATATTTATATTCCGCTTGTGCAGGTTTAGTTGGTAATTGTTTTTAATAATGCCCCAAATCTATACTCCGGATTTGGAGGGTGTTATAATAACCATCAGAACATACCACTCATACTACTCAACCAACCCTCAGACAGTATATCAAATCCTATCTCTCCACTTCACAGACAGTTCAACCCTCATCCTCAGTACCTACTGTGAAGCCTTCATCTTCCAAGCCTAAGAGGATAAAGACTGTTCCTCGAACACCTCAAAAGAGAAGGAGGATTGCTTTGAGAGATGAGTCTGACAGTGAGGAATATGTTTCTACATCAGAACCTATTCTTAAAGAAGCTGAGACAATGACTTCTCAGAAGGATTCTGGAATTGGGGGATCTAGGCTTCTCAAGAGGCTTAGAAGAATGACTGTTCCTGACACTCCCAAGGAATCCATATCTATAAAGAGATACAAGAAATAGAGGGCAAAAAGGCCAGTTTTAGATGATGAAGAAGTAGCAGCTAAGGAAGGAGATCGGGAATCTCTGATCTCACAAGAAAAGGAATTTGCTAAAGTCACTTCTTCTTCATCAACTCCATCTCAGGAAGCAGTTCCTGACAAGGCTAACACACCATTTGTGTCTCCTGTTCGAACGTCTGTATCTCCTATTGTTCCAGGCACAAGTACTGAAATTGATGTTTAGAACCTGGTTGTGCCTGAAGTAATTCTCTTAGAAGCTCCAACAGTAACTAATCCATCAACAACACCTGTTACTGATGCTGCTCAAAATCCAGACTTCTCTTCTACACCTTCTCTGTATCTAGATGCTGATGATCAGAATATAGGTGAGTATCAGGATATGGTTGTTGATCAGAACTTAGAACCAGATCAGCAATTAGAGGATGCTGACGTCTCTATTGCTACTCACACTGTTGTTTTATCAGAAGATACTGATTCTGTAAGTTCTGATGCTGCAAATGCTGGAGATACTGGTGATATTGCTCCAAATGTAGATGCTGATAAAGCAGGTCCTTCAGGACATGCTCCTCAACAAACTGTTCTTAAATCTGAACTTGTTAAGAAGTTTGTTACCAGAGAAGCACCAGTGCCTTGGAGTGAAACTCCTGCAGGACAGGAGTGGACTAAGAAATGGAACTCAGTTTCTTGTGTTCCAACTGCAAAGCATCTTGCTGAGCACTTGACTAAAGCTGATGAGATGTTAATTACTGATGATTTCAAAACACAGCTTTGAGTCACTGCATTGAGTACTAAACATCTACAAGGTCTCCATTCAACTACTCATGCGGAGCTACACAAGATTCAGGAAGAATTCATCAAATAGGAACAAATTCAGAAAATTGACAAGAAAAAGTTCTTCCAACCTACCTTTGACAGGATTGCTTATATTGAGAAGACTCAAGAGAAACAACAAGCTCAGATTGATGATATTCTGAAAAATCAAGCTTCTCAGCAATCTCAACTTACTGAAATCCAAGCCTCAGTGGAATTGCTTGTCTCTCTTCTACTACCCGCTGATGCCAAAAAGGGGAGAAAGTAATTAAGTCCAAATACAAGACTGACAAGACACTGAAAGGGAAGGATGATGAAAAGGATGATCAAGGAAACTCTGGAATGGGTAGAGGTCACAGTCAAGGTAGAGGTTTCTCATCAAGAAAAGCTGAAATCACAAGTCACAGGACAAGTTCTGATACTGGGAAAAAAAGTAGTTCTGCTACTGGTAAAAGGATAAGTTCTGATGAACTTTTAGATCTTGATGAAGAAATGTCAAGACAGTTATTTCTTCAGGAAAATCCAGGAATGGACTTGGAGAGTTTAATGGAAGAAGAAGCCAGACTTAAATCAGAGAAAGTCACATCTAAATCTGAAGCTTCTGGTGAAAAGACACTTCCAAAACTCAAAGGCATTGTGATAAAAGAAAGGACAAATACTGAAGCAACATTGGCTAAATCACAACCGCAGATAGATCCAAGATCCAAGGGTAAAGAAAAGGTTGGTGAACCTATCAAGGTTTATGTGCCTCCTGAGAATGAAGAAATCACTGATAAAAAGGATGATCTTGCTCTGACTTCAAGAAAAGTTCTTAAAACAACCGCTGACATGGCTCAAGTTGTTCAGAGTTAAGAGACAGTAAGTTCTGATATTTCGAAGAAGCAAGTAACCTCTGACACAGCTCAAGTTAACTTGATATCAGAAGTTAGACCAAAGACACTCCTACCAGGATTCACTAAAGCAAAACAGACTCAACCTTTGAAGACTGCTGCAAGTGGTTTTGAAGCAAGAGTAGTTACTGGAAAGGAAGCAAGAGATAAAACTGGATTGGGAAGTGCTGATGAAAGAAGAATACAGAACACTACCAATGATCCAACTTCCTTGAGTGAACCAGGTATTGGAGCAACTCTTGAGAGATTGAATCAACTGGAATCTGTACAAATGGTTTACCATACCTACTTGAAAGAACACATCTTGTTGTACTTCATGACAGATGGTAGGGTTTATCATATAAGGCAAAATGCCATTCCATTGAAGTATTTTGAAGAATTGGAGCATGTACTATTCTTACTTTAAGTGGATGACAGATTGACAGGAAGTGCTGCAAACTATTTGAAGGATCAGATTCAGAGACAGAAAAGGCTTTATTCTGTTAAGTCTGACAGCACATATGTTCCAAAGTACAGAGATCACAAGGGTGATATTGTTGAAATAAAGCCCAACACTGCTAAAATTATAACTACCTTTCTGGGTTACAGGGCTGTGGAATTCAATCTTGAGTCTGATAAAGCTTATTTGATCATACTGGATCAGGATATAAGAAAAGCAAAGATTAATGATTTCAGGGCTGCAATCTTTCAAATTGGTGAAGATAATGCAGAGCTTAAAGATGCTAAAAGGAGGATGATTGATGAACTTAGATATGCTGAGAGATGTTTGTTAAAGAACTATCTCAGAACAACTCCCGACATCAGAGAGATCAGAAGATAAAGCCAAGTCAAGATCTACAACTGATTAAATTCTGATATTTGTACAGACTGAAGCTGTTATCAGAAGTTAAATATTGGTAAAGCTTTAAGGACTGTAAGTTGTAGTTATCTAGTCTAATTCTCATGCATTCGTACTTAATGTTTTTGACATCATCAAATATCTATTAAACTTGTATATTATGATAATTTACAAGTTGGGGGAGATTGTTAGATATATTTGATAATGTCATGACTAAAATGATTTATGTTTAGTTTTCAGATCTTACTTAAACAGGATAAATCAGTACTTACTGGAAGTCAGGACTTAAGGATATCAGTATTTATATTATCAGGAGATAATCATCAGAAGATGGATATCAGAACTTAAGTGTTGAAGGACGTTCAGATAAGGACAGTAGCTGATTAAAGGAAAGAAGATCGAGATAAACATAAGAAGAGATATGCATGAAGAAGGAGTTCTATGAAGAATAGAATACTTGGAAGGAAAGATATCTGATTGATATATTTTAGGAAGCAGAATTATATTCCATATCAATTAGTGATTATCTTGTAACTGTGTAGTATATAAACACAGACATAGGGTTTACACTATAAGTGTTAATATATTCGAGAAGATTATTCATTGTAACCCTAGCAGCTCTCGTGATATTTGTTCATCACTGAGAGGTAACAGTTCCATACTATAACAGAGTTTATTGTTTCAATAAATTTTGTTTTCTGTTACTTGAGATATTAAAGTTCGATTTGATTGTACTTTACACTATATTCACCCCCTCTACAGTGTGTGTGTGACCTAACAATATCATTTGAACAATAAGTGATGATAGGGATACTTGCCTTTATGTTTTTAGCAGTTAGTCACACTCGTAGAAACACAATTATCTTAGTCTGGCATCTCAAGGTATCATCATCTTTTACTTCGCTAAATCTCTGATCTGCTGCTCATGCAGTGCTGTAACCCAATATTCCATACTATTCAACTTTAGTCTTCATTCATTCCATCTGGTCCTGATCGTCTTGAAAGACTCGTATCTATAATTGATAAGTGGCATTTTTTACCACTTAGAACATCTTATAATGGCTTGAATTGATGTCTTGAAATCAAGTATTTTGTGTATTTGATACGTTTTACTAGTGTTTTTGCATTTCAGGGTATAACTTGCGTATGGAGGAAGAATTCATCATAATAATCCTAGGGAAGTACATGGAATCAGTTGCGTGGAGTTGTGCGAAGAAATCAGCAAAATCAGGACCGAAGAGAAGAATTTTCCATAAAGTGCTGAGGCGCCCGCCTGGGATCTGGGGTGGCCGCTTGGAAGCTGAGGCGCCCGCCTGGGAAGCTGGGGCGGCCGCCTGGGGTCGATAAATTTAATTCTGATTTTTTAATTCGTGTTCTACTGGACTTCTGAGACGGCTGATTCTTGTGGACTTCTATATAAGTAATCTTCAGAGACGTTTCACAATACAGAGTAACAAGCAACAAGCAAGGAGGAATGAGAGAAGATTAAGAAGACCGTTTTTGCACACCGCAACGAAGAAGAAGAAGCATACGATTTCTTGTGATTCTTTTATTCGTTGTAACAGTGGATGCTAGTTTTCTTTACTTTGAACCTTAATACTCTTGTGATGTACTCTAATTTTAATAAGTATTTTATTAGTTTATATCGTGTTATTATCATGTTTTCATATGAACCCAGGGTGACGATGAGTTCTATCATGGGCTAATCATGATCATGGGGTCGTAGCAGATTTACTATGGATTTCTTTAGTTAATTGTTTAATACCTTGGTATGTGATGATTGTATGATATCTAGCATAGGTTGTGCTTATACGTCTTATGTGTGTCGCGAACACATAAGATAGCCTGTTAATCTCTTGTGAAGCGACAGTGAATCTTGAAATTTAGAACTTGCCATGCTAGCATAGGTTCATGTATGTGTATTCATGATTAGTGGGTAACTCTAACCGTTTTACTTGCCCTGTGTAATCATAATGAAAACTTGCGCTTAAATCATTATGTTGTCAAATTTTGTAGACATATAGGGTCTCAACATAATTGATGCCTATTCAAATTCTATCTTAATTATGGATGCTTGGTAAAATGGTACTTGTACAAAAAAAGTTGGCTTTTATTAGTTTCGTGTTGTTTGATTAATATCATCACCGTTACATGCTAAGGGTAATAACAATAACTAGTGAAGGAAGTAGTAATGAAGTTATGATCTCATGTGTGTTTAATATTGTTAATTCAAGTAATAATTTAAGTGTTTCGTAGTTAATTGTAGTTAATAATTAGTTAATCAACCTTAAGTGTTATTGTCTTGACATTGAGAAGTAATAATACATTGGTGAGTAAGAGTTAATTAAATATAATTAGTCTGAGTCTCTGTGGGAACGAACTAGAAATCATTCTATATTACTTGCGAACGCGTATACTTGCGTGAATTATTAGTGCATGCTTTGTGCCTAACAATTTTTTGGCGCCACTGCCGGGGACTCGGTGTTAATTTGTTTAGTTTATGTACTTGCCATCAGTGGTCATTAAGACTAATTGATTAAGACTCGTTACTTATTATTTTTGGTTGTGTTTCAGGTACTCTAGCGAGCGTTTATGCAAACATGTTCTCGCACTCGCAAGAGGACTCTAGATACAGCTGAGGAGACAGACTCAGTTCTTGATATTCCGGAGAAGATAGATTTTGAAGATTTGGATAAAGAGAGTGAGCAGAAAGAAACGGTAATCATGGGTAATCGTATAGTTCCAGCAGATCCAGCTCTTATGGACATTTCTCGGCCTAAAATTGATGACATTCAGTCAAGCATCCTTCATCCGGCTATTCAGGCTAATACTTATGAAATCAAGCCGGGCACTATTCAGATGGTGCAGAATTCTGTTTCTTTCGGAGGTGCTGCGACGGAAGATCCCAACATGCATATCAAGAATTTTGTCAAGATCTGTAGTACTTTCAAATATAATGGTGTTACTGATGAGGCTATCAAGCTGAGACTTTTCCCATTCTCTCTGAGGGATAAAGCTAAGGACTGGTTACATTCTGAACCAGCTGGGTCCATCACTACTTGGGAAGATCTTTCGCAAAAGTTTCTGGTGAAGTTTTATCCAATGCCCAAGACTGCAGCTATGAGGAGTGCTCTTACTCAATTTGCATAGCAATCAACAGAATCTATGTGCAAAGCTTGGGAGCACTATAAGGAGATGTTGAAAAAATGTCCACATCATGGTATGCCTGACTGGATGGTGATCACTGGGTTCTACAATGGTTTGGGGGCCCAATCTCGGTCCATGCTCGATGCAGCACCTGGAGGCGCCTTGTGGGCCAAAAGCTATACTGAAGCCTATAATCTTATTAAAACTATGGCTGCAAACGAGCATCAAAACCCAACTCAATGGATGATGCATGGGAAGGTAGCAGGTATTCTGGAAGTTGATGCAGCTACAGCTATTGCAGCGCAGCTCCAAGCGTTGTCTATGAAGGTCGATTCTTTTACCAACTATAGAGTCAATCAGATAGCTATGGTCTGTGAGCTTTGTGCAGGCTCTTATGCTACGGATCAGTGTTCTCTTTTTAATGAATCTGTTCAGTATGTGAACAATTATCAACGACCGCAGTAGCCTGTGCCAGCTACTTATCATCCTAATAACAGAAATCATCCTAATTCCAGCTGGAGTAGTACTCAAAATACTGTTCAGCAACCATATCAGCAAGGTATAAGTAAACAGTTTAATCCACGTGGATTCACGCAACCTCAGCAATATGCTCAAAGGCAATCATATCCTCAACAAGGAGGTTCTGCTCCACCTTTTAGTGCTGATTTTGAGGAGCTAAAGCTGTTGTGCAAAAGTCAGGCTATTTCTATCAAGACCGTGGAGAATCAAATCGGTCAAATAGCCAATGCCGTGCTCAATCATCAACCTGGCACACTTTCCAGCGATACTGAAGTGCCAGACATGAAGGAAGCTAAAGAGCAAGTCAAAGCTATTACCTTAAGGTCTGGAAAAGTTGTTGATGCTGAAAAAGAAAAATATGGAGTAGCTGAAGTTGTAGATGAAGAAGAGAAGCAAAAGGAGAAAGAGGCGGAACCAAGGAAGACTACTGTTGAACACACTCTGCCTGAGGGTAATACAGGGGAGAAACAGCTCTATCCTCCACCACCTTTTCCTAAGAGATTGTAAAAACAAAAGCTGGATAAGCAATTTGGTAAGTTTCTGGAGGTGTTCAAGAAACTTCACATCAACATACCCTTTGCTGAGGCTCTGGAGCAAATGCCTAGTTATGCAAAATTCATGAAGGGTATTCTTTCAAGGAAGGTGAAACTGGATGATCTTGATACCGTTGCTCTAACGGAAGAGTGTAGTGCTGTGCTGCAGTAAAAATTACCTCCAAAGCTTAAAGATCCAGGTAGCTTCACCATTCCTTGCACCATTGGCAAGTTGTCATTTGACAAGTGCCTTTGCGATTTGGGAGCAAGCATCAATCTAATACCGTTGTCTATCTTCAAAAAGTTGAATTTTCCTGATCCAAAGCCCACCTACATGTCTCTATAATTGGCTGATCGTTCTATTACATACCCACGAGGCATCGTGGAGGACGTGTTAGTAAAGGTGGATAAGCTCATCTTTCCTGCAGACTTTGTCATTCTGGATTTCGAGGAAGATAAGAAGATTCCCATAATCTTGGGAAGACCTTTCTTGGCTACAGGCCGTACCTTGATAGATGTGCAAAAAGGTGAACTTACTATGAGGGTGCAAGATCAGGATGTGACATTCAATGTATTTAATGTGATGAAATTCCCTACAGAAGATGAGGAGTGCTTCAAGGTGGATTTGATTAATTCTAC
Source organism: Apium graveolens (assembly GCF_009905375.1). Lineage (NCBI taxonomy): Eukaryota > Viridiplantae > Streptophyta > Magnoliopsida > Apiales > Apiaceae > Apium > Apium graveolens. The sequence continues at coordinate 77,542,786 of NC_133657.1, forward strand.
GGTAACTTCAGAACTTGATCATGTGCTAAGGTCTGATGCCTTAGAAAAAGCCTTAGTGGGGGAATTTGACAGTGGAGATGAGGAAGGCAATGAGCAACTGCAATATCTAAATGCTTCTCCTTGGAGGCGAAAGCTAGACATGCCATTTGAATCTCTTGGTACTACTGATCTCAAGAATGCTGAGGGAAAGCTCAAACTATCTATTGAGGAGACACCTACTTTGGAGCTCAAACCATTGCCTGAACACTTATGGTATGCTTTTTTAGGTGATGCATCTACTTTGCCTGTTATTATTGCATCTGACCTTTCAGGTAGTGATGAGGACAAGCTCTTGAGGATCTTGAGAGAATTCAAATCGGCCATCGGATGGACTATATCAGATATAAAAGGGATCAGCCCTTCATATTGCATGCATAAAATTCTGCTAGAGGAAGGTAGCAAGCCGACTATTGAGCAATAGCGAAGACTTAATCCTATCATGAAAGAAGTGGTGAAGAAAGAAATTCTAAAGTGGCTGGATGCAGGAATCATATATCCTATTTCTGACAGTTCCTGGGTAAGCCCCGTGCAATGTGTACCTAAGAAATGAGGTAATATTGTGGTAGCAAATGAGAAGAATGAGCTCATCCCCACTTGAACAGTCACATGATGGAGGGTATGCTTGGACTACAGAAAGTTGAACAAAGCCACAAGGAAGGATCACTTCCCTCTTCCATTTATTGATCAGATGCTTGACATGTTGGCTGGTCATGAGTATTATTGTCTTCCGGATGGCTATTCGGGTTATAATCAGATTTTCATTGCACCAGAAGATCAAGAAAAGACTACTTTCACTTGTCCATTTGGCACATTTGCTTTTTGCAGAGTTTCATTTGGCTTATGTGGTGCACCTGCCACTTTTCAGAGATGTATGATGGCTACATTCTCTGATATTGAAAGGCATATATCATAGCCTATTTTTTTATTCGAGGATTTAACTCAACTCAAATAAGAATGTAATAAGTAAATAGTGGATCTACCGTCAAAGAGATCTCTCAAAGTAACATCTGTCAAAGGATTCAGAAACAAGGTTCATCTACAGACTTGAGGTTACTTCACTGGAAGAAGTTCAAGAAATTGATCAAGCCTCAGTGATATAAATCAAGATTGTGGATTTAATCAAGTGACAAAGATCTTGTCAGGGTATCAGATAATTACAGGGATTTAATCTGAAGAAAATCAAGTTATCAAAGTCAAGACATGAAGAAACGTCATGAAAGTTAGTCACTCATGAACCAGACAGTACATCGAGTGTCAACATTGAAGTGGGGGATTTGATTCATAATTGACAGTGATTTTCAGAAGATTTTCAGAAGAATGGTTGCTGTTGAAGAGTAGTATTAATTCTCTATTAATTAATTAAGTCATATAGTTTATTTAAGAAAATAAATTATATCTGCAAAGATTAATTTATTGATTAATTGATTAATTAATTCTGAATTAATATTATGAATTTTTAGAATTGATTTTGAATTTATCTTCAATATTAATTCAGCATGACAATCAATTGAATTGGTATGACAATCTGGATTGTCATACCGAAAGTCATACTAGTTCAACAGATTGTCATACCGAAAGTTCTAGCAGGGAGGAAAATTGTCTTGCGAGTTCAGTTTGATTGTCATGCTAGTTCAGGAGATAGTCATACCAATTGTCATGGTAGTACAACAGATTGTCTCACCGAAAGTTCTACCAGCTATGGGATTGTCTTGCTAGTTCAACCAATTGTCTTGCCAGTTCAAGTGGATTCTGTTGATTGAATTATAAAAGACAGAAGCAACAGATCATTCATTCACAATTGAATACATAGAATACACTCAAGATCAGAAAAGAACAGAGCCGCACAAAACATTTCATCTTCAACTGCTCAATTCAAGATCATATATTTCTAGCAATTAAAGTTAAATCTAAACCACTAGAAATCATTCTCTTGTTCTTGTGTAACTATCTAGCGGATCAAAATCCCTAGAACTTAATCTCAAATTGCTTTTAGCATTTGATTCTTTTTATTGCAAAAGTAGAAAAAGTTCATGTCGAATTTATTCTAGATTTGTGATAATTAATTTGAGATTAATCCCTTGTAATCGATACCATTGTTGTAACACCTTTCAAGTTTAATAATATTTTTATTTAACTTGAATTTTGTTTCAATTTTTTATTCCGCACTAAATTTGATTAAACGGTATAGTTTATATTCAACCCCCTTCTACAAACATATTGGGACCTAACAATTGGTATCGGAGCCTTCCGATTAACGAACAAATCAAGATCCTAGACTTTTGTGATTCTTCCACTCCTTGAATTTTTATTTATTCAAAAATTCATAATGACTTCACAAAAAGTTAGAACCGTTAAAATTCCACTGTTCGATAAAGAAAATTATATTATGTGGAAGAAGAAGATGCTCTTGTTTTTACAAGTGGCAAATCCCAAATATCTGAACTTGTTAAAGAATGGTCCAAAAATTCCGATGGTTATTGAACCAGAGGTTATAGAAAATGATGTTGTGATTACCAAAGCTAGAACCTATGCAAAAGAGCCTGAAGATTTTACTCCTGCTAAAAAGGAAGAAGCCTCCTTGGATGCCATCATTCAATTAATTTTAGTTGATTCCCTTGATCCCTTGATGAACAAACATGTGATGAACTGTAAAAATTCCAAACATATGTGGGAAACTATTGAGGTGATTAATGAAGGTACAGAGGAAGTTAGGGAGAACAAGTTAGAGATCCTAACCTCTGAGGATGAACATTTTAAATCCAATCCAGGAGAAGGAATTACTGAAGTGTTCGAGAGGTACAATGCATTGATCAACAACCTGAACATAAATGGAAAATATTATACAATCAGGGAGATCAACAAAAAATTCCTTTTAACACTGCCAACTCATCTTGAACATAGAATCACTGCCATAAGAGAAGCTAGAGATCTGAGTGAGATTTCTTTGGATAGACTCTATGGTGTGTTAAAAACCTATGCGTTGGAGCAGATTCAGCAGAAGGAAGTCTACGGGAAAGATAGAGTGGTCAGCACATCTACTGCTCTAGTAGCTGAAGGTCAACAACAACAACAACAATCTCAACAGTCAGAGAGAATAGTACAATATTCCAAAGCTGAGGAAAATGTTATTAGTAGCAGAATACGATCCTCCTACTACAAATCAATCCAGTGATGATTTTTACTCCTTGGAAGAACTGGAGCAATTGGAAGATGAGTCAATGGCCCAGATTGTCATGTGATTCTCCAATGTCAAATTCAAGAGAAATCCCAAGTTAGTACAAGTCCAACTACAACAGATTTCAGAAAGGTGGATCTTCATCCTCTAACAATAGCAGTGGTGGATACAAAACATGGATGGTTGATCGGAGCACCATTCGATGCTTTAACTGCAATGAGTTGGGACACTTTGCCACATAATGCAGGAAGTTAAAGCAAGTAAGGAAGAACTCTTATGATTCAAATCAGAAGAGTAACTCTGAAAGCGCTTATCTGGCAAAGGGAAGAAGCTGGGATGATACTGATAGTGAAGATGAAGAAGAAGGGAATCTTGCTCTTATGGCTATTGATGGAAATATATGATCGTCAAGAAAAGAGGTAAAATTTACTGATGCTGAATTAGTTTATCATCTAGGAGGTTCCTTAGATTGTGCTCGTCGTGATAATGAACTGTTAAGTCTGCAGATCAAAGACCTTGAGAAAGAGGTCAATGAATTAAGACTTGTGCACATTAATCAAGACAAATTAAAAGAACAAGTATCTTTTTTAGAGAATAGAGTTAACTGTTATAGACAACTCGAAACTATTCTCAAAGACAAGATCACCGGTCTTGGGACTAAGGTTAAAGCTTACTTTAATTCTTGTTCAAAGGCTAAAGAGTTCTACAGTAAGCAAGCTGTTAATCAAACATCTGGAATAGGTTTTGATTACAATGCTGCTGATGGAGAATTAGGCATAAACTACCCTCCTCATGTCTGTGCTAAAGGTAGGGAAGTACCACATGTGCTTAAGGGTGTTGATAAACCCCTCTATAAAGGATCAATTGCTGAACCATTTGATGAGACCTCCTTTATTATTCAAGAAGAAATACGTGCTGAAGATCGTGCTAATGAGAAGGTTGTTTCCAAGCCAAGTGTGTCGAAAGTTCCAGTCAAAGTTGTGAAAGCAACTGAGACTAACTCAGACACATATGAGTTGGATAACAAAAATTCCATGTCTACCATGCATAATTTGCCTATTGTTAATTCCTCTCATAAAGTATGTGGTGTTTCTAATTGTATGTCTTGTGCTTTTAATTTGATGTATGCTTATTTTAATGGTAAGCATGTTTCTAGTGATAATACTACTCCTCGTCAGCATGTGAATAATAGGAAGCATGATAGGTCTAAGACTGCTAGTCCTTCTAAGGCTAGAAAGGAGACATTTGTGCCTAAGCCTAAATAGAAATTTGTTAAGGCTGTTTACAAGGTTAAATGTCCGGTCATTGAGAAAGTTGAGAACATTAAAGTTAAGAATGTTGTTTTGCCTGACAAAGGTCAATTCTACAAGTATGCCGGACCCAACCAAGTTTGGGTTCCGAAGAAGGTTTAATCCATTTGTATTGCAGGGCATTAAATAGGTGGAACCGGCAGTGTGGATTCTTGACAGTGGATCGTCAAGACATATGACCGGAGATAGAGCCCTGCTATCAAATGTGGTTGGGAAAGCTGACCCAGTGGTTACCTTTGGAGATAACATCAAAGGTTTAACTGAGGGATATGGCTATTTGCAAGCTGGTAATGTTATCATTGAACTTGTAAATATTTTATGTATTTTTTCTATATTTATATAAGTTTTTATTTGTACTTTCTGTAATTGTTAATATTGTTTGAGGTAGTACAGTTGTTAGGAGTTAACAATTGTATGATATATGAAATTGAATGCTGATATCTCTTTGATAGATATTTGGTATTTAATTTATTGATATTTTTTTAATTATATTGAAATAGTATGCAACATAATTATTGGTATCTAAAGTACTTGACAAGTATGAGTCAATGATATATTGTTAATATTTTGTTGCAGATAATTGTGAGCTTTTGACATAAATGAGAATTACTTAGACTTTACCCTAAGTGATCATTGCTTTAACAAAAACTCATTCATATTGAAAGACAAATATCTCTTTCTCTTCTTAATACTGCTAGATCATCAGTTTGTGTCTTATCAAATTATTTATCTTTTTAGGCATAAAAACAGACTTGTGCACTCGAACAATTTTAGGAGAAAATCAAACTTCTTACTACATTAGTGATTTCTTATTTTATTTTAAAATCTTTTGAAATCACTATTGTACATCATTTCTCTCAAAAGATTAAATGTATAATTTTCATTCATTATAGATCTTAGGTACATTTTATCTCTATATTGCCATATATTTTGTGATACAGGTTCAGTCTCCAATGGCTTTCTTTCATTGACAGTCATAAGGTTGAAAACCCACAACTTCTATCCCAGACTGTAAAGACAAACACAGAAACAGAACCAACCAACACTCTCTTACCACTAAAATGAAGTATGAATGAGCGTGAGGGAGATAGTGCCTTAGTGTACCACAAAAGGAAGGTTCTGAAGTCAACCCAGCAGCTCTGTCTCCTACAAAGATGAGTAGTATTTAAGCCGAGATAACTGCTAGCTCCCATACATCTTCTCAAAAAGATGTAATGGCTGAAAAGGCACACAAACAGTTACTAGATTCATCCTCTCAACAGGGTGCGTCTATTGAAATTTACCTGTCGGCCAGGGTATCCATTGTAGTGTCACCACCTCAAACATAAACAATTCTTGATGCATAAGGAAAGGTTACACACACAAAGAAGGAGTTGACGGAAACAAAAGTTTCGACCATTTTAAGGTCAGATTCGATTGTTCAAGATTCTGACCAATTGCCTTTACAGGTGTTAGGAGAGGATACTGATCCAAAAGCCATATGTCAGTGGTCAGTGTCTACCTCCCCAGGCTTAAATCCCCTATATGCATCTGCAGATAGTGGATCTGACATAGGCGCAGATCGACAACTTATTGATAATGATTTAGATATTACCTGATGAGTCACAAGGAAATGTCTTCACAGACATTAGAAGGGAACTTTGATCTTTATGCTAAATTCTTTGGATCATTGTTTACCTTCCCAGAATTCAAATCTGGAACCCTAAAAGGGAAACTAGCAACTTGTAAATTATGACTCAGATTCATCTGACGAGTTTAACAAGGATGGGGATTTGCGAACTCCCATTGCACCACCTGTGACCTCCTTAAGGATGGCTAAGGTGATTTTCCTTGCAGGTACAACTGAATTTTGGAGCTATGAGAGGAGTGATACACTTATGAGAATGAGTGTAAACACGAGTGGAGAGAAGAGTGAAACACATGTGAGGTATACTAAAATAGAATCACACACTCACAGTGAGGAAGAAAGAGAAACTACTTGTTATTTCTTTTCCAACCAAGTGGAATATGAGAACTCCTTCAGACAACGACATACATTCCTTCTCCAAGGGGGAGATTAAAGCTTAAGTAATAGTTTGGAGGATTCCTCAAATAAGGGGGAGAAATAGCAGGGAGGAGGAAAAAGATAAAGCACATGTACACTACACTACACCATTGTTGTTTGTAACTACGGATCCTATTGTACGGGAGAGGTGGTTAACACAAGGTGATTTTCTAGTAAGGGAAGAATCTATTTTCCAAAAGGGGAGTACCATTGGTTTTTATCTGCGGATCCTATTGTACGAGAGATGTGGTAAACAAAGGTGATCTTCTTTAAGCAGTTGATTCTTATAGGGGGAGAAACAAGAGAGATATGCGCTTCTCAACAGGAAATGTGGTTGTACAAAAGAAGATGAAACTACTTGAAGATATGTTCAGTCTAGAGGAACATCTATTTGGAATCTGGAAAATGTTAAATATAATCCATAACTTTTCTGCTATTTACTTTGCATTTCTGATTACATCTTTTTCTTATTTGTTAGTTGAGTTATCCTCTAGGTATTTGTTGTTATTGTCTAACAAACAAATAGGGGGAGATTGAAAGGCATATGTCATAGCCTATTTATTTATTCGAGGATTTAACTCAACTCAAATAAGAATGTAACAAGTAAATAGTGGATCTATTGTCAAAGAGATCTCTCAAAGTAACATCTGTCAAAGGATTCAGAAACAAGGTTCATCTACAGACTTGAGGAATTACTTCACTAGAAGAAGTTCAAGAAATTGATCAAGCCTCAGTGATATAAATCAAGATTGTGGATTTAATCAAGTGACAGAGATCTTGTCAGGGTATCAGATAATTACAAGGATTTAATCTGAAGAAAATCAAGTTATCAAAGTCAAGACATGAAGAAACGTCACGAAAGTTAGTCACTCATGAACCAGACAGTACATCGAGTATCAACATTGAAGTGGTGGAATTGATTCATAATTGACAGTGATTTTCATAAGATTTTCAAAAGAATGGTTGCTGTTGAAGAGTAGTATTAATTCTCTATTAATTAATTAAGTCATATAGTTTAATTAAGAAAATAAATTATATCTGCAAAGATTAATTTATTGATTAATTGAATTAATTGATTAATTAATTTTGAATTAATATTATGAATTTTCAGAATTGATTTTGAATTTATATTCAATATTAATTCAGCATGACAATCAATTGAACTGGTATGACAATCTGGATTGTCATACCGAAATTCATACTAGTTCAACACATTGTCATACCGAAAGTTCTAGCAGGGAGGAGAATTGTCTTGCCAGTTCAGTTTGATTGTCATGCTAGTTCAGGAGATAGTCATACCAATTGTCATGGTAGTACAACAGATTGTCTCGCCGAAAGTTCTACCAGCTATGGGATTGTCTTGCTAGTTCAACCAATTGTCTTGCCAGTTCAAGTGGATTCTGTTGATTGAATTATAAAAGACAGAAGCAGCATATCATTCATTCACAATTGAATACACAGAATACACTCAAGAACAGAAAAGAACAGAGCCGCACAAAACATTTCATCTTCAACTGCTCAATTCAAGATCGTATATTTCTAGCAATTAAAGTTAAATCTAAACCACTAGAAATCATTCTCTTGTTCTTGTGTAACTATCTAGCGGATCAAAATCCCTAGAACTTAATCTCAAATTGCTTTTAGCATTTGATTTTTTTTATTGCAAAAATAGAAAAAGTTCATGTCGAATTTATTCTAGATTTGTGATGATTAATTTGAGATTAATCCCTTGTAATCGATACCGTTGTTGTAACACCTTTCAAGTTTAATAATATTTTTATTTAACTTGAATTTTGTTTCAATTTTTTATTCCGCACTAAATTCGATTAAACGGTATAGTTTGTATTCAACCCCCCTTCTACAAACATATTGGGACCTAACATATATGATTGGAAATAATGTCGAAGTGTTCATGGACGACTTCTCCGTCTTTGGACATTTGTTTGATGAATGTTTGAATAATCTTCGTCCGGTGCTCAAAAGGTGTATGGAAACTAATTTGGTGCTCAATTGGGAAAAATGTCACTTCATGGTGCAACAAGGCATTATTCTTGGGCATAAAGTCTCTAGCAAAGGCTTTGAGGTGGATAAAGCCAAGGTGAGAGTCATTAAAAATCTTCCGCCACCTATTTCGGTGAAAGGAATCCGTAGTTTTCTTGGTCATGCGGGCTTTTATCGGCATTTCATCAAGGACTTCTCTAAGATATCTAAGCCATTGTGCAATTTGCTCGAGAAAGATGTGCCTTTCAAATTTGATGATGAATGTTTGGCGGCATTCGAGACTCTCAAGAAGAGTTTAATAACTGCACCAGTTATTACAACACCTGATTGGACAAAACCTTTTGAGATGATGTGCGATGCAAGTGATTATGCAGTGGGAGCAGTTCTTGGGCAGCGCAAGAATAATCTTTTTCATGTGGTCTACTATGCTAGTAAGACGCTTAATGGAGCTCAAATGAACTACACCACTACTGAGAAGGAGCTCTTGGATATTGTCTTTGGTTTCTTATCTGCTTGGGACAAAGGTGACAGTATTCACTGATCACGCTGCCATTCGCTATCTGGTCTCAAAGAAGGATTCGAAGCCTAGACTTATTCGTTGGGTGCTCTTGCTACAGGAATTTGAGTTAGAGATCAAGGATCGAAAAGGTACTGAGAATCAAGTAGCTGACCATCTCTCTAGACTAAAGAATCCCGATTCTACTTCACATGATAAGACATTGATCAACGAATCTTTCCAGATGAGCAGTTGTTCGCAGTTCAGAAGGAAAAACCATGGTTCGCAAACATTGTGAACTATCTTGTTAGCAATATAATGCCTCCTAATATGAATGCGGCTCAAAAGAAGAAGTTTCTGCATGAGGTGAAGTGGTACATGTGGGATGAACCATATTTGTTTAGACAAGGAGCTGACCAGATCATCAGGAGATGTATCCCATTCTGTGAGATGGAGGGGATATTATGAGACTGCCATTCCACAGTTTATGGTGGACATTATGGTGGTGAAAAGACAACAACTCGTATTCTTCAAGTAGGTTTTTTCTGGCCTATGTTGTTTAAGGATGCACATCAGTTCGTTTTAAGGTGTGATCATTGCCAAAGAGTTGGGAATCTTACTAGAAAGGATGAGATGCCTTTAAATGTGATGCTTGAAGTTGAGGTCTTCGATGTTTGGGGAATTGATTTCATAGGACCAATTATCTCGTCCTACAATAATCAGTATATCTTGCTGGCAGTCGATTATGTCTCGAAATGGGTAGAAGTCAAGGCTCTACCGATAAATGATGCAAAGGTAGTGTTGAGTTTTCTTCATAAGCAGATATTCACAAGGTGTGAAACACCACGAGTAATCATAAGTGATGAGGGGTTGCAATTCTGTAATCGTAAGTTCACTTCTATGATGCAACGCTACAATGTGAATCATTGTATTGCTACTGCCTATCATCCGCAAACTAATGGTCAAGCTGAAGTGTCTAATAGAGAGATCAAGCGCATTCTAGAGAAAGTTGTTTGTCCGTCAAAAAAAAAAATTGGTCTTTAAAGCTCGATGAAGCTGTTTGGGCTTATAGAACAACATACAAGACTCCACTTGGGATGTCCTCATTTCAACTTGTCTATGGTAAAGGATGTCATTTACCTGTGGAGCTGGAACATAAGGCTTACTGGGCATTAAAGAAGTTAAACCTTGATCTAAATGCAGCTGGGAAGAAGCGAATGCTTCAGTTAAATGAACTTGATGATTTTCGACTACAAGCCTACGAGAACAACAAAATGTACAAGGAAAAAGTAAAAAGGTGGCACGACATGAAGCTATCTCCTAAGTCATTCGTGCTGGGGCAACAAGTTCTTTTATTTAACTCTCGCCTCCGACTTTTTCCTGGAAAGTTGAAATCAAGGTGGTCTGGACCATTTATCGTCAAAACTGTGTTTCCACATGGAGCGGTGGAGATTTTTGAGAATGATCTAGGCCAAGCATTCAATGTTAATGGTCAGAGATTGAAGCACTATTATGGGGACACGACAAACCGGGTAGTGGTTAGTGCCATTTTATTGTCAACTTGATCGAACTACTCTACGTCAAGCTAATGACGTAAAAGAAGCGCTTCTTGGGAGGCAACCCAAGATTTGAGACTATAGGAACCTTTAGAAGTTAGTACTCTATCCAAAAACCCAAAAAAATCAGAAAAATTAAAGGCATAATTTTTTTCCAGAAACCTCCCAGGCGCCCGCCTGGGATCTAGGGCGGCCGCTTGGGAGCTGAGGCGCCCGCCTGGAGATCTGGGGCAGCCGCTTGGAGCCCGACTGCCAGAATTTTTTTTTAGCCTTATAAAAAAAATAGAAAAAACTCAAAAATAAAATACCACAGCCGTAACCCCATTTACCCACGAATTTTCTCCTACAAACAAGCCACAAACCCCACTCCTACTCTAATTCTAAACCTAAATCCTACCCTATATATACAAACAACCTCTCCATATACACTCCCATATACTTTCAACTTAAAAAACTCTCCCCTACACACAAAACACAAATCTCAAACACTTATTCTCAGTTTCAATGGCCCCTAAGAGATCTCGAACTGTTGATAGCAGCAACACCATTCTTATTACTGATTTTTCGAGGGGTACTGCTGCGATGTAATAACCCCAATTTTTGGAAATTTTTGAAACCCTTATGAATAGTGATTTTACAGATTATGCTGAATGAGAAAACTTTTCATGCCACACTATGTAGGGGTTCTGGTATGGATATTCTGAGATTTTATTAGTACTCTATATGGTATATAAGTGTATGTAAAGATCGTCAGAATCCAATTCCGAACACTTTGATTTTTCCCGGAAATCCACTAGATACGAAAAGAATTGAGTATAAGGTAACAAGATAAGAAGGATTTAAATTAAAGGATTATAAGAAAGGATCATAAAAGGAATATAATATATTGAGAAAGGTTAAGGGAACCTAAGTAATAATATCCCGGGTATGATCCCTCAAACGGTAAACGAAAACGAAAGTTAAGCGAACCGTATAACAGATCAGCGGTCATTAGGCAAACAATTAGGAAGTTAATCAAAGAGATTAGAGGGGATGATGTCATCCAACCAATGGGAAGAGGACAAAGAGGGAAGGATGACATCACAGGATGACCTAAGCATGACATAAGGGAAGGAGGTGTGGTTGATTAATAACCACACAAATTTCATGGTTAAAAAGGTAATTTACCAAAATCAAAAGCTAGTAACCAAGCAAACAACTCACAAAACACAAAGATATTTCATTTCTTCATCTTGCTCTCGGCTTTCAAGGAAAAAGCAAGAAAGAAAAATTCAAAATCAAGATCCAACCATTGTTAAATCACAAGGTAATTATCCAAGGTCCCTTATGATTAGTTATAGCTATCCTATAAGTTTGAGCTTCTAATTCATCCACAATCTCTTCCTAAAAATCATGGAAGAAGATGGTGAATAGTGTTTTTCAAGAACTAAAAATTTTGTTCTTGAAGTTTCGTTTAGTTTAAGCTTGGATAAGGACTTTAAGGGTGATTCCAAGCCATTCTCTTGATTCTCCACTCTCCAAGAAAGGTATAAACTCCAAACCCTAGCTTTAGCTTTGAATAATTAGGAATGAATATGATTGATATAGTATATGTGAAGCATGATGCTTGATTGTTTAAAGTTTGGTTGAGTTTGTAGAGATTAGTTGGTTTTGTGATATTTTTGGGGTTGTAAATCTTGATAATTAGTTAAGGAACCTAAGTAAAGCTTTTAGTTCATGTGGGGAATAAGTATAAATTGTTAATGTGGAGTTGTTGGGGCTGTTATGATGTAGGATGGATGGAGTTTTTATTGGGTTGTGAATTGGGATTGGTTGGTGGTTGTTTTGGAATAGTTTAAATTTGGGAAATCGCGTAAACATAGCCGTCGTAATGCCCGATTTACCGTAGACTGTTTTTGTTCTTAACATCAGAACCCTTGAACTCACAGCTAGGTTTTGACCATTGCCATGTTTAGATAGTTCATGTTACGAGCTTCGTTTTGATATGTGGTTCGTTGGATTCCGATGAACGGTTTAGGAGAAACGGCCATTTTAAGTAACGACATTTCGCGAACGAACCGTTACCCCTCGCCTTACTTTGAAACATAGGTTAAAGACCTTAAAGGACTAATTGAAGTATGAAACATTTATGTAAGGTGTAATAGGCAGTTGGTAAGACACTCGCGAAGGAATCGCCTTAAAACTCGTAATGGTTAAATTATTAAAAATGGTGGATCCGAGGGTACTCGAGTGACTTAAGAGAATCAGTAAGCGCAAAGCGAGCGTTAGAGTCTAAGTTGGTTAATGTATAGATTTACAAGTGACTTTGGTTTAATTCCAACTTACTTGTTGTTTATAGTTTACCAGACTCGTCCCGAGCCATTGTAACCCCCAGTCGCTCAGGCAAGTTTTCTACCCGTTATACTGTTGTTGTGATGTATACACTTGTATATGCATTATCTTGTAATAGATGCATGATGGTTATATTAGAAAATTCTTGCGATATATTGTAGCATGTGATATGGTACATATGCATGCCTGTTTCGTATTCTTGCCATATATATCTGTTGGTTCGGTTGATAATACCTATGCTAGAGAATAGCGGTAATTTGCATATACCCTTAGTATAGGGATCCAAAGGTGAAAACATTCTCTAAAACCGGGAGTCGAGGATCCCGAGTAGATTTGGTGTATATATATATATATTTTATATATATATATATATATGGTAATAGTTTTCAAAACTATTAATCGAATAAGGTTTATTCGATAACTTTATTTTATTAATGAATATTATCTTGAATATTCATTCGAGGACTTATGACTCCTTTATATTATTTATTGAATATTACTTGGATATTCATTTGAGGATGTATGACTCCTTTATTTTATTTAATGAATATTATTTATAATATTCATTCGAGGTATTATGACTCCGCTTATTATTTATTAATATTCTTTATTTTATTAAAGAATAATGTTCGATAATCAAACTTACTTTTGATATTCAAATGAAGATATTACTTTCGTATAAGTATATCTTGATTATTTACTATTTATTTCAAGTATAAGTTTTAAAACTTCTACTTCAATTATTTTTATAAAGATTATTCTTTATGGGAATATTATTTAAATAATAATATTCAGATATTTTCTAATATATTGGGACTGATTTATTTTGTTAAATCAGCATCACTCCAAACATTCTTAAAAATGTTTTGCGAGTCTTCAAAATGATTTTTAAAAGTTAGAGCGGATCCCAAATCTCATTTTTATATTTAAGATCCTCCTTTCGAAGGGGATTTAAATACTCGCTCAAAACCTGAGGGATCCGGCTCTGTGGTGTGTTTTATATTCGCAACAAGGTTGCTGTTTTGATAAATGAATTGATTACTTACCCAACACTCGGGAAGTAAAATTCTTGGAACAAGTTAATCCATTAACAGGCATCGCCTGGGAAATATCGGTGAGTTTTCCTTTCCAACTAGATACGACTTCTTGGTGGAGCCGTATCAACAAGTTTCTACTTGGGGAAAGGGGGAATGAGCTTTACGTTTCAGAGTCATGGATTTCATCTGAACTAGGAGTGGCGTAAGTGGTCGAGTGGCGCCGGCCCAGCCTTATTATATTGGCCCAAATGGCCTGGAAGTTCCGCTAAGGCGGTCCATTCCTTAGGAGTTCAGTGTTCGGTTGACAAGTAAATCCGACAGGTTCTCCTCTACATGTAGAAAATGGTGGGGTTGCACTACTACGACTGATCATCGTAAGTGGTCTTCCTGGCGCGGCAAACTCCCGTAATGAGTTCATCATCCAATTGGATATTTCTGCAACACTACCCAGAGCACTTCGATAGAAAGGCTACGGTTGGGCGATTGTTGAGTGTTGGCAGGGTCAAGTTTTCAAAATGATGTTTGCATCAAATGAAGTATCTCATAACTTCATTTTATTTTGATGATATTTTAAAGATTGAATCTATTCAAGTATTATCTTGTAGTCTCGTCTATGTGATGAACTGTTGAACTAATTATAACTTGAACGGTGGTAGTTCAAGTAGTATTTGGAAAATATATAAGTATATTGGAGTATCTTATAACTTCATCTTTTAAAAACTTATATCTAGTAAATGATTATCTTATGCATGTCAAAGATTTTCAGAAAAACGTTGAGACAAGGTTAGATATATGAGATCACCTTGCAACGGTATTTTTATACAGTTATACACTGGAACTCTGTGTGTATTATGCATGGAAGAGGACTTCCAATATTTTTAAAAGTATATATGTATATATATATCCTGAATATTTTGCGACTTCATCGCATTAAGATATCAACTTGGTTCATTTCTTTTGACCAAGACTTTCATGAGTACTATGAGAAGGCTCATATATTATTAATCATTATACATATTATTTTGGTGGGCTTGCTGCTCACCCTTGCTTTCTTCTTTCATCACACAACATCAGATAGATAAGATGAACAGGACCAAGCTCCCAATTCGCAAGCGGATAGGAAACGTTCCGTAGTTTTCTAGAAGCGTTGAGGCCGCTGTAGCTGAGGTAGAAATTACCAATAGGCTAAGTTTTCAAGTAATGATGTACCAGACTTATGTATATTATGAGTTGTAATAATGGCAGAGAAATGTAAATTTATTCAGAAACCTGTTTAAGGTGTATTGGCATGTAATTGTGGAATAAAATGACTTGTGATTATTTTTGGATGATCATCTCTGAGACTATAACTTGTGGTGTGTGTGTTTATTGTGGGGTCACAGTACAGAGTAGTTGATTAATTATTAAGATTGGGTGTCATTAAGGGAAATGGAACTCATGACAACCCGGATCCCCGACCCCGGATTTGGGGGTACTACAGAAGTGGTATCAGAGCTAAGCGTTATAAACCTCGGAGCTGATGTGACGTTAAGATAATAACTAAGATAATAAGTACTCTTGCCAAGTTCATAGTCGGGCTACCTAACGTAGTACTGACAGTTAAAAACCTTATGGGAACCTTTATAAATATCATGATAGAAGCGTAGTTCGTTATCGTATATGGTAGCGGGACTCCGAACCCTGAGGTTGAGGAGCAACAACGCGATGATGTTCTAAGACTTATTGGAGATCAGATTATGGATCCGATAGAGCGTCCTAACGCGGGATCGGATGATGTTCATATTAAGGATGTAGCGGTGGAGGATGTTGTCCTAGAAGGGACAGTTGCTGAGGAGAATCCCATGGAGGATCCTGACAAGAATGAATAAAGGACCACTGATGAATTGATGACCATGGTTAGGTCGACTACCAGAGGTAGGATTGGTCGGTCACTACCAGAGGTTCGTTCAAGTTTGTAAAGATAGTAGCCCCTTTAACGCGGCTTACTCATAAGACTGAGAAGTTCGAATGGACAGAGAAATGCGAGAACAACTTTTAAGAACCGAAGCAAAGGTTGGTGACGTTCTCTATGTTGGCGTTGCCAGATGGAAAATGAGATTTTGTGAAGTGTAGTGACGCTTCGCATAAGGAATTAGGGTGCTTCTTATACAGCACAACAAGGTAATCACGTACGCGTCAAGACAATTAAGGGAATATAAAATTCGATATCCCCACCCATGAGCTTGGGCTCGTGGCAATAGTTTTGCCCTAAAGATTGGAGGCACTACTTGTATGGAGAAAAGTGCGAGATTTACACAAGCCATAAGTGCTCTAGTACATTTTCACGCAGAAAGAGCTCAACATGCGCCAAATGAGGTGGTTAGAGCTAATCAAGAATTATGATTGGGAGATTCTTTATCATTCAGGGAAATCCAATGTGGTGGCTGATGCCCTTAGTAAAAAGGAGAGACTCAAGATAATAATGTCTTTGGGAGAGTTTATAAGAGATTTTGAGAAAATGGAAATAGAAGTGAAGGTAACCGGAGCCGGTACCGAAAAGCTGTTTGAGATTGCAATACAGGCCGAATTTTTGGAAAAGAACATATTGTGCCAGAAAAAGTGATGAATGAAGGCAGAGAGTCAATGACTGGAGAAGAGATCCATACCGAGAAAGATGATAAGGGGATAGTGAGGTGTTCCTACAGAAATTGGGTTCCAAAAGTTCAAGAGCTTAAGGATGAGAACTTAGATGAGATCCATAGTTTGAGGAATAAGATTTAGGGCAAACCCTGAATGTGATAGTCAGGGAGGTTGCCATCAAGAAAGAAAGAACCCATAACATAATAGAGTGGAAAACAAGGTTTTTAATGTATAAGATAACCCCGATTATGGGAGAAGGTTGAAACATTTCATACTAAGGAAACAGAAAGTCGAGTAAGGAAAGGAGACCCGAGACGGTACTCCTATACGGCAATTTATGGACCTGTCTAGACAGAACTTAGACTATTATCCCCAACCACCACCTTGAGGAAACAATGCGGTAGGAAATTCTTTCAGGACCTTTAAGTCTCTAAGCTCTCAGAGTTCCAAGGAACAGGTTGACCTAGTCGAGGCAAGAGCCTGGCTAAAGGAAATAGAGGAAACATTTGAGATTCTGAATGATTGACGAATCACAAAAGACTATTTTTGTCACTTACCCTCCTAAGAGAGAGACCATCCACAGGTGAAAGACCAAGAAAGGCGGAGCAAGAGGTTATGATAAACTGATTTAAGTTCAGTCAATTGTTTTCGGGAAAGTAATTCCCAAAGATAAGGAGATAGTGTAAAAGCTTTGGAGCTAGAATAAAAGCGGATGAGTATGATGAATTATGAATCTAAGTTGTAAAAGTTGTCAAGATTCGTTTTGAGGACACGAATCCAGAATGACGGGATGTTTGAAATCAATGCTTATGTTGCGTTGGTTCATGAAATAATGATAAGAGAAAGGAAAATAAAAAGAAACTGAAGTGGAAAGGAATATAAAGGCAATAGAGTTTGAGGAATGATAAGGGAGTTGGGTATGAGGAAACCCTAAAGACTCGTAGCAATAGAAATAGAAAAGTATGTAATCGTCAGGATGAAGGTGATTCACCATGAGTTAAAGTTGATGATTGAAGGAATAAGAGATACATATATTTTATCCCCTGTAAGTTGGGAGGATTCGAGGAAACCTTGAGATAGTTCGAAGGATAAATAATGAGACGAGGATAGACTGAGGAGACAAGAAAGTAAGAAATTAGGAAAAATTGGATGAAGGAAGTGACCTTCAAGAATGTGAAGTGTAAGACCGGTGGCTTGATACCCAGAAAGGGAGACGCCAGGTATGAAAGATATCCTAACATTGAGGTGACTGTTGAGATAAACAACAAAAGTAAATAAGGAATTATTAAGAAGAGGTTCACGTTGAACACGACCAATATCTTCCAGAACATCCTTGTTATCGTTACCAAATTAGGCAAGAAAAGCGGATAACCGTTGTTATCTTTTGGAGGCCATATTGATTGACCTCATTTTGAATACAGATGTTATTGTGAAAATTAGGCATATACTATCGAGGTGGGAATGATTGAATAAGACACCCTTATCAGGGATATATGACTTGATTTATCCATGGAAGGATGCATGTACCTTTTTTAAGGTGGAATTAAGGATAGAACATCGGTAACTTAAAACGAATCCTAGAGGAATACATAAAGGTTGGCATTTCACCCTTAATAGGGACATCATGAGTTTTGACAGTATGAATTGGAAAGGATTAAGGTAATAACAACCTTTAAGGATCAGTGGAGAAATTTTTCAGAAGTATGTAGACAATGATTCTGGTATTAATAAATGGTATCTTGATATGCCCTGTATCTAAGGAATTCATGAGGAACGATTCAAGGATAACCTTAGAGGTTTTACAAGGAGAAAGGTAATATTCAAATTTCTCAAGAATAGAAATGTTGATAAAGGAAATATGACGTAATTATAATGATGCCAAGTGGGGCACGTGTTAAACCACGAGAAAGTATGGATCGAACCAGTAAAGGTCGAATTTGTTCCAGACAATTAGGACCTAAGATTAAAGATGTTCTAAGTATGATTGAGAGTCAGTCGTGACAGTGATTAACCTCTAAAGACTGAGGCAATAACTTATGGAAAAATCGTGATTTTTTTTTCTCATCAGATTTTAAGGAAAACATTTTCACATAAGCTGTGATTGAAATGAGGTAGAAAATTTATTTGGAGGTGGTTAAAATGACATTGACTGTAAGGAAATTTTACTATCAGGAAGGGCCAAAGAGGTGGCCGACACTTTAAAGGTAAGAGGATAATTATAGGCGCTTGTGCCAAAGGAATACAGTGATGATGGTTAAAGCTATGCAGGTTGTATTATGGTTTGGAAGATTGACATTCCTTCTGATGACCGTGCAATACCCAACCGTAATAGTAGTTGGTAAAGGTTTAATTCGTGTAATCGCCATGAGCGGGCTATCTATCTTAGAAGGTCCTATCTTGAGAATGATCCAGGACCATGTTTCAAAAAGGACTAAACAAACATTGGAGTTAAGTCTTCTATTGAAGGCATATGGTTAATAATGGTATTAACCTGCTATCGTTGTTTTCATTGAAACTCTTCTGTAATTTTATCTGCTTCATGTCATGAATGTACGTCAGGATCAGGAGTGCTCTTCATGAATCATGAATGGTGATTATGTTACCTCCTTAGAAGAATTAGATACGAGATGTATGGACTCCGTATGGTTAGCTATTAAGACTTCATAGAAAATGAATGACTACAGTAGGTCAGTGGTGGACCATAGTAATGCAACAATGATTCTGCGAGTAATGAGCTGATTACAACCGTGAGAGTTGTATTGGAATGGATGTTGAGATTGAGTAC
The DNA here is from genome assembly GCF_009905375.1 of Apium graveolens. Classification (NCBI taxonomy): domain Eukaryota; kingdom Viridiplantae; phylum Streptophyta; class Magnoliopsida; order Apiales; family Apiaceae; genus Apium; species Apium graveolens. The sequence goes on from NC_133657.1 coordinate 77,562,179, forward strand.
CACTAATCGGGTCGTGGTAGTGTATAAGTTATCATTGATAGACTAATTAAGTAGAGTATCTACCTATTGAATATTTATTCCCTCTTATGAAAAGAGAGTCGTATTACTATACGAGGAAGGTTGCGGTGCAAGCATAGAATTCTAGTAACGACGATGTCTAGAATGAGATCCCAGATTCGATTTTTGATATCGAGGGAGTTTCAAAGGTGATTGTGTATAAGCTCGAGGAAGAGCATGGGTCCATAGAATGATGGACGGAATAGCAAAAATATTTAGGCATGTGAAATACGATGCTATAATATTTGATGTTGATATAAACACATATATGTTTTGTTCTCCTATGACAAACCTCTATAGTTCAGAGGTAGATTCCAAGCCAGATATTTTATGGCAATAATTTTTTTTTTTTATGTATATACAATTCTCTTCAGTTTGTTCTTTTCTCTTCTTTTCATTTCATGTAAGCTGAGAAGAACAACCCTTCTAGAAGGGGAGGTATTGCTGAATGACTATCTATCTGTGTGATAGAAGCCTAGTAGGATACCACATATTGTTTAATTGCTTGTCAAGTACTAAAGGCTGGCCACCTTCTGTACTAACTATGCGATATAACAAGTGTTCATGATCATAGTGATCTCTCAACAAATTCCTTTACTTCTATATGATTGATCAAATTTTGGAAAATAGAAACAGCTGAAAAAGGAGTAATAAAGTTGTGGTAGTATTCGGAATGGAAACACATTCGTGATACTAAGGTTGACGTGGTTATTAAAAGGTTATAGAACGCTAACGAACAAAAGTATAACCAGTATAATATTAGGAACGGAAGGTAGTAGCGACTACGAACTGGAAAAGGATGGGTAGTGAGAAGCAAAAGCTATAATGCTAGAAGCTATAATGAGAGTCTGTGCAATAGACTTGAAAGAAATTGGAATGATCACTTAACGCAGATTGAGTTATCTTACGACAATAGATCGTATGTCAGGTATCGAGATGTCGTTTTATGAGATTTTTGAGGGAAGACAATGTTGATCCCCCTTATGTTAGGATGAAGTTGTAGAGCGCAAGATACTCGGACCAGCAGTGGTCCAAAGGACCAAGGATTTAATAGATTTAATCAGAGGACGGCTGGTAGTAGCCCAAGATGGACATAAGAAGTATGTTGATTTGACACGAAAGGACAAGGAATGGGAAGTAGGGGACCTAGTGTTGTTATAGGTATTCCCTTGGAAGGGGTTAATGAGATTCGGAAAGAAAGGAAAGCTAAGTCCACCAATTGTTGGACCCTTGGATATATTAAGAAGTATTGGGAGGTTATCATATGAGCTAGCCTTACCCCAGAACATGTAGCAAGTCATAACGTGTTTCACGTATCAATGTTAAGGAAGTGTAATTCGGATGCCAGACAAATAGGGGCATATGAGCACATAGACACGCAACCCGACGTAACCTATATGGAGCAACCAGGAAGGGTTATAGAGTGAAAAGGAACAAGTGCTTAGGAGAAGGATTATCAAACTAGGCAGAGTTTGGTGGTGGGACCACAATGTGGGAAAATTTACTCGAGAGTTAGAAAGTGCAATGCTAAGAGAGTATCCCTATTCATTTTCTATCTGATTCCGGGACAGAATCCTTTTAAGGAGGGGAGACTGTAATAACCCCAATTTTTGGAAATTTTTGAAACCCTTATAAATAGTGATTTTGCAGATTATGCTGAATGAGAAAACTTTTCATGCCACACTATGTAGGGGTTCTGGTATGGATATTCTGAGATTTTATTAGTACTCTATATGGTATATAAGTGTATGTAAAGATCGTCAGAATCCAATTCCGAACACTTTGATTTTTCCCGGAAATCCACTAGATACGAAAAGAATTGAGTATAAGGTAACAAGATAAGAAGGATTTAAATTAAAGGATTATAAGAAAGGATCATAAAAGGAATATAATATATTGAGAAAGGTTACGGGAACCTAAGTAATAAGATCCCGGGTATGATCCCTCAAACGGTAAACGAAAACGAAAGTTAAGCGAACCGTATAACAGATCAGCGGTCATTAGGCAAACAATTAGGAAGTTAATCAAAGAGATTAGAGGGGATGATGTCATCCAACCAATGGGAAGAGGACAAAGAGGGAAGGATGACATCACAAGATGACCTAAGCATGACATAAGGGAAGGAGGTGTGGTTGATTAATAACCACACAAATTTCATGGTTAAAAAGGTAATTTACCAAAATCAAAAGCTAGTAACCAAGCAAACAACTCACAAAACACAAAGATATTTCATTTCTTCATCTTGCTCTCGGCTTTCAAGGAAAAAGCAAGAAAGAAAAATTTAAAATCAAGATCCAACCATTGTTAAATCACAAGGTAATTATCCAAGGTCCCTTATGATTAGTTATAGCTATCCTATAAGTTTGAGCTTCTAATTCATCCACAATCTCTTCCTAAAAATCATGGAAGAAGATGGTGAATAGTGTTTTTCAAGAACTAAAAATTTTGTTCTTGAAGTTTTGTTTAGTTTAAGCTTGGATAAAGACTTTAAGGGTGATTCCAAGCCATTCTCTTGATTCTCCACTCTCCAAGGAAGGTATAAACTCCAAACCCTAGCTTTAGCTTTGAATAATTAGGAATGAATATGATTGATATAGTATATGTGAAGCATGATGCTTGATTGTTTAAAGTTTGGTCGAGTTTGTAGAGATTAGTTGGTTTTGTGGTATTTTTGGGGTTGTAAATCTTGATAATTAGTTAAGGAACCTAAGTAAAGCTTTTAGTTCATGTGGGGAATAAGTATAAATTGTTAATGTGGAGTTGTTGGGGCTGTTATGATGTAGGATGGATGGAGTTTTGATTGGGTTATGAATTGGGATTGGTTGGTGGTTGTTTTGGAATGGTTTAAATTTGGGAAATCGCGTAAATATAGCCGTCGTAATGCCCGATTTACCGTAGACTGTTTTTGTTCTTAACATCAGAACCCTTGAACTCACTGCTAGGTTCTGACCATTGCCATGTTTAGATAGTTCATGTTACGAGCTTCGTTTTGATATGTGGTTCATTGGATTCCGATGAACGGTTTAGGAGAAACGGCCGTTTTAAGTAACGACATTTCGCGAACGAACACTTACCCCTCGCCTTACTTTGAAACATAGGTTAAAGACCTTAAAGGACTAATTGAAGTATGAAACATTTATGTAAGGTGTAATAGGCAGTTGGTAAGACACTCGCGAAGGAATCGCCTTAAAAGTCGTAATGGTTAAATTATTAAAAATGGTGGAGCCGAGGGTACTCGAGTGACTTAAGAGAATCAGTAAGCGCAAAGTGAGCGTTAGAGTCTAAGTTGGTTAATGTATAGATTTACAAGTGACTTTGGTTTAATTCCAACTTACTTGTTGTTTATAGGTTACCAGACTCGTCCCGAGCCATTATAACCCCCAGTCGCTCAGGCAAGTTTTCTACCCGTTATACTGTTGTTGTGATGTATACACTTGTATATGCATTATCTTGTAATAGATGCATGATGGTTATATTAGAAAATTCTTGCGCTATATTGTAGCATGTGATATGGTACATATGCATGCCTGTTTCGTATTCTTGCCATATATATCTGTTGGTTCGGTTGATAATACCTATGCTAGAGAATAGCGGTAATTTGCATATACCCTTAGTATAGGGATCCAAAGGTGAAATCATTCTCTAAAACAGGGAGTCGAGGATCCCGAGTAGATTTGGTGTATATATATATATTATATATATATGGTAATAGTTTTCAAAACTATTAATCGAATAAGGTTTATTCGATAACTTTATTTTATTAATGAATATTATCTTGAATATTCATTCGAGGACTTATGACTCCTTTATATTATTTATTGAATATTACTTGGATATTCATTTGAGGATGTATGACTCCTTTATTTTATTTAATGAATATTATTTATAATATTCATTCGAGGTATTATGACTCCGCTTATTATTTATTAATATTCTTTATTTTATTAAAGAATAATGTTCGATAATCAAACTTACTTTTGATATTCAAATGAAGATATTACTTTCGTATAAGTATATCTTGATTATTTACTATTCATTTCAAGTATAAGTTTTAAAACTTCTACTTCAATTATTTTTATAAAGATTATTCTTTATGGGAATATTATTTAAATAATAATATTCAGATATTTTCTAATATATTGGGACTGATTTATTTTGTTAAATCAGCATCACTCCAAACATTCTTAAAAATGTTTTGTGAGTCTTCAAAATGATTTTTAAAAGTTAGAGCGGATCCCAAATCTCATTTTTATATTTAAGATCCTCCTTTCGAAGGGGATTTAAATACTCGCTCAAAACCTGAGGGATCCGGCTCTGTGGTGTGTTTTATATTCGCAACAAGGTTGCTGTTTTGATAAATGAATTGATTACTTACCCAACACTCGGGAAGTAAAATTCTTGGAACAAGTTAATCCATTAACAGGCATCGCCTGGGAAATATCGGTGAGTTTTCCTTTCCAACTAGATACGACTTCTTGGTGGAGCCGTATCAACAAGTTTCTACTTGGGGAAAGGGGGAACGAGCTTTACGTTTCAGAGTCATGGATTTCATCTGAACTAGGAGTGGCGTAAGTGGTCGAGTGGCACCGGCCCAGCCTTATTATATTGGCCCAAATGGCCTGGAAGTTCCGCTAAGGCGGTCCATTCCTTAGGAGTTCAGTGTTCGGTTGACAAGTGAATCCGACAGGTTCTCCTCTACATGTAGAAAATGGTGGGGTTGCACTACTACGACTGATCATCGTAAGTGGTCTTCCTGGCGCGGCAAACTCCCGTAATGAGTTCATCATCCAATTGGTTATTTCTGCAACACTACCCAGAGCACTTCGATAGAAAGGCTACGGTTGGGCGATTGTTGAGTGTTGGCAGGGTCAAGTTTTCAAAATGATGTTTGCATCAAATGAAGTATCTCATAACTTCATTTTATTTTGATGATATTTTAAAGATTGAATCTATTCAAGTATTATCTTGTAGTCTCATCTATGTGATGAACTGTTGAACTAATTATAACTTGAACGATGGTAGTTCAAGTAGTATTTGGAAAAGATATAAGTATATTGGAGTATCTTGTAACTTCATCTTTTAAAAACTTATATCTAGTAAATGATTATCTTATGCATGTCAAAGATTTTCAGAAAAACGTTGAGACAAGGTTAGATATATGAGATCACCTTGCAACGGTATTTTTATACAGTTATACACTGGAACTCTGTGTGTATTATGCATGGAAGAGGACTTCCAATATTTTGAAAAGTATATATGTATATATATATACTGAATATTTTGCGACTTCATCGTATTAAGATATCAACTTGGTTCATTTCTTTTGACCAAGACTTTCATGAGTACTATGAGAAGGCTCATATATTGTTAATCATTATACATATTATTTTGGTGGGCTTGCTGCTCACCCTTGCTTTCTTCTTTCATCACACAACATCAGATAGATAAGATGAACATGACCAAGCTCCCAATTCGCAAGCGGATAGGAAACGTTCCGTAGCTTTCTAGAAGCGTTGAGGCCGCTGTAGCTGAGGTAGAAATTACCAATAGGCTAAGTTTTCAACTAATGATGTACCAGACTTATGTATATTATGAGTTGTAATAATGGCAGAGAAATGTAAATTTATTCAGAAACCTGTTTAAGGTGTATTTGCATGTAATTGTGGTATAAAACGACTTGTGATTATTTTTGGATGATCATCTCTGAGACTATAACTTGTGGTGTGTGTGTTTATTGTGGGGTCACAGTACAGAGTAGTTGATTAATTATTAAGATTGGGTGTCATTAAGGGAAATGGAACTCGTGACAACCCGGATCCCCGACCCCGGATTTGGGGGTGTTACATGCGAGACCCTGATTGGTGGACAGGACTGCTGAGGAGGAGTATGCTTGGCTTCTGACGAAGCCGATTCTGAAGGAGAGGGGGTTTTTGCCATCGGGCAGGGATGGTGAGTTATTGCCGATGATTGGAGAGAATGGGTGTAATACTTTTTGTGAGTCTCCTGAGGCGGTCCCGATGAGTGTGGTCCGTGAGTTTTATGCGAACGCCAAGGCCGACAAGAATGGGTATACGGTTGTTTGTGGGCTTACTGTTGATTATCAGTCCGTGGAGATTTACCGTGTTATTGGGCAACGTCAGAGGAAGCCCCATGAGGAGAATTGGAATGAGAAGACCCCCGAGGATTTTGACTCGAGTTTGATTATTGCTACTCTCTGTCAGCCGGGCGCGGTATGGAAGTTTAAGACGGGATCTAACGAGTATCGTTCTTTTCCGGCTGTTGCGATGAACAGGTATGCCCGTGCATGGAATTCCTTTATTTGTGCTAATATTTTGCCTTCTTCACATGCACATGAGGTTACAGTTGAGAGAGCCAGGTTGTTATGGGGGATTTTGAATGAGGAGTATTATGTGGACCTTGGTGAGTTCATCTACCAAGGGATTTTGAAGTTTTTGAGGGTGAGGTCGTATAGTAACATCCCTTATGCCTCTATCACGAAGCTGTGCAAGGCAGTTGGAGTCCACTGGCCTTCTTATAAGCAGCTACAGATGCCGGCCGCTCTTATTGATTTATCGACGCTGAATACGATGTAGGAGTGGACGGGTGGAGAGCCCAAGGAGCATGGTTTGGGATATCGTCTCCCAGGGGGACGTCCAGCACCTGATGCTACGATGGCTAGGCCCAGTCAGGCTCATGGCGAGGCAGGTTCTTCTAGAGCCCAGGGAGGTGATGGTTTAGGGATGGCTGATGCACAGTACATGAGGCTTTCCAGGAGGATGAATGCGATGTATGAGTCACAGAGTAGGTTTACACAGGAGCTCACCCTAGCACTTGGGACTGCTTTCAGAGGCCTTGGAGCTGACATCCAGTGGCATGTTTTTGGTGAGGACTCTGCTTATCTGCCTCCTGACACTCCACCCTCTAAGGGTGATGATGATGATGATCTTTCTGAGTAGGTATATCCTGTGTTCCTTTCTATTACCTTCACTGGGGACAGTGAAGATTTTAAGTTTGGGGGTGGTAGTTAAGGAACATATTTGTGTGTATGTCATGTAGTTGCATATTCATGATAGTTTAGTTCATATAGTTGCATATTTTTGCCATATAATTTTTTTTTATTTTATAGCTTTATTTATCATGACATTTAGCTTATGCATAAACCATGATCCCTTTTGTGTTGCTTTACTAATCGATATGTGATATTGATGCGAGTGTAGTGATAGCGGTAGAGTGATGTTGAATCTTGTTAGGTTGGCATGCATGCTAAAAACACTTGTAATTTCACTAAGTCTTAGAGTATGCTTAAGGACTAGATTGTTGTCATAGTTTGATGGTTTTTGAGGTTAATCTATTGTTTATGCTTAGAATGTATGATAGGCTCTTAATGATAAAAGGCATGAAAAGATAAAATTGGAGTAAAAATTGGAATTCATTGCTAGTTGTGGCTAGGCGTCAAATGGCTAGTAGCCGGCTCGTATTGTATGCGAGAAGTCTAGGGTTGAGCAAGATGGAGCGAAACACACTTGCTCAGAAATTTGAAAAAAAAATAAAAAAAAAACAGAAAAAGGAAAAAAAAGAGAAAAAGAAAAAAAATATATTGTTTAATGCATAATTGATCACGAGTGAGCTCTTTGGTATTCGAGTTATTAAGTTCTTAGGGGACTTTGTGCCTAGTGACCTAAGGCTTTTATAGTCTGGGATGCTCTAACCCAACGCTCGTTAAATGGATGCCATTGCATAAGTCTTTTGTGGACCTCACTCATTGCACGATCAAATAAGCATTTGTTTATTGTATTGAATAAAAGCATGATTTCGTAATAAGCTCCAGTGATCTTGAAGTGTTATAAGTAATTTTGTGGCTAGAATTTATTCTTCGTATAATCATGTGATTGCCTTGAGGATAATTATGATAATTGATCTAGTTTCGAAGCATATCTGTTAAGCATTTGCACACACCACATTTCTAGTTGTATGTTAGCCTACGTGATTTGATTGATCTTTAGTCGCTGAATTGCATTTGTTGAGATGTCATGTGTTGGTTGGTTTAGTCATTACGATGGGGATCGTTGCATTTCATGTAGTTTGCATTCATGCACGTTTTTATTTTGTTTTTGAGTCTGTGACGCTTGAGGACAAGCATCGATTTAAGTTTGGGGGTGTGATAAGTGGAATTTTATACCACTTAGAACGTCTTATAATGGCTTGAATTGATGTCTTGAAATCAAGTATTTTGTGTATTTGATGCATTTTTCTAGTATTTTTGCATTTCAGGGTATAACTTGCGTATGTAGGAAAAATTCATCATAATAAGCCTAGGGAAGTACATGGAATCAGTTGCGTGGAGTTGTGCGAAGAAATCAGCAAAATCAGGACCGAAGAGAAGAATTTTCCAGAAAGTGCTGAGGCGCCCGCCTCAAATCTGGGGCGGCCGCTTGGAAGCTGAGGCGCCCGCCTGGGAAGCTGGGGCGGCTCCCTGGGGTCGATAAATTTAATTTTGATTTTTTAATTCATGTTCTACTAGACTTCTGAGACGGCTGATTCTTGTGGACTTCTATATAAGTAATCTTCAGAGACGTTTCACAATACGAAGTAACAAGCAACAATCAAAGAGCAAAGAGAGAAGATTAAGAAGACCATTTTAGCACACCGCAACAAAGAAGAGGAAGCATACAATTTCTTGTGATTCTTTTATTCGTTGTAACGGTGGATGCTAGTTTTCTTTACTTTGAAGCTTAATACTCTTGTGACGTACTCTGGTTTTAATAAGTATTTTATTAGTTTATATTGTCGTGTTATTATCATGTTTTCATATGAACCCATGGTGACGATGAGTTCTATCATGGGCTAATCGTGATCATGGGGTCGTAGCGGATTTACTATGGATTTCTTTAGTTAATTGTTTAATACCTTGGTATGTGATAATTGTATGATATCTAGCATAGGTTGTGCTTATTCGTCTTATGTGTGCCGTGGACACATAAGATAGCATGTTAATCTCTTGTGAAGCGACAATGAATCTTGAAATTTAGAACTTGCCATGCTAGCATAGGTTCATGTATGTGTATGCATGATTAGTGGGTAACTCTAACCATTTTACTTGCCCTGTGTAATCATAATGAATAACTTGCGCTTAAATCGGTATGTTGTCAAATTATGTAGACATATAGGGTCTCAACATAATTGATGCATATTCAACTTCTATCTTAATTGTGGATGCTTGGTAGAATGGTACTTGTACAACGAAAGTTGGTTTTTATCAGTTTCGTGTTGTTCGATTAATATCATCACCGTTACATGGTAAGGCTAATAACAATAACTAGTAAAGGAAGTAGTAATGAATTTATGATCTCATGTGTGTTTAATATTGTTAATTCATGTAATAATTTAAGTGTTTTATTCTCGTAGTTAATTGTAGTTAATAATTAGTTAATCAACCTTAAGTGTTATTGTCTTGACATTGAGAAGTAATAATACATTGGTGAGTAAGAGTTAATTAAATATAATTAGTCTAAGTCTCTGTGGGAACGAACTAGAAATCATCCTAAATTACTTGTGAACGCGTATACTTGCATGAATTATTAGCGCATGCTTTGTGCCTAACAAGTTTTTGGCACCGCTGCCAGGGACTCGGTGTTAATTTGTTTAGTTTATGTACTTCCCATCAGTGGTCATTAGGCCTCATTGATTAAGACTCGTTACTTATTATTTCCGGTTGTGTTTCAGGTACTCTAGCGAGCATTTATGCAAACATGTTCTCGCACTCGCAAGAGGACTCTAGATACGGCTGAGGAGACAGACTCAGTTCTTGATATTCCGGAGAAGATAGATTTTAAAGACTCGGATAAAGAGAGTGAGCAGAAAGAAACGGTAATCATGGGTGATCGTATAGTTCCAGCAGATCCAGCCGTTATGGACTTTTCTCGGCCTAAAATTGATGACATTCAGTCAAGCATCCTTCATCCGGCTATTCAGGCTAATACTTTTAAAATCAAGCCAGGCACTATTCAGATGGTGCAAAATTCTGTTTCTTTCAGAGGTGCTGCGACGGAAGATCCCAACATGTATATCAGGAATTTTGTCGAGATCTGTAGTACTTTCAAATATAATGGTATTACTGATGAGCCTATCAAGCTGAAACTTTTCCCATTCTCTCTGAGGGATAAAGCTAAGGACTGGTTACATTCTGAACTAGCTAGGTCCATCACTACTTGGGAAGATCTTGCGCAAAAGTTTATGGTGAAGTTTTATCCAATGGCCAAGACTACAGCTATGAGGAGTGCTCTTACTCAGTTTGTGCAGCAACCAACAGAATCTATGTGCAAAACTTGGGAGCGCTATAAGTAGATGTTGAGAAAGTGTCCACATCATGGTATGCCTGACTGGATGGTGATCACTGGGTTCTACAATGGTTTCGGGGCCCAATCTCGGCCCATGCTTGATGTAGCAGCTAGAGGCGCCTTGTGGGCCAAAAGCTATACTGAAGCCTATAATTTTATTGAAACTATGGCTGCAAACGAGCATCAAAACCCAACGCAAAGGATGATGCCTGGGAAGGTAACAAGTATTATGGAAGTTGATGCGCTACAGCTATTGCAGCGCAGCTCCAAGCGCTGTCTATGAAGGTCGATTCTTTAACCAACTATGGAGTCAATCAGATAGCTATGGTCTGTGAGTTTTGTGCAGGCTCTCATGCTACGGATCAGTGTTCTCTTGTTAATGAATCTGTTCAGTATGTAAACAATTATCAGCGACCGCAGCAGCCTGTGCCAGCTACTTATCATCCTAATAACAGAAATCATCCCAATTTCAGCTGGAGCAATACTCAGAATACTATTCAGCAACCATATCAGCAAGGTATAAGTAAACAGTTTAATCCACCTGGATTCACGCAATCTCAGCAATATGCTCAAAGGCAATCATATTCTCAACAAGGAGGTTCTGCTCCACTTTTCAGTGCTGATTTTAAGGAGCTAAAGCTGTTGTGCAAAAGTCAGGCTGTTTCTATCATCCCCTACCTTGAATCAAATGGCAGTTGCAAAGGGTGGGGAGTTTCGCCAGGAAACGGGGAAGGTGACCGGCGTTTCGCCGATTTCTGGAAAATTCTAAATTCCGGTCAAACGTCCGGCGACCTCCAGTACGTCCGATGACCCCAAAACACGACCAAAACTCTCGTGTTTTGGTGCTAGTAAGTCCCAAAACACTCCAGAAACTCAGTTCGAATAACATCAATATCCAAAATCAAACCAAACATAATTTCCGATCAAAACCAAAGAATTTTCCGGTGAACTAATCGGAAACTTCGGTTTCTTCGATTCTTCAACCAAATTTAACTATTCAGGTATCAATACGAAGCTAACAACATCCCTAATCTACTCAGACCATTAACAACTATCAAGAACATCAATTCAAACCGAAAAATCAATTCAAAAAAAAAACTAAAACATCAAGAACTCGGTTAATTCGTTTCTGGACTAAAACAAGTCAACCAAATAGCTAAATTAATTCCAAAGATCATTTTAAAGCTATTGGTTACATCAAAATCAACCAAAGATCAATAAAAATCAAAAATGAATTCAAGCTCAAGAATGATAAAATTGATTTTACAGAATACTGTACCTCGATGTATGAAATTGGTACCAATAGAACGGGCTCTTCCAAGACGATCAATTTGATATGTAGAACATCCAATTTGGATTTCTAGAACTCCCAGAATCATCAAATCTTTATGAAGAACAAAATTATACCCCCAAAATTTGTTCTTGACTTTTGTTTTTAATGTAAATAAAAATGAAATAAAAAGAAATAATGGGCTATTTAAATTTTTTGAAAAATACATACCCCAAAATCAATTTAGGGTTTTTTATTCCCATAATTAAAATAATTAAGCCCCAAAATTATAATTACGAGGAATAATTTTTAAAACAGTAAAATAAAAAATTCGTATCAAAATTCACCAAAAATTGCAAATAATTCGAAAATGTAGAAATACTAGGTATTTTAAATATAGTTGATTTTATACAAACAAAAACACGAATTTTATGGACTTTAACGTCCCAGTGGAGTCCCGGTCCGTTGATTTTTGAAAAACTGAAACGATACTTAAATTAACAGAAAATTCCAAAAACACGTAATATACAATCAAATGCACATAGATCGAGATAAAACGAGTACCTCGATAAAGACACAAATAAACACGCATCCAAATTATGGATCGATTCATTTAGATGCAATTTAAACAAGTAACGAGTATCCTATTGGATCATATCGGATCCAAAAATACATTACTTAGCCGCTAAGTAACTATAAAAATGATATAATTTAATATCATATTTGGATAATTATCAAAACCGAGCTTCTTATAAAACATTTTATACGAAAATAATGTAATAATATCCCGTCTTTCGAGAATACGGGTTTTATTGATCTACCGAAATGATTGACGTATAGAAAATGTTCAGAATATCCAGATTAGGTTTGAAAGGAGTTTTCGGAAGAGTTTCAGGTTGTAAAAACGCAAAAAGGTTGAGGTTGGACGATTCCCGGCTTTATAAAATAGTTTTATAATTACTCAAGAAATAATTAATAAATCCATAAATCATTATAAATCATATAACAGTCCTAAAATTACCATAAAAATACCATAATTACCTATATTTTAATCTGCACATATAAAAATTAAAATACTCAAAAAATATCATATATAAACATTCAAAGTATCAACTCCAGTTACCAGCTAATTCACTAAAATTCACATAAAAATCACATAAACAATTCCAAATAATAATAATAATAATATTTGAAAATATGGGATATTACATTCAGCTTGTCGAGATCTCTAGTCTTCACATCTTCACTTTGACTTATCGATAAGTCTTAGTTCTCTAATGGAACTTGACTTATCGATAACTCAGAGTTCTCTACTGAATGTAGATTTGTCGATAACTTTGAGTTCTCCAGTGAAGGAATGACTTGTCGATATCTCCAATCTTCAGTTCTTCAATTTGGCTTGTCGATATCTACCTGAGTTCTCTAGTAGCTTTCCTGACTTCTCCACTCCAAATTCATTCATTTCTTCTATCCTGGTGGATATTGCTCATCCGTCGAGTAGTGATTGTATCCCGACGGATGTGCCTAACAGCAGTCATCCGTCGGTACTCTCTGCAGCTCGAATGACTTCTCTATAAATTTAAATCTATGACTTGTAGAGATCTTGACTTAGAATATTTTTCTCCAAACATATTTATTCAACTCCAAGCTTCTTCAAAATTCTTCCGAGGCATGATCTTCTTGATCTTCTTCCAGATAAAATCCGTAGGCTTGATACTGTTTTAGGAAAAAGACCCCAGTCCGTCCTTTGCATTTTTACAGACTTTAAGTGTTACAAGTACAAAATACAAATTAAGATAACAATACAACTTACTTAGGATTGGCCCCAAGCTTAACTGATTACTAAAAATAACAGTTCATTAATCTCCTCCTCAGATCAGATGTCCATTGGTTTGCTTCATACTTTGATCAGAGATACTAATGATATTGTTATCTCCAGTAATCTTTGACATCTTCACTTATATATTACAGTTGGTTTCCTAGTTGCACTAGTTTGACTTACATTGGTTCTCATGTTAGTCATAGGGTAATGATAAGTCTTAAATCTTTCAATCATGAAAGGTGTTAACTTAAGACCCACCTGTACCTTATTTTTAGTAGTAAGTGATCCAAATAGAATTTTGGACACTTTCTTACAGTTGCCTATTAGTGACCTATCTACACCTTCAAGCATATGTATGTCATTTACTTTATGATTTATGATTTAAAGCATGCATAATGAATCTTGGAAGGAAAATTTCTTTACCTCTTGAAGTGAATGGCATGATGAGCCTGGTGCTCATTTCCTCCAGAATGTAGTGTCCTACATTAATCTGTTTGTTGTAAGCCATTGAGTAGATCGGCTTCTGGACAACACTAGAAATATTGTCAAATCCTGATTTCCAGCATGTGAAAGCTCTTATCACAGAATCAAACAGAAAAGACCACTTCCTTCTCATATTTTTCTTGTTCAAGGTGGCCAAGTTAATCTTCTTAGAGTAGGTGATGAAGTCCAGAAATTCATACAGCTCATCCTGAGTTGGGATCCCTACTACATTGTCAGTTGGAATGTTCAAGGCCAAGTTCAGGTCAACTTCAGTTATCTCAACCTGTTGTCCTTTGATTTGACAGTTAACAACCAGGTTTGAAGATTGATTTTCATGCACAACTGTCCTAGCTACAGTTGTGTTCCAGAAATTACCCAAAATATCTAGATAGAGAACTGGATTAGCTGTGAGAGCTTCAACAAAGTAGGTCTCAGACAAGAACATGACAAAACTTTTGAAAGTTTCAGGAGCTTGGTTTGCATCTAAGAATGTAAGGAAGTTGGTCTCCTTTGGGATGAAGGGTACAATATTGTTTGCTGCCATTGTTATGAGTATGAAGATTAATGAGTAAAAGAAATTGGAGAGAAAGGATTCAAAATGAGAGAGAAATCAGTTTTGAATTGAAAAAGCTAGGTCACTTAGAGTTCTCGAAGGCGTATATATATGTATCGAGATATCTGAGTATTTTTAGTAAAAGCAGATGACTTATCGAGAAGTCAAAAAGAGACGTTTGGAGTATACTTATCGAGAAGTCATTTTAGGCCATAATCCATTAGCTGATTTCTAATCTAAAGCACTTGAGCACAACAACTTCCATCAGCTATGTATTCAGCTTCAGTTGTAGAAGTTGACACATATTGTTGTTTCTTGCTATACCAGGATACAAGTCTTTCTCAAAGAAACTGACAGCTTCCACTAGTACTCTTTCTGTCAACCCTGCATCCAGCAAAATCTGCATCTGTGTATCCAACAGCTTCGAAACCAGTTTCCTTAGGATATCATAATCCCAAGTTTGGAGTCCCCTTCAAGTATCTGAAATTCCTCTTTACAGCCATCAAATGTGATTCTTTTGGATTGGTTTAAAATCTTGCACGTAGACATGTTGCAAACATGATGTCTGGTCTACTTGCTGGTAAGTAAAGCAATGATCCAATCATTCCTCTATAGCTTGAAATATCTATACTTTTGCCCGTTCTATCTTCATCCAACTTTGTTACTGTAGACATAGGTATAGACGCAGGTGAATAATCAACCATACCAAACTTATTCAATAAATCTTTAACATACTTAGTTTGGCTGATGAAGATCCCATCACTTCTTTGACTGACTTGCAGTCCAAGAAAGTAACTTAATTCTCCCATCATACTCATTTCATATTCACTATGCATAAGCTTAGAGAATCTTTGGCAAAGTTTTTCATTTATAGAACCAAAGATAATATCATCCACATAATTCTAAACTAAGATCATATCATCACCATGTTTCTTGCAGAAGAGAGTCTTGTCTATGGTATCTCTAGTAAAACCATATTTTAAGTAGGAATTTTGACAGTGTATCATACCAAGCTCTAGGTGCCTGCTTTAGTCCATATAGAGCTTTGAGTAGCTTGTACACCAAATCTAGAAATTCTGGATCTTTAAAGCCAGGTGGCTATTGCCATAAACTTCTTCTTCTACCTCACCATTTAGGAAGGCACTCTTGACATCCATTTGATACACTTTGAAATTTGAATGTGCAACAAATGCTAGAAAAATCCTTATTACTTCAAGTCTTGCAACTGGAGCAAAAGTTTCATCATAATCAATTCCTTCTTCCTGTGAGTAGCCTTTTGCAACCAACCTTGCCTTGTTTCTGGTAACTATACCATTTTCGTCCATCTTGTTCCTGAACACCCATTTTGTTCCAATTACGCTCTCGTTCTTTGGTTCAAGAACCAGCTCCCAAACTTTTTTTCTTTCAAACTGATTAAGCTCTTCTTGCATGACAGATATCCAATCATGGTCCATTAGAGCTTTTTCAATTTTCTTTGGCTCTACTTGAGACATAAAGCATGCATGTAGGCACTCATTAGTAGTTGCACTTCTAGTCCTTATACCAACATTTGGATCACCAATTATTGCATTTGGATTGTGACTCCTATCCCATTTTCTGGTGTGAGTTTGTTGACTGGTTCCTTCATCATTTTCTTCATTATTGGTATGAGTGGTAGATCATTCTTCTCTTTCTCCCCCTGAGTTTGTGTTATCAAATTCAGGTGTTTGAGATGAGCTTCTGTAACGACAGAGAAATTACGCTTGTATTATATCTTAATAAAGATGAATTATGTGTTTTAATATGTCATTAAGTGTGTTGAGTTATAAAACCCTAACTGTTATATGCTACATGTATTATGTTTTGTCAGAATGTGTTCTGGGTAATTATCGGGTGTTTTATTATAAGTCAAATGCTTTTATATCAAAAATTGTACGGACCAAACAGTGTTTTAATAGCTGATAATTCATATAAAATCATTGGCCTTATTTCGCCTAGTATGGCTTATACCATATCGATATTCTGAACATCCAGTCGTTTTACAAATTTTCTTGTTTTGCGAAAAACGACTTTTTTGAGCCCCTTCTGGTGTCAAAAGCCCCACAAAAATCACATTTTTATTTTTATAGGATCATAAAATTATCAAGTATTATTTTCCTTGCATTTTTGTATTATTCATAATTTTTGGAAATTTTTGGCATATATTTTGTATTTTGGATATTTAAAAATCAAAAATTTATACCCAAAATTTTTTAATTAAGGGCCAATTAATTTTATTTAGGGATATAATTAGGGCCTAAATTTTAATTAGGGGTATTTTTATCACTACTATAAATTGCTGATTTATTATTAATTAATTATAAATTAATTATTAAAAAATAATTAAATCAGAAAATTAACTTTGGGGGTGAAGAACAAGTTCTTGGATTTGCTTGAAGATTAATCAGTGATTCTGTTGTCCAAATCGATCATGTGAATAACCAAATCAAAGCTGGCGATCTCTACTTTCTATTAACAATATTAATTTCATGTTTTGATTTCTAGATTTCAAATTTGTAAATCAGAGTTCATGCTGTGAATTGAGGGTTTTGATTCCAAGGGTTATTAAATGTTATATGATTGTTTATGATTGATTTGCACTATTAATTGCATCAAATGATAGCTCGAATCAGTAGTTCATACTTTACGGTTTATGTGAAATTTGCTTTAATCGTTTTTGGTTTTATAAGAATCTGAGGTTATTTTGATGATAGGGGTTCGATTATAGAAGTCATAAGCTTTATTTTAAGCTATTATTTGTAATTTTTCATGTACGAAATGGTGAGTTTGGATTTTGGCTGGATTTTTGGTTGAATTGATCGGAAAATTAGTTGCAGGGGTTATGAGATTGAACTGATACTTGATTGTTGTTTAGAACGTGATTTACAATCGAATCCATATAAAACATGACTCAAACGGTGCCTGAATCGATGGAAATTAAACTCATCGGAGTTGGAGAAGGTGGTGGCCGGAGAGCTCGAGTTTTGGCCGGAGTTCGTCGTGGGAGGATGCTTAGATGGCGTGGACGAGATGGTTGGACAGATGGTTCATAGGGGAATCAAATCGGAGAAAAATCCCGAAGAAACGACCCTGTTTTGACTTGAATTGAGGCTTGCCGGAAACGGACTCCGGTGGCCGGAATTCCGCTGGTTTATGGGTTGTGAAGAACACCGGCGATTTTGATCCTATTTTTTGCTTACTTATTTCTAAAAACTTGTTTCTGCATATTTTATTTTACTTTTTATTTTTATAAATTCAGAAAATTAGTTTTATTTATTTAGTAAATCAAATAATTAATTTGATTAATTATTTGATTTATTTTATAAATAAATCTAAATTATTTTCTTATTTTAGAAATTTGAAAATGTAATTATTTATTTAATTATCTAATTATTTCTTAATTACTTATTATTTATTTAAATTGATTAATTATTTTATAATTAATCAGTTTATTTGAATAATTTGTAATAAATCCTACTTAATTCTAAAAATTAAGGAAAAATCATTTTTAATTCTGATTTTTCCTAAATAATTATTTTAATATATTTTTGAGGTTCAATTATTTTTGAATAATTAATTATTTTGAGTAATAATCAATTTATTCTTGTTTATTGTATAATAATTGAACCGTTTATCCGATTTAATCGAAACGAAAGCCCTTAAACTCAGAAAAATGACCCGATTCCATTAAAAATAGTTTTAAATCTTAATTACTATTGGGAATGAGTCGGCTTACAATATTTATTCATTATAGGCCTTATTAATTATGAATACGAGTCTAATAAATCCCAAAAAAATTGAAAACGAGTCAGATGTAGTTTGTTAATGCGAGTATAGATCCAATGTCGAACCTAATTTTTTTTTTGAATCTAAACTAACTATGTGACTTACGTGCTATGTGATTTATGTGATTAATCGAGTCCTGATTGTTAGATAACTTATACACGAGTCAGATAGAATCGTACAGGTAGATAATCAGGGCTACGTGATCTCGGTCTGAGATACAATTATGATGTAAGTCAACTAAATGAGTATCTTTCTCTGATAGATACAACTTCAACAAGGCGGAATCAACCCGTGCCCGAGAATTGTGATATAGCTGAAGTAAAACCAGTATCAGGCAAGTTTTTCCTCTATTCTAAGTTCAAAATAGTGAATTGCTTTCTTATTTTCCAATTCCCAACGTAGTAAGCATTGATAATTCCTGTTCACATACACTGATACATAATTACTGATTCTTTTGTTGATATTTCACTTCGATTTCTGATTTCTCTTATCCACTAAATACTCTATTCATATTCCAATAGATTTTTCACTTTATATATATTGAAATACTCTGATGTTGAGATACATCAAAGCATGTTGATTGTTCCGGATGCTAATCCATGGAATGAATGGTTACTATATGGGCCGGGTGTAAACCGAACCCTTAATTATTAGGCCAAAGTGCCTGGGTACCCTATATGTTGGTGTGTCTATACAGTTGGGTATAGATCCGCACTATATTCTGACTGATCAGCGGGTTATATGGCATATATTGATTTTTGTATCCAGTCTAATTCATTGGTAATCACCGAAAGTGGCCTTCCTTATTCCATGCAGAAATATGTGGTTACTCGAATAATCAGATTACCGGTTCATTTAACATTCTCTTTATACTATATATATGTGTGTTGCAGGCTTGTTGAGCAATTATGGCTCACCCCTATTATTGTCACTCACCTTTTTTTAATTAAGGCTGAGAATGAAACCCATCCGTACTCGAGTAGTCAAGAAGCGGGTCAGAAGGCGGGACCCTCTGGCACCAATGGTGCTAATTCCAATTCAAGAAGAGAGTTTTGAGATGCCCGTGCAGGTGTAGTGGGAATAGATGTAGATGTTGTTTGAATAAAAGAAAATTAATTTAAAACTTGTATACATAATTGGTTTGTAATGAAGAGAATTTGTAAGACTATTAATTTGGGTTGTAATAGAAGTAGAGAATTGTTCTTGTTTTCATAAAGATCCTGAGTAGTAGTAGAAATGGGTTGGTTATGTGTTTATATAATTACTGTACAGGTTTAGTAATGTAATCAGTAGGCTTCCAAACACTTTCTTCCAAAAACATGAAGATGCTTTACAATAGGCTTTCTTTTAGACATGATTGAGTAAGGTGATTTTTCATGTATCTTGTTAATGAGATATCTGTTTTGAGTGTAGCATGCAATATTAACAGCTTATTCCTAAAAACTAGTTGGTAACTTGGCATCTTGCATCATTGTTCTTGCAGCTTCCACTAATGTTCTGTTCTTTCTCTCAACTACCCCATTTTGTTGAGGTGTTCTAGCAGAAGAGAATTCTTGAACAATGCCTTTGTTTTTACAGAATTCACTCAATGTTGTATTTCTAAATTTTGTCCCATTATCACTTCTCAATCTCTTTACACAGTTTTGATCTTCAGCCTATTTTTCTATCTTCTTTATGTGCCAATTATGTGTGGAGTTTCATATTTAGAGTGCATAAATTCTACCCAAGTATATCTTGAGAAATCATCCACCATCACAAGTGCATATTTGTTCCTTGAAATTGATAAGACATTTACTGGCTCAAACAAGTCCATGTGAATAAGTTGCAATGGTGCACTTATGGAATTCACAATTTTTGACTTGTGACTTGATCTTTTCATTTTTCCTTCTTGACGGGCTTCACATACTTCAATTTGAACAAACTCTAATTTTGGCATGTCTCTCACCAACTCTTTCTTGACCAAAATGTTGATTGCCTTGTAGTTTAGATGTGAGAGTTTCTTATGCCATAACTTGCTTTGCTCTGTGGATGCCTTGGTGCAAAAGCAACAAATTCCATCCTCATTTGTTGAGTCCAAGTCTGCAACAAACAAGCTTCCTTTCCTTGCTCCTTTTAGAGCAACTTCATTGGTTTTCTTGCTAATGACGATACATTCTTCTTTGTCAAATTAAACTTTAAAACTTTTTTCTGCTAACTGGATGACACTGAGAAGATTTACATCAAGACCAGCTACCAATGCTACATTATCAATGACAATATTTCCAGAAACAATCTCGCCCTATCCCATTGTGAATCCTTTGTTGTTGTCTCCAAAGGTCACCAAAGGGTCAGCCCTCTCCTCAAATTGTGATAGCAGGGCCTTATCACATGTCATATATCTGGAGCATCCACTGTCTATGATCCATATGACCTTATTCATTTTGCCCTGCACACAATGAGTTTAAGTGTGTTTAGCAACCCAAGCTGTATTGGGTACTTTCTTCTTGTTAACTGATTTAATAGAAGTAGAGTTAGAAGTCTCAGAAAGAATAGTATTCATAGATGTTTGTGCACTCCCCCTTGTAGTTGTAAATCCAATAATGACTTCTTTGAGATCTATTCTCAGGTTGTGGCAACTCTCCATTACTTTTAGATTACAGGGAATGCAGTCAAACTTATCACAAACTGAATAGGGATCATTTTCCTTGGCTTCATTATACTTGCAGGCTCCCTCAACTGGCTTGCTAACCATCTTTTTACAAAGATAAGTTAGGTGATTCACAAAGCCACACTTTTTACATTTCTTTCTTGGAGCATCTGTAACATAAGCAAAGTTGTTGCTTTTGTTTATTCCAATCTTTCCATTTCTATTCTTCTTCTTCTTTCTTGCATCTTCAATTTTTATTTCCATGACAGGTGTCTCAGAATCTCGGTTATCCATGAGCTTCATTTTAACTTCAGTAACAGGAGAGCTTTCTTCATTTTTATTTGTAGCATCTTCATCTTCTAGCTCCTGTTTGATTATTAACTCATTTTCACTAAAGTTAATTTCTCCACCCTTGAACACAGGTGACTTAACTTTTCTCAGTATTACTGGGACATCTTTACTAGCAACGCTCTAGTCTTTATCATCTGCAACTTTCTTTTTAATGTTCAAGGCCTCATAATCAAATCCAATGACTATGTTAGCACATGGTTTCTTTTTCTCATGATATAATCCAACCAAATCAGATGCATTCTTGAAGGACTTTAATTTAACTTCATTCTTCTCTAGCTTCTCCATTAACACTGCTTCAATCTCATTTGCACACTTGAGCTTGTTCTTTAAGTATGCATTTTCCTGTTTCACAGTTTCAAGCTCTACCATCAACAATTCAGTTTCTTGTTTCTCATTTTTAAGCTTCTCATTTATCTTTGTTAGTCTGCTAACCTCTTCATTAGTAGCAGCCATACTTGTATGAATGTAAAACATTTCTGTGCTCATCTTTTCAACAGTTTCCTTATATTGATTCACATTTAAATCAATGGTGGTAAGAGCCGATACCTGTATTTTTGATGAGGATGACTCTCCTTGCTCTAAGGCCATTAATGCATAATTTCCAACTTCCTCATCTTCATCATTATCAGAATCATCCCAACTCTTTCCCTCTGCAATATAAGCTTTGCTTTATTGTTTCTTCAGAAGAGCTTCATACTTTGCTTCCAGTTGAAGATAAGCTTTGTCTTTCTTTGCTTTCTTGGGTTTCCTGTATTCTGTAGAAAAATGGCCTAGCTCATCACAGTTATAGAACCTTATCTTTGATCTGTCAATAGATCCAGTTTTGTAGCCATTTTTTCTATCAAGTGTTTACTTCCCTTTTCCTTTCCAGCTGCTGCCTTTGTTGAATAATTGTCCTTTTCCCTTGAATAATCTTGGCTTCTTTACTCTAATGTTAGAGTACTTTCTTTCCAGATAGACCATAGATTGATCTAGCTCATCAAGTTCATCCAGGGTGTAGAACTCATCTTCTTCCAATTCCAGTATGACTTGATCCTGTGAATTATTGTTTATTTGCTCACTAGTTGAGACACTTGGAGTCTGGAATCTTGGCTCATCATTAGAGGTCTAGCTTTCATTAACAATAAGAGAACTTGAACCATCTACAACATGCCCTTGACCATCTCTTAATGATTTTCTTTGAATCATTTCCAGTTCATATGTTTTTAAGATTCCATATAGAACTTCCAGAGTTAATCTGCTCAAATCTCTCCCTTCTCTGATTGCTGAGTTTTCCATTCCAAATGGCCAGGGAGCGTGAGAAAAAACTTCAAGTTCACTTCTTCAGCTTTATAATATTTATCATGTAGCTGTAAGTCATTAATCAACTTGTTAAACCTTTTAAACACATCAGTAATGCTTTCCTTTGTCTTAACAATGAAACTCTCATATTGTAAAATCAGCATCCTTCTTTGATTTGACCTAACTTCCTCAGTTCCTTCACACAATATCTCTATCTTTTCTCAGATCTGCTTAGCGGTATCACAGTTGATAATGTTGTTGTACATTACATTGTCAAGTGACTCTATTAAGATCAGCTGCAAGCCACTATCTAGGGAAACTTTTTCTTTCTCAGGCTCAGAGTATTCTAAAGGATCTTTTGGAGCATAATAAGCTAGAATGACCATATCTCCATCTATAGATTCCTCAACTCTAACCATAGGAGTGAAGGGCCCATTCTTGAGAATCTGAATGTATAGTGGATTGGCCATCCTGACAAACAGAAACATTTTCTTCGTCCATATTGTGTAGTTAGTTTTATCAAAAGTAGGGATTTTGATGCTACTAATTTTCTGTGTATTCATTCTTCCAAGATCTTGAATTTTTTTACTTTCAGAATTTGCTCTGATACCACTTGTTAGGTAATGAATTACACACAGAGGGGGATGAATGTGTTTTAGTGTTTTTTTGCTTTTCTTGATTTGTTTAAGGTGATGAACAAAGTAAATTAAATCTTGTAGTGAAATGTGTTGCTACTGAAATTAAACATGATAAATAATGAACACAAATCTTTCAAAACTAACTTAATTTTATATAAAAATTAAGAAAGTCTTGCTACAAAATTTCTAGGCTCTTTGTTAATAAAGAGCTTAACTTCTTCCTTGAGAGAATATAAAATTTCTGATCTAAATTGTTACCACTAAACAAAGCATCCAGTGTTTACTTTATAGAATAGAAAACACTGGTTATTACACAGCATGCAACAACATGTACTAAACCCTATCTTTGGATAACCAAATCTTTCTATTTTTGGCTTAGTTTATCTTTGTTAATCTTGCACGCCTGTGACTTTATTTTTCCAGTTAATCTTGGCCTTTGATCTTGTACTCTTGAAGCTGCTTTTGTACACTTGTCAATCCAACTGATTAGATTGTTTGTTGATTGATAATCTTGAATATTAAACTGGTCTGCACTTTGTACTTTGAGTTTTACCTCAAGATCTCCAGTTTGGTATATAGAGATATTGACATCTCAATAAGTATATTGGCATATCGAGATCTATAATCACTCTATAGTTGTTTTGACTTATCGAAGTTTCTGAGTTCTCTATAAGAGAATCTGACTTGTCGAGATCTCATATCTTCATGTCTTCACTTTGACTTATCGATAACTCTAAGTTCTCTAGTGACAAATAACCCTATCGATATCTCAGAGTTCTCTAGTGAAGTAATGACTTGTCGATATCTCCAATCTTCATATCTTCAATTTGGCTTGTCGATATCTGAGTTCTTTAATAGATTTTCCTGACTTGTCGATAAGTCATTCTGGAGTTCTCGAATGACTTCTCTATAATACTTAATCTGTGACTTGTAGAGAACTTGACTTAGAATATTTTTCCCAAAATAGATTTATTCAACTCCGAGATTCTTCATAATTCTTCTGAGACATGATCTTCTTGATCTTCTTCCAGATAGAATTCTTAGGCTTGATAATATTTACAGAAAAAGACTCCAGTCTGCCTTGAACATTTTTACAGACTTAAGTGTTACAATACACAATGCAAACATAGATTATCATGCAACTTACTTAGGGTTGTTAATTTGACTTAGTCTTGTTATTGTACATGCATGTCTTGCACAACACATTTATATCGAAGTAAATTAAGAATTAATAAATTATAAAAGGAATAATCGATAGAACATAAATATTAATAATCCAAATGTCTTAAACTAAAACATCTTAATATTGTCTCTAGGGCACAAACATTAATAACGATAGCATTTAAGGATAAGGCTAGGCGAAGAGTATGAGTGGTTAAGTTATCCAGAGGTCTAAAAAAGGAATCTATGAAATTTGATGAAGTGGGTTCGAGTTAAAGTTGTTTATTGAGATTCAGTTATAAATCGGGTTTGTAAATAATGTACTAGTGATTCTTTT
The DNA here is from genome assembly GCF_009905375.1 of Apium graveolens. Lineage (NCBI taxonomy): Eukaryota > Viridiplantae > Streptophyta > Magnoliopsida > Apiales > Apiaceae > Apium > Apium graveolens. The sequence goes on from NC_133657.1 coordinate 77,586,899, forward strand.
TATCAAAGATGACTTGATGTTGTAAAAAATATAGTTGATTAATAATAGTGGTTGATTCTAATTTCGATGTTGTAACCTATATGTGATCCTATTTTAGGGGTTAAATTGTTTTCTTTTAATTCTTTTCAAATGTTCAGGTTTTTAAATTCTTTGATTTCTATTATCCTTTCAAAAATACAGGTTTTCAAAAGTGTTTTTAAGTGTTTTCATGTGATGACGTCAAATCCAGGCCCCTGGATTTGAGGGACGTCACACACACAACTCTCCAACTATCTCTCTGAATGTGGACATGATTTCTACATCAGTTCCTAATTCTCCATCTCTTAAACTCATAGAGGAGCCTCATACTCAAACTGGTGATCATCATCTAATTGATGATTTGTTGGATCACTTGCTAATTCTTTCACAAATTGTTGAGGGCTCTGTGCACCAAAATTTAAAATCAATCTCCACAGACTCCACAATAGTTTCAACTTCTAATTCTCTTATTTCTTCTTCATCAACGGATATCCATCATCCATTGATAAGTGATTGTCCTTCAATGGATATGCTTCACAATAGTTCTCCGGTGATAGTCACAACTACACCTTAAACTGCTATTTCACAACAGTTGACAGTCACTGCACAAACACTTGATATCTCTACATCTATAACAAGTGCAGATGACTTAGTGGTTTTCCAATTACTTCTAGGTTTGAGGGAAGAGAGTGAATTGAGTGAGAGGCTGGGTTGCTCCTAGAAAAAAAAAGAGGATGGGAGCTCAATAATGCATACTATTTCTTCCAGTGTGGTAAAAGTGAGTGAGAGGAGTTCCACCTTAGTAGATGAAGGTGAGGGTGTGAGGATAGTGAGCCAGGGGGAGCCCCTGATGCAATAAATTAGAGAAATTGATAGAAAAGCAGGTACTGAAGAAAGGATGGCAGCTATTGCAAGTGAGTCAATGAATGTCAGTGTTGCTAAAAAGGAAAGACTATATCAGCAATATTACAGAGCTATTATAGATTCTATTTCCTTGGATGCTGAGACATTTACTCATCTTGTGACAACCTATTAAACATTGGTTGTTCAGGGCAATGAGGAGGTAGAAAGAACATTGAATTTAGTACACACAACTCAATCAATGTAATGGGCCAAAGATGCAATTTCTAACATGCCTCCTACAAGTGATGATGATTTTAAATTTGGATATGAATTTGATGATGTTGATGAAGACTTTGATGAAGAAAATGGTATGTACGAGGGGGGAAATGCAGGCCCTAGTTCTACAACTGATACTCCTGATTAGATGCTCATCAAGGAGTTCATCTCTCATCACTTTAACTATATTATTTTTAAGATCATCAACCAGACTTAAAAAGCTTTAGAAGCTACTTCCAATATTGGTACAAGGTCTCTTCTGCAAGCCTATTTAGAGTCTCTCCAACTTCATAAAATTCAACAACTCAAACAAGCTCTAGATATGGATGATCTCAAAAACTCTATTGATGAAGTCAAAAAGGACATGTACAACAAGCTAGATAAGAAGCCTCCTAAAGCAATAATGAGAGAATGACAGAAAAATATCAAAAAAGAAAGTGACCTATCAAGAAAAAGTTGAGGCCTTGGGTACAAGAATGACCAATATTGAAGATTCTTTGGCTAAGATACTTCAAGGTCAAGAAATCCGTACTCAGTTTTTCCAACAACTGATGGCTGCACAAACTTCAGCCTCTACATCTCTTCTTGATGATAACAAAAAGGGGGAGAAGGATGTGCATTTACAAGTCACAAAGTTAATAGTTCCTTCTATTACTTTGCCAAAGCCACCAGTAAAGGGGGAGCTGGACAGCGTAGACCTGATTAACCTAGCTGCAACTAATTTGAAGCCTAGAGAAAAGAAATAGAAAATAGATGAAAGGATAGCTCAAGTTTTTGGTTCAACTGCAAAACCATCAGAATCTGTGAAACATATCACACAGTTAAAGTTTCTCACATTAGATGAATTGAAGTTGGGAAAAGGTGCAAAGGGAGAAATATCAATTATAAATGAATTCAAGCCCATTGTGGTGCTCAAGCATAAACCTTCAACTTTCAGATTTACTAGAAAATACCCAGTGGAGCTAGATTATTCACCTCAAAGGCCTGATGAGCAAAAACTCATAAGAAAATCAATTACTAGCTACAAGACCACCAATGATGCAGTTTTGAGAAAGAGAATAGTAAGAATTTAAAGACATGGAGAAATGATATGTATAATGAGTGGACATCCAAAGTTTATAGAAGCAAAGAAAGAGGAAGCCTTAAGGTTAAAGCCACAGTCAAAGAAAAAGGAAAAGGAGGCTGCTAAGGAAGCTCAAAAGAAGATTGAGAAGTCTGCTAATGACACTGAAAAAGAATTGACTGATGAAAAGAAAGAGAAGTCTGAGTGGCAAACAGATAAAAGAGTAAAGGTGAGAGCTAAGAGGCCAATCAAAATTTTAGAAGAGAAGAGTGAGCCATCTCAATCTATTCCTACAACTCAATCAACTGTGGCCAATGTAGAACCAGTTGAAATCAAGGTGTATCCTGAGTAAACTGTCATAGTGAACCAAGAGTGCCCAAGGAAGAACCTATAGATTGGGAGAGCTTACCAATCCCTGATTTGAAAATCCCTTTGCCAACTAAAAAAAGGACTCCAAGAAGGAAGAAGAAGCCAACCCTACCTTCAACTAAAGCCATCTCAAAACCACAAAAGCCTACTATCAACAAAGATGATCAACTCTACATATGTGACATCAAATAATTCACTAATATTCAACTCTACTTGGATATATTAGAAGAAGTAAGAGGAATTGATGCTTCTACTAAATTTTCAGAGAGATTGGTCTTCAAATACAGGGGTGGTTATGAGAGGATATGGCCACTCCACAGGATTCTTGAGGAAATCTACAATGTCTTAGTCAAGTTATTTTTTGCAATAAAAAAAGACTTTGGGTTCACGAAGGTTGCTAAATCAGAAATACTCCAAAAGATAAGTCAAATCAGACAAAGCTGGAGAGATCCTAGTGCACTACCAAGCGTTCTAACTTTCCAAATACTGGAGATAAAGTGCACATGAAACCTTACTGGATCATGGAGTTTAGAGATGATAAGTATGTCAAAATATTTTTCAGATTTGAAAACCATCTTAAAATCTCAAGTAATGAAACTCTCAAGGAGAAGCAGGAGATGCTGAATATCAATGAAGAAAATGAAGCTAAATTATACAGGAAACTTCAACTCCAAATTGAGGAAAACAATGAGAAGTTAGGAAGGAAAAGAAGGGAATCAAGGAAAAACAAATCATCTGCTCAGACTATAGGAGCACCTTGATAATGGCATGTAAACTTCTTTTAACCTTATTTGTACATTTCTGTTATAATGCAAAACTTTGCAAATTATCTACTTTTCAATGTATTATCTTTATAGGGTGTTTTGTTATCATCAAGTCAGCCTTAATTTAAGACTATAATTCAATTAGATATAAATAGGGGGAAATTGTTAGTAATATATTGTAGTCTTGATGATAACTCACCAAAATACTTTAAGTAGAATTGTTAAGTGTCAATTAGTAGCCTTCAACGGATAACCATAATTTATTTATCCTTTGAAAAGTAGCTTACATGAATAAGTATGTAGCACATTCTGTACACTATGATAGTTGGGGGATTTGGTAGTAGTTATTATAGTTTCTAAGTCATGTTGACTATTAGCAAGATATACAAAATAGGTGGACTAAGTGTAAATATAAAATGCCTTATAATTTTGTATAAGTGAAAAAGTATCAACTGCTAAAGAAACACCTTCAACTGCTAAACTACAAGTTTCAACGGATTACTCTACAAGTTTCAATAATGTTAGGTCACACACACTGTAGAGGGGGGTGAATACAGTGTATAGCACAATCAAATCGAATTCTAATAACACAAGTAACAGAAAACAGACTTTATTCAAAACAATAAACTCTGTTACAGTATGGAACTGTCCTCTCTCAGTGATGAACAAATATCACGAGAGCTGCTAGGGTTACAATGAATAATCTTCTCGATAATGATAACACTTATAGTGTAAACCCTATGTCTGTGTTTATATACTACACAGTTACAAGATAATCGCTAATTGATATGAAATATAATTCTGCTTCCTAAAATATATCAATCAGATATCTTTTCTTCCAAGTATTCTATTCTTCATAGAATTCCTTCTTCATGCATATCTCTTCTTACGTTTGTCTTGATCTTCTTTTCCTTTCAATCAGCCACCTTCCTTATCTGAATGTTTCCTTTAAGTCCTGATATTATCTTCTGATAAATATCTCCTGAACCTTAAATACTGATGACTTAAGTTCTGACTTCAGTATAAGTGCTGATTTCAGTTAAGTACTGATTTGTCCTGTTTAAGTAAGATCTGAAAACTAAACATAAATCATATTAGACATGACATTATCAAATATATCTAACAGTATCCCCCAACTTGTAAATTAGCATAATATACAAGTTAACAGATATTTGATGATGTCAAAAATCTTAAGTACAAATGCATGAGAATTTGACTAGATAACTACAACTTACAGTCCTTAAAGCTTTACCAACTTTAACTTCTGATAACAACCTCAGTCTGTATTCATATCAGAATTTGAGCAGTTGTAGATCTTGACTTGGCTTCACTTTCTGATCTCTCTGATGGCAGGAGTTGTTCTGAGATAGTTCTTTAACAAACATCTCTCCGCATATCTGAGTTCATCAATCATCCTCCTTTTAGCATCTTTAAGTTCTGTAAAATCTTCACCAGTTTGAAAGATTGCATCCCTGAGATCATTAATTTTAGCTTTCCTTATGTCCTGATCCAGTCTGATCAAATATGCCGTGTCAGACTCAAGATTGTATTCCACAGCCTTGTAACCCAGAAAGGTAGTTATAATCTTAACAGAGTTAGGCTTCATCTCAACAATATCCCCCTTGTGATCTCTGTACTTTGGAAGATATGTGCTGTCAGACTTTACAGAATAAAGGCTTTTACTAGTCTCTGAATTTGACTCTTCAAATAATTTGCAGCACTTTCTGTTATTTTGTCATTCACTTGAAGTAAGAATAATACATGTTCCAATTCTTCAAAATACTTCAGTGGAATGGCATTTTCCCTTATATGATAAACCCTACCATCTGTCATGAAGTATAACAAGATGTGTTCTTTCAAGTAGGTATGGTAAACCATCTGTACAGATTCTAGTTGATTCAATCTTTCAGGAGTTGCTCCAATACCTGGTTCACTTAAGGAAGTTGGATCATTGGTTATGTTCTGTATTCTTCTTTCATCAGCACTATCCAATCCATATTTATCTCTTGCTTCCTTTCCAGTAACCACTCTTGCTTCAAAACCACTTGATGCAGTCTTCAAAGGTTGAGTCTGTTTGGCTTTGGTGAATCCTGGTCGGAGTAACTTTGAAGGTTAAACATGAGCAATGTCAGAGATTTCCTTTGTTTTATCTTCTGATATCAAGTTAACTTGAGCTATGTCAGAGGTTACTTGCTTCTTTGAGATATCAGAACTAACTATATCTTTACTCTGAACAACTTGAGCCATGTCAGAGGTTGTCTTAGAAATTTTTCTTGAAGTCAGAGCAAGATCAACATCTTCAACAGTAATTTCTTCATCCACAGGAGGCATATAAACCTTGATAGGTTCACCAACTTTCTCTTTGCCCTTGGACCTTGGATCTATCTGCAATTATGATTTAGCCTTGGTTGCTTCAGGATTTGTTCTTTCTTTTATCACAATGCCTTTGGCCTTTGGAAGTTTCTTTTTACCAACAGAAGCTTCAGATTTAGATTTGACTTTTTCTGACTTAAGTCTAGCTTCTTCTTCCATCAGACTCTCAAAGTCCATTCCTGGATTTTCTTTCAGAAATAGCTGTCTTGATATTTCTTCATCAAGATCCAAAAGTTCATCAGAACTTATCCTTTTACCAATAGCAGAAGTAATTCTTTTTCCAGCATCAGAACTTGTCCTGTGACTTGTAATTTCAGCTCTTCTTGATGAGAAACTTCTACCTTGACCATGATCTCCACCCATTCCAGAGTTTCCCTGGTCATCTTTTTCATCATCCTTCCCCTTCAGTGTCTTAACAGTTTTACATTTGGACTTAATTACTTTCTCCCCCTTTTTGGCATCAGCAGGTAAGAGAAGAGAGACAAGCAATTCCACTGAGGCTTGGATTTCATCGAGTTGAGATTGCTGAGAAGCTTGATTTTTCAAAATATCATTAATCTGAGACTGTTGCTTCTCTTGGGTCTTCTCAATGTAAGCAACTCTGTCAAAGGTAGGTTGGAAGAATTTTTTCTTATCAAGTTTTCGAGTCGTTTCTTGCTTGAGCAATTCTTCCTGAATTTTATGTAACTCTGCATGAGTTGTTGAATGGAGACCTTGAAGATGTCTAGTACTCAATGCAGTGACTCGAAGCTGTGTCTTGAAATCATCATTAATTAACATTTCATCAGCTTTTGCCAAGTGCTCATCAAGAATCTTTTCAGATGGAACAAAGGTAACTGAGTTACATTCCTTATATCACTCCTGTCCTCTAGGAGTTTCACTCCAAGGTACTGGTGCTGCTCTTGTAACAAACTTCTAAACTAGTTCAGATTTATGAACAGTTTATTGAGGTGCATGTCCTGAAGGACCAGCTTCATCAGCATCTGCATTAATAGCAGCATCACCAGTAGTATCAGTATTTGAAGCATCAGAACTGACAGAATCAGCATCTTCTGATAAAACAACAGTATGAGAAGCAATTGAGGCTTCAACATCATCCTCTAAGTGCTGATCTGTTTCCAAGTTCTGATCAACAGCCATATCCTGATGCTCACCTATATTCTGATCATCAACATCTAGATGCAGAGAAGGTGTTGTAGACAATTCTGGAGTTTGAGTAGCATCAGTAAAAGGTGTTTTTGATGGATTAATTACTGTTGGAGCTTCTAAGTAGAGAACCTCAGGCACAACCAGGTTGTGAATATCAATTTCAGCACTTGTGCCTGGGTCTACAGGAGATACAGTTTCATGTACAGGAGACACAGATGGTGTGTTTGCCTTGTCTGTAGCAGCTTCCTGAGTTGGGGACAATGGAGAGGGAGATGCAGTAGCTTCACAAAATTCTGGTTCTTTTAAGATCAGAGATTCCTGATCTAATTCCTTAGCTGCTGCTTCCTCATCATCTGAAGCTGGCCTTTTAGCTCTCTGTTTCTTGTATCTCTTAGAAGGTGGGGATTCCTTGGGAGGTTCAGCATAAGTCATTCTTCTAAGCCTTTTGAGAAGCTTAGATCCTCCAATTCCAGAATCCTTCTGAGAAGGGACCTGCTCAGTTTCTTTAACAACAGGTTCTGTTGCAGAAACTTGTTCCTCACTATCAGACTCATCTCTTAGAACAATCCTCCTTCTCTTATGTGGTGTCTGAGGGACAGTCTTTGTCCTCTTGGGCTTGGAAGATAAAGGCTTCACAGTATGTGCTGATGATGAAGGTTGAGCTATCTGTGAAGGTTTGAGATGTGATCTGATAGAGGATTGAGGCATAGATGTATGAGTGGTATGTTCTGATGGTTGTTGTGGTGTTTGGGATGTGGTGGTAGGTTGTACATCAGGATAAACAGATCTATAGGTTTGAGGATCAACATTTACCAGGATCTGTTTTACAAACTGAGGAATCTGTAAAAGTCTAACCACCATTTTCTTAAGATCAGTATTTACCAAGTCATTAAAAGCTCATTTTGCAAGTTTAAAGGGTGGAAATAAGTCAGTGGTAGGTTGGGGTTCATCAGCACAACATAAATTATATATAAGCTGACAGAATCTAGTAAAGTAGACAACATTCCTATCCTCTGTCATCCTATCCCCTATAAAACCTAGCACAGCACTTGTAAAATCAAAATGAGTTTGGTTAATAATAGCATACCCGATGTGCTGACTCATTATTGGAATGACATCAAAGTTGGAACACTTATTCCCGAAGGCTTTAGTGATGCAGTCGAAGAAAAAGCTCCATTCCTTTCTGATATGTGCTCGTTTCAACTGTCCAAGCTTAGCCAAACTCTTCTCATACCCCAAATTGGCCATGAGCTGTTGTAGAACTGGTTCCTCCGGTGTTGAGAAAATGCAGCCGTCTGGTAAATGTAGAGCTTTACGAACTGTTCCACGAGTTACCACATGTTCAACATCATTGACTTCAAAAACAATGTTGGGAGTACCAGTAGCACCACCATTATCAAAATACCCAGTCCGCCAAAACGTCAGAACTTGTTGGCTTGAAAAGACTGGTGGCTGGGTCAATGCATACCCAATTTCACTGTGTACAAGAAGAGCTTGCATAAAGTGCAACTCAGATGGAGCTTCATCATGATTTAGGATTGCAGCATAGTTGTTGGGAACGAACTTGGCTCTATCTATAATCAAATCCTTAGGTGCCATGAGAAAAAAATTGAGAATTAAGGTTGCCTGGAAGGTATTTGATAAAATGTTTGTATGAAAACCAACGTCAGGAGATGAGAGAGAGTAAAAGTAAAGAAAGAGAGATAAAGTGTAAAAGTAAATAAAAGATTGTATAATCTTATCTCTCTCTTACTTATACATGGTTAAAAAAAATAACCGTTGGACACCTGTCAGACATGCAGCAATAATGAATAGTTAATGGGCACGGGAAAACAGTAATCATTACTTATCACAAGCAGTTTTTCATGGAAAAACCGTTCCACTTACCAAGTAATCCCATTAATTGAGGTAATTCAGTTTTAATTCAAAATTTAAACTGTTCCCGCTTATTTAATCATTTTCACTGCAAAACCAATATTCTGTAAAAATATTTAAGTGTGAGAATGACCAAAAAAATAAATCAAGTAAACAAGTACTGATATTTTAAAATCAAAACTTAATTTATATCAGTAAATAAAATGGTCATCAGAATATGGATATATCAGGATTTAAAAATGCAGCAGAATTTAAAACATCTCAAAGACAAAATCTTCCAAAAATATAAAATTCTATTAATATATTAAGAGAATACATTCATGAAATTGAAATTTACATCAGAACATTACAAGACTGTCCTAAGCTACAAACTCCAACATCAACAGCTTTTGTCCTTGGCTAAGAAGCCGGACAAAGCTAACGATGAAGAAAAATAGGAAGAAGAAAACAAATTATTTCTTCTTCCGACTCTCTATAAAAAGAATAGCGAGTCGAATGATTCGCTCTTGTTGGCGGAGAGCTTCCAGCCTTTCTTCTTCCAATCGCTCCAGATGGCGATGGTAGTCCATGTAAAAGAACAGGAGGTGTGTGAGAACCTCCTGGGGAACCGAGTCCCAAATCTCATCAGGAATGACAGTTACGTGCCATTCCTGCTGCCAGTCCTCACAGCTCAACTCCATATTGAAGGTCTCATAGTTTAAAAACATATTGTAGTTGACCATGATTGTGTTGGTATGAAGGAAAAGAGAGTGAGTATGTGAGAAAAGAAATGATGTGTAGGCTGATTTGAGGTGTTGGTTTATATAGGCAATAGAATGCCAAGAGACGCAAGGAAATTTAATGCTGACAGGTAGAAATAATTCTACCTCGTCTCCCTAGACTGGGAAGAAGAAAAACAGTCATTGGAAGTGTAAAACAGGGTTTAATGCACACAAGAAACAAGTAAATATTACTGTGCATGTACGTGTTCCACTAACCCTAATTGTATTGACTGTTAATATCTCACCGGTACATATTCTGATTTAAAATAAGATTATTTCAGATTTTAACCACAAATAAGTCAAATAGAGGATCAGAATTTAATATCAGCACTTAGACTTATATCAGAAATTAACAGTCATCAGAACATGATTTCTTAACTCGAAAAATGAATGCCTATCTCTGTGATTCTTCACACAAATTCTGATTTCAGTTCTTCAGAACTTATTTATCAGAACTTTCATCAGAACTTGTCCTCAGAATTTATGCAATCTGACACATAAACTGTTCATCTAAAACAACATTGAACGCCACAGTAATTTTCATCATTCATATGGAGTGTAAGTGTGTGCATTAAGCAAAATATTAGACAAAGAGTAAAGTCTGATTCACTTCAGTACATCTTAGAAATAAGGCATAACTAAGAACTTTACTAAAAATCTGTCATTATTCTGAAGTTTACTTTTGAATGAGTTCATGCACGAGTCCACCTCAACTGTTTTGTGCTTATTTTATGCATCTTTTGAAATTCCATTTTACAGTGGCTTCTCAGTGTAAGTGAGTCACGACTGCTTATCAGAATTTATACTATTATCAGAGTATTTCTCCAGTAATCATAAAGTGTGAAAAGTCACCAAGAAAAATAATTATTTGCTTTTCTGATGCATATTACTTAATACCAGCAATGCACTTGGGTCGTCCCTTCCATATTTTTACTCTAGATCTCAAAGGAGTACCTGATTTTTATTCCCTTTTCATTTACTTTTTCTTTTGATGAGTGAGGTTTATCAGCACTTAGTACATCCATCAGATTTACTAACATCAGAACTTAACAGATGAGAAGCATTATTCTAGTTTTTGACTTAGTAATAAGATAGACAAAGTAAACGTGACTAAGCTCAATATCAGAATTTACTTGTGTCAATAGATTTCCACATAAATAATTACTTCTAACATGGGATCTCTAGTATGTTAAAGACTACTAGGTCAACATCTAGCACAGTTATCCTCATAGGATTGAACAGTCACGGAAATAGTCAGTTCACTATCAGAGTTTAGAAATTCATATCAAACAACAATCAGTACTTAAACAATTTTCAATTAAGCACAGAATACACAAAGAGAGTTGAAAGGCATATGTCATATCCTATTTGTTTATTCGAGGATTTAACTCAACTCAAATAAGGATGTAACAAGTAAATAATGGTTCTATCGTCAGAGAGATCTCTCAAAGTAACATATGTCAAAGGATTAAGTAACATTGTTCATCTACAGACTTGAAGACTTAATTCACTGGAAGAAGCTCAAGAAATTGATCAAGCCTCAGTGATATAAATCAAGATTGTGGATTTAATCAATTTACAGAGATCTCGCCAGGGTATCAATTAATTACAGGGATTTAATCTAAAGAAAATCAAGACATGAAGAAACATCACAGAAGTTAGTCATTCATGAACCAGACAGTACATCGAGTGTCAACATTGAAGTGGTGAAATGGATTCATGATTTTCAGAAGATTGTCAGAAGAATGGTTGTTGTTCAAAAATAATATTAATTCTCTATTTATTAATTAAGTCGTATAATTTAATTAAGAAAATAAATTATATCTGCAAAGATTAATTTATTGATTAATTGGATTAATTGATTAATTAATTCTGAATTAATATTATGGTTTTTCAGAATTGATTTTGAATTTAAATTCAAAATTAATTCAGTAAGTCAATCTTTTGTATTAGTATGACAATCGGTATGACAATCAATAGTCATACTGAAAGTCATGCCAGTTCATTTAGATTGTCTTGCCGAAAGTCATGCCAGTTCAATAGATTGTCCTACCGAAAGTTCTATCGTTTAAAAGGATTATCTTGCTGAGCTAACAGGATTGTCTTGCCATTTAAATCAAGGATTGATTTAATATAAAAGAAGCAGCTGATTTTCAACAGACAGTGCATTGAATATCAAATATACAGAAGAATACGGAACCAAGAAAACAGCAGGGAACTTATTGCAATTTCTCAGATCATTAATTTCTAGTATTCATTGTTAAATCTAAACCACTAGAAATCCTTTTCCTGTTCTTGTGTAACTATCTAGCGGATCAAAATCCCTAGAACTTAATCTCAAATTGCTTTTAGCATTTGATCCTTTTTATTTCAAAAATAAAAAAAGTTCATGTCGAATTTATTCTAGATTTGGAATAATTTATTTGAGATTAATCTCTTATAAACGATACCGTTGTTGTAACACCTTTCAAGTTTAATAATAGTTTTATTTAACTTGAATTTTGTTTCACTTTTTTATTCCGCATTTTATTCGATTAAACGGTATAGTTTGTATTCAACCTCCCTTCTACAAACATATTGAGACCTAACAATTAGTATCAGAGCCTTCTGATTAACGAACAAATCAAGATCCTAGACTTTTGTGATTCTTCCACTCCTTGAATTTTTATTTACTCAAAAATTCATAATGACTACACAAAAAGTTAGAACCGTTAAAATTCCACTATTCGATAAAGAAAATTATGTTATGTGGAAGAAGAAGATGCTATTGTTTTTACAAGTTGCAAATCCCAAATATCTGGAAGTGTTAAAGAAGGGTCCAAAAATTCCGATGGTTATTGAACCAGAGGTAATAGAAAATGATGTGGTGATTACCAAAGCTAGAACTTATGTAAAGAATCCTGAGGATTTTTCTCCTGCTGAAAAAGAAGAAGCCTCCCTGGATAGTAGCCTTCAATTAATTTTAGTTGATTCCCTTGATCCCTTAATGAATAGACATGTGATGAACTGTAAAGATTTCAAACACATCTGGGAAACTATTGAGGTAATTAATGAAGGCACAGAGGAAGTTAGGGAGAACAAGTTAGAAATCCTAACCTCTGAGTATGAATACTTTAAATCCAATCCAGAAGAAGGAATCACTGAAGTGTTTGAGAGGTACAATGCATTGATCAACAACTTGAACATTAATGGTAAATACTATTCAATCAGGGAGGTCAATAAAAAGTTCCTTTTAACACTGCCAACTCATTTCGAACATAGAATCACTGCCACAAGAGAAGCAAGAGATCTGAGTGAGATTTCTTTGGAAAGGCTCTTTGGTGTGTTAAAAACCTATGAGTTGGAGCAGATTCAGCAGAAGGAAGTCTACGAGAAAGGAAGAGTGGTCAGCACGTCTACTGCTCTAGTAGCTGAAGAACAACAACAACAACCACAACAACAACAACAATCTCAACAATCAGAGAGAATGGTACAGTCTTCCAAGGCTGAAGAAAATATGATAGTAGAAGAATTTGATCCTCCTACTACAAATCAATCATGAGATGATTTTTATTCCTTGGAAGAACTGGAGCAATTGGAAGATGAGTCAATGGCCCTGATTGTCAAGAGATTCTCCAATGTCAGATTCAAGAGGAATCCCAAGTTCAAGTACAAGTCCAACTACAACAGATTCCAGAAAGGTGGATCTGCATCCTCTAACACTAGTAGTGGTGGGTACAAAACAGGGATGGTTGATCGAAGCACCATTCGATACTTCAACTGCAATGAGTTGGGACACTTTGCCACAGAATGCAGGAAGCCAAAACAAGTTAGGAAGAACTCTTATGATTCTAATCAGAAGAGTAAATCTGAAAGGGATTACCTGGCAAAGGGAAGAAGCTGGGATGATACTGACAGTGAAGATGAAGAAGTTGGGAATCTTGCTCGCATGGCTAGTGATGCAAACACCTCATCGTCAAGAAAAGAGGTAAAATTTACTGATGCTGAATTAGTTTATCATCTAGGAGGTTCCTTAGATTGTGCTCGTCGTGATAATGAAATGTTAAATCAACATCAAAGACCTTGAGAAAGAGGTCAATGAACTAAGACTTGTGCACATTAATCAAGACAAATTAAAAGAACAAGTATCTTTTCTAGAGAATAGAGTTGACTGTTATAGACAACTCGAAACTATTCTCAAAGACAAGATCACCGGTCTTGAGACTAAGGTTAAAGCATACTTTAATTCTTGTTCGAAGTCTAAAGAGTTTTATAATAAGCAAGCTGTTAATCAAACATCTGGAATAGGTTTTGATTACAATGTTGTTATTGGAAAATTAGGCATAAACTCCCCTCCTCATGTCTGTGCTAAAGGTAGGGAAGTACCACATGTGCTTAAGGGTGTTGATGAACCCCTCTATAAAAAATCAATTGCTGAACCATTTGATGAGACCTCATTTATTATTCAAGAATAAATCCGTGCTGAAGATCTTGCTAATGAGAAAGTTGTTTCCAAGTCAAGTGTGTCAAAGGTTCCAGTCAAAGTTGTGAAAGCAACTGAGACTAACTCAGACACACATGAGTTGGATAACAAAAATGCCATGTGTACCATGCATAAGTTGCCTGTTGTTAATCCCTCTCATAAAGCATGTGGTGTTCCTGATTGTATGTCTTGTACTTTTAATTTGATGTATGCTTATTTTAATGGTAAGCAAGTTTCTAATGATAAGACTACTCCTCATCAACATGTGAATAATAGGAAGCATGATAGTTCTAAGACTGCTAATCCTCCTAAAGCTAGAAAGGAGACATTTGTGCCTAAGCCTAAACAGAAATTTGTTAAGGCTGTTTACAAGGTCAAATTTCCAGTCATTGAAAAAGTTGAGAACATTAAAGTTAAGAATGTTGTTTTTCCTGATAAAGGCCAATTTTACAAGTATGCTGGACCCAACCAAGCTTGGGTTCCGAAGAAGGTCTAATCCATTTGTATTGCAGGGCATTAAACAGGTTCAACCGGTAGTGTGGATTCTTGACAGCGGATCGTCAAGACATATGAACGGAGATAGAGCCCTGCTATCAAATGTGGTTGAGAAAGCTGGCCCAGTGGTTACCTTTAGAGATAACAGCAAAGATCTAACTGAGGGATATGGCTGTTTGCTAGCTGGTAATATTATCATTGAAAATGTGTATGTTGTGCAAGGACTTGAACACAACCTGCTTAGTATTAGTCAGTTCTGTGATAACGGCTATAATGTTTTATTCGACAAGCTGAAGTGTCAGATTCTGCACAAGAAAAATGAAAAACCCTCCTTGATGGGAATCCGGAAAGGAAATCTGTTCGTAGCTGACATGAACTCTGGAAGCAATCTTGAAGTCAATTGTTTCTATTCAAAGGCATCGTCAGATGAGAGTTGGCTATGGCACAAGAGACTTTCCCATCTCAATTTCAAAATAATGAATTCTCTTGTCAAAAGAGAATTGGTCAGAGGTCTGCCTCAGCTGGAATTTTCCCCAGAAGGACTGTGTGAGGCTTGCCAGAAAGGAAAGTCAAAGAAAGCAAGTCACAAAGGCACTGACACATCCTCCATAACTGGTGTTCTGCAATTATTGCACATGGATTTATTTGGACCAGTTAATGTTCTTTCGATGTCAAAGAAGTGTTACTGTCTTGTGATAGTTGATGACTATTCCAAGTATACGTGGGTTTTATTCCTTCACTCTAAGGATGAAACACCACAAGTTGTGATTGATCATATCAAGTTGATCGAGTTAGATTCTAATGTTCCTGTTAGAGCAATAAGGTCAGATAATGGAACAGAATTCAAGAATTCACTTCTCAATAGATTCTGTACAGACAAAGGGATTACCAGATAATTTTCAGCTCCTAGAACCCCTCAGCAAAATGGAGTGGTAGAAAGGAATAATCGTACATTGATTGAAGCTACAAGAACGATGTTAAGTGAATCAGGTCTTTCAATGTACTTTTGGGATGAAGCTGTCAATACTGCATGTTATACTCAAAATCAAACTCTAATCAATAAAGACTTCATGAAAACTCCTTATGAGATTATGAATGAACAGAAACCTTCTATCAAATACTTTCATGTATTTGGTGCCAGATGCTTCGTGCTCAAGGATGGAGATGATCGTCGTGGTAAATTCGAGGCAAGGGCATATGAGGGTATTTTTGTTGGATATGGAAGAAGATCATACAGGGTGTATATCATTGATCAACATAAAGTAACTGAAAGTGTAAATGTTACATTTGATGACACTAAACTCCCTAGTATCCAAACTGAAGATCCTTCTGAGAAACTGAAGTTTGATGATATGTCAGATTCAGAATCAGAACATGATCAAGAACTTGAGGTTGTTGCTGGTGAAGAACCTGTTAATCATGATGATACTCAAGGTAATGGTGATGGAAACATTAGAAACAATGGAGATACCACTGCTACTGACGAAGAATCATCAAGTCAACCTGACAACAACTCAGGGGGAGATGCTGAAGGATCAACTAGTAGGACATAACACCTCAATGTGTTTCGAGGTGAATCATCAAGATCAAATCTTCCAAGACAGACTGTCTTAAATAAAGCTCATCCTTTTGAGTTGATTATTGGTGATCCAGATGTTGGAGTCAGAACTAGACGTGCTACTCAAAATGAATGTTTATTCTCAGGATTTCTTTCTGAGATGGAACCTAAGAAGATTGAAGAAGCACTGACTGATCCAGATTGGGTGATTGCTATGCAAGATGAACTCAATCAGTTTGAACATCAACAAGTCTGGAAACTGGTACCTAGACCTACACACAAGAAAGCTGTTGGTACTCGGTGGGTATTCAGGAATAAACTAGATGAAGATGGTGTGGTTACAAGAAATAAAGCAAGACTGGTAGCTAAAGGGTATTCTCAAGCTGAATGCATTGATTATGATGAAACATATGCTCCAGTGGCTAGACTAGAGGCCATCAAGATATTTCTGGCATTCGCAGCATTCTCTAACTTTAAAGTTTATCAAATGGATGTCAAGAGTGCCTTTCTGAATGGAAAGCTGGATGAAGAGGTGTATGTAGAGCAACCTCTTGGTTTTGAAGATCCAGATCATTTGGATTTTGTCTATTTTCTTTTCAAGGCTATCTAAGGACTCAAATAGTCTCCGAGAAAATGGTATGACACTCTCTCTGAATTTTTTATTGAAAATAGCTTTATTAGAGGTGTCATAGACAAAACTCTCTTTTCTAAAAAGTATAAGAATGATACTATATTAGTCCAAGTCTATGTGGATGATATAATATTTGGGTCTACTAATGATAATCTCTGTAAGAGATTTGCTAAGTTAATGCATAGCAAATTTGAAATGAGCATGATGGGAGAGCTGAAGTTCTTTCTTGGATTACAAGTAAATCAAAGGTTAGATGGAACTTTTATTTGTCAATCCAAGTATCTCAATGAACTCCTCAAAAAGTATAATCTAGAGGATTCTGCATCAGCAAGGACTCCATCAACTACAGCTGTCAAGCTTGGACCATGTGAAAACTCCATTAAGGTAGATGTCACAAGCTACAGAGGTATGATTGGCTCGTTACTCTATCTTACTGCAAGTAGACCAGATATTATGTATGCTACATGCTTATGTGCAAGGTTCCAAGCGGATCCTAAAGATATTCATCTCGTTGCTGTTAAACGAATCTTGAGATATCTTAAGAGAACACCAAATCTAGGTATTTGGTACCCTAAAGAATCTGGTTTTAACCTTGTTGGATATAGAGATTCAGATTATGCAGGAAGTGTTGTTGATAGGAAAAGCACCTCGGGGAGTTGTCAATTCCTAGGTAGCAGACTAGTCTCATGGTACAGCAAGAAATATCAAACAGTTTCCAATTGAATGGACGAGGCTGAATATATTGCTGCTGGAAGCTCCTGTGCTCAGATCTTGTGGATTAGGAATCAGCTACGGGACTATGGCTCTGTATTGAACAAAATACCTATTTTATGTGACAATACAAGTGCAATAGCCATCACCAACAACCCTGTGCAGCATACAAGGACCAAAAACATTGACATAAGGTATCATTTCATTAGAGAGCACGTCATAAATGGTACTATTGAACTATTTTTTGTTCCAACAAAAGATAAAATAACAGATATTTTCACTAAACCTCTTGACGAATCCACATTTACCAGATTAGTTGGTAAATTGGGTATGTTGAATAACTTTAGTGATTAAACTTGTTAATATCTAAAATCTGTTCTTGAATGAATTTACAAATGAATTTTTCATAAATGAAAATTTCATTTGCAAATTTATTTTATCATATTTTCCATAATTCTTGCTTATTTCTATGTAAGTTTTATTATCTTATCTTATTTATTTATTCTACTTGTTAATTTTAATATCTCAGATTATTTTATTTTCTCTAAAAATATTTTTCTATGAATTTTATTTGCTAAAATTCAACAGAAATCTACTTTTGGAATAAAATATAATTACTTCTGAAATATTTTTGTATATATATTCTGTAACTGTAAGTGTATAATTGTTTTATTACTAAAATGACAATCGGCAAGATAATTGAAATTGTCTTGCTGAAAGTCATTTCAGTATATTTATGTGTTTAATTATATGTTCAGATTAATTTTATACTGGCAAGACAATCGGTATGACTATCAATAGTCTTGCCAGTAATAAAATTTATATCAGATATATTTGTTTTTATTTTGTACTGGTATGACAATCGGTATGACTATCAGATTGTCATACCAGTTATATTTTTAGTATTTATTTTTTTATTTCCATTTGCCTGGTATGACAATCGGGAAGACAATCGGTATGACTTTCCTCGATTGTCATACCAGTTGTCCTACTTATTGTCTTTCTTTGTTTTGTAATTATAATCAGTTCATTTGTTTTTCAATTCCAACAGTTTTTTCTCTTGTTTCTCTCTCTCTCTCTCTCTCTCTCTATATATATATATATATATATATATATTCGATCAAACACAAACCGCCATTATTATCTTCTTGCTCGAGTTTTTACTCAGCACACTTTACTGTTATATATATACATATTCGTGTGTATACATACAGTAAGGAAGTGCTATCAATTTTTTTTAAACTATTTTCACTTCGTTTTTTTTGTTCCCTTCAAAATCAGTTTGTGTTTGTTTGTCTTTGGGTATTTTCAGTTAAGTTTATTTTGTGTCTTGTGCGTTTTTCAGACCTTTTATTGTGAGTTAAGAACATTAACGAGATACATTACTTTCTAAATTTTTCGGATATAATTGATTTAATTCGAATTATTAAATTTTTTTAATTAATTCGAATTTTCTTAATATTACTCTTAAAATTCTGAAAGTGTGTGTTTTATTATATTTTTTAATGGCTCTCAATTTCCAAATTGTCTCGCATAATCTTGTTGGTTATTTTAATCCAGAAAAGTGTGATGTGGAAAAATTTAAGCCGTGGATTAGATTTTTAAATGACCATTCGATTGTTAGCTCTGCTATTAAATCAAATGTGCTTTTAAATGTCGATCTGCTCAGACTGATTTGCACAACCTCTACTGTGGCCGATGATTTTAAATCTTTTTCATTCACCGTGGCAAACACACAGTATGTAGTTGATGAAACAGTCGTCAATCGAGCGTTAAATTTTCCAATGGACAATTTCTGTAATTTACCCTCTGAAAATGATATTTCAAACTTTTCCCATGCTATTCACTATCAGGGGGTGATTAATTTAACCAAGTTGTCTAAATCCAATTTGGTTTCTGAATGAGATATTTTCTTCGATACACTTTCCAAAGTGTTTGCCAACTACACTAAATCCAACTTTCACAACATCACTTCCACTCTGTAGTATATTGGTCTTGCGGTTATTTTCAATCAAATGATCAATTTTGGCAAACTACTTTTACCCATTCTTCTGAGACGTCTCACTACTGCTTTACGTGATCATTCTACAAATCGTAGGGTTTCATGCTACTACGCTCGTTTTCTTATGCTTATAGCAGAACATCCTCTCTCACGTGAGCATAAGGCTCTTTTTGCTAACTCTTCAGTAACTGAACCCCCGCCAGTAAGCAAAAAGATTTACACACGCCAAGACACAACCTTCAAATTCATGCAAGTTCCAGTACTTGTATCTGCTTTCATGGCCACTTACATTCCTTTACCAATTTTCAATCTTCCCGGTCATGAACAGCAAGCTCAACCTCCAGTGGTTCAAGCCACCCAGGCTCAAACATCAGATGCTCTTTCACTGCAGGTAATAATTTCTCTCTCACAAACTATTCCTACTTCTGTTGAAAGACCCTCAGTGGTTGATAGGGCTGACCATGAAGTTATAGAACCGCAGCTTCAATCCCAGGTCATAGAGCCAAACACAGAGTCACAACCTATCTCAACCTCTCCCCCACTGTTTAAAATGTTACCTAGAAGGTTAGTGGGAAGTAGTATGTTGTTGGATGTGAATGAACCCTCAGCTCTGCCTCCTCCCAAGAAAAGAAGAACATTTACTGAGGCATCTGAAATCCCATCCTTGTCCTCCCAACAGGAAATGGACTTTGATATGGCCAGTGAACAGTTACTAGAGACATTCTATCAACAGGATGAATCTATTGAAATTCGCCATAGGGCCATGGCATCCTGTACTGAGTCAAGCACACTTCCATTACTCACAATGGAAGTATACATACCAATAGATGATACTCAAGACACAGAGCGAGGAGTGCACATTGAGTCGGTTACAGTGCCTGCCATAGTTACGGCAGAAGAGCAGTCACATGCTTCTGAGGGAAAATCTGACTCTCAGCTATCTTTAATAGAGTCATTTTCTCCCCTCCCAGATCCAACACCTCTGGCTCCCTCACAGGATTCTCCACTCGCAGATTTATCTGGAGAAAGTGGAGGGCAACTCGGTCAATCTATCCCTGAAGCAATTCAGATATCTATTTCACATGAAAAGATAGGTTTGACTGAGGATCGGGACTCGCGAATTCCCATTGCACCACCACTGACCTCTCTTGAAGAGGCTAGGGTGATTTCAATTGCAGGTACAGAAGATCAGCAACAGGAAGACTCCTCACGAGTAATAATATTGAGAGATACACAAGCACGTGAGTTGAGTGAACCAAACAGGAGAGATATTCAGGTGAGTGCACACACAAACACAAACACTGAAAATCTGTTAGCTCAAATTGCTGATTTGAAAGAACAACTTGCAAAAAGTCAGGCTGAGGCTCAATCATTCAAAGCACAAGTGGTTGAACGGTCTTCTTCTTCCACCTCTGTCAATAATCAACTGGCTCTCATCAGGACTGAGATATCAGATTTGAAGACCTCTGTTGTACCAAAGCTTAACTTAATCCAGGCATCTCCAACTTTATCAGCTGAAGACATTTCAAACTTCTGCTCTCTCCATTCAAGAATGACTTCTCTTGAAGACTTGGTTGAAATGAATCATTCACTGGACTCCTCCAGATTTCTGAAGATAGAGACGGGAATGGAACATCTCAATGAAGGGATGAAGCACTTGTACTTCATGATCAAAAAATCTCACTGCCCTAATGACGAACAACGAACTTTATTTGAAGGTCCGTCTGGTGGAGGCTCAGGCTCTGTAGGTGATGGAGGTCATGGAGGGTCTAGAGGAAAGTCTGTAGAGGATTCCTCAACTAAGGGGGAGAATAAAGGGAGAAGTGGAAAGGGAAAAGAAAAAGATTCTTCTGCTGGAGGCACAGGGAAGGCTGATGATGTCTACTATAGTGGAGAACATGATGACTTTGATAATTTTGACATTCCCACTAAACCAGTCTTGGAAGATAAAGATGGTTTCTTTGAAGCTGAGGAGGAAAGTGATTTTGGAGAATGGGAAGAGGAAGCTCAAGTGGATCCTGTTTTTGAGAAAGAGTTTCAGCAACAGCAGTCAGAGTTGAAAAGAAAAGAAGCTGAACTCAAAAAGGTATCCCAGATCATTGATATGAGGAAAAACATTGAACGAACAAAAACTCTTGAAAAGCAACGTCTTCATGACATTAAAGCTAAAGAAAGGAGAAGAGATGTCAAACTGAAGATTGGTGAAAAATGGGATGAAGCTAGGAGAGTACTTGATATGCCTCAGCTGAGCACAAACAATGATAGGCAGTTTCTACATCTTCTTGACAAGTTGGAGATCTCTAATCCAAACAATGACGTGTACATGAATGCTATCAAGACTGAAGTCTCAAGGATCACAGCTGCCTTTGACAGATCTCTAAATGAAATGAGCATATTTGTATATTGTCAGAGGGAAGGATCTTTCAAGGTATCACTTCATCTGTTTGAGAATCGTTCTTTATCAGAGATTTGGGTTCTTCTCAACAAAGTCAAAAGAAGCTCAGAATTGAATGAAGTTCTTCGAGAAAGGCTCAAAGAGTTTGCCAGCAGGGCTAGTCCTCAAGTGGTCAACAATCCTCATCAGGTAAGATTCTTTAAGTCTGACTGTCTTCAAATCTGCTAGCTCGATTCACAATCTCTTAAAGACTACTCTGCTAAGCATCTTGTCTGGATGGAACATCACTTAAGAACTGTCGGATATTCATCCATGTTGAAAACTCAAGCAGCTGATCTGATTCAAGCTTATTGTGAAAAGAATATTAAAAGGTACAATCAGTTCAAGAATAAGCTAAAGTTAGTTGGAGTTCAACCATTCAAACCAGCCAGCTTCACTTCTGAAAAGGATCGTGTCTTTGACAAGGAGTTGCTTCAAGATTTGGAAGAAGGTGAATTCGGAAGGGAAGACAACTGAATTCAATTAGATCAAAACTTAATGTAATATGATTAGAGATTTATGAATCAAGATAGACTAATGTAGTTATATGTTCAGTCTAGAGGAACATCTATCTTGTATTCACTTGTAAATTTCTTTTGAAATCTGGAAAATGTTAAATATAATCCAGAACTTTTCTGCTATTTACTTTGCATTACTGTTTATATCTTTTTCTTATTTGTTAGTTGAGTTATCCTCTAGGTATTTGTTGTTATTGTCTAACAAACAAATAGGGGGAGATTGAAAGGCATATGTCATAGCCTATTTGTTTATTCGAGGATTTAACTTAACTCAAATAAGGATGTAACAAGTAAATAGTGGTTTTATCGTCAGAGAGATCTCTCAAAGTAACATATGTCAAAGGATTAAGTAACATTGTTCATCTACAGACTTGAGGACTTAATTCACTGGAAGAAGCTCAAAAAATTGATCAAGCCTCAGTGATATAAATCAAGATTGTGGATTTAATCAAGTGACAGAGATCTCGTCAGGGTATCAATTAATTACAGGGATTTTACCTGAAGAAAATCCAAACATGAAGAAACATCACAGAAGTTAGTCATTCATGAACCAAACAGTACATCGAGTGTCAACATTGAAGTGATGAAATGGATTCATGATTTTCAGAAGATTGTCAGAAGAATGGTTGTTGTTCAAGAATAGTATTAATTCTCTATTTATTAATTAAGTAGTATAATTTAATTAAGAAAATAAATTATATCTGCAAAGATTAATTTATTGATTAATTGGATTAATTGATTAATTAATTCTGAATTAATATTATGGTTTTTCAGAATTGATTTTGAATTTAAATTCAAAATTAATTCAGCAAGTCAATCTTTTGTATTAGTATGACAATCGGCATGACAATCAATAGTCATACCGAAAGTCATGCCAGTTCATTTAGATTGTCTTGCCGAAAGTCATGCCAGTTCAATATATTGTCCTACCGAAAGTTCTACCAGTTAAAAGGATTGTCTTGCTGAGCTAACAGGATTGTCTTGCCAGTTAAATCAAGGATTGATTTAATATAAAAGCAGCAACTGATTTTCAACAGACAGTGCATTGAATATCAAAAATATACAGAAGAACACATAACCAAGAAAACAGCATTGAACTTATTGCAATATCTCAGATCATTAATTTCTAGTATTCATTGTTAAATCTAAACCACTAGAAATCCTTTTCTTGGTCTTGTGTAACTATCTAGCGGATCAAAATCCCTAGAACTTAATCTCAAATTGCTTTTAGCATTTGATCCTTTTTATTTCAAAAATAGAAAAAGTTCATGTCGAATTTATTCTAGATTTGGAATAATTTATTTGAGATTAATCCCTTGTAAACGATACCGTTATTGTAACACCTTTCAAGTATAATAATAGTTTTATTTAACTTGAATTTTGTTTCACTTTTTTATTCCGCATTTTATTCGATTAAACGGTATAGTTTGTATTCAACCCCCTTCTACAAACATATTGAGACCTAACAAGAGTAATTTCTGTAAATACTGATCATAAAGTCTGATGCATCAGAACAAAAGCTAAGCAGATTTAGAGAAAGAACCTGAAACCATTCCAAGTTCATTTACCAATCTTGTAAAAGTAGCTTCACACAGTGGTTTTGTGAAGATATCTGCTAGTTGTTGATCTGTTGGAACAAAGTGCAATTCCACTGTACCTTCATCCACATGTTCCCTTATGAAGTGGTACCTAATGCTGATGTGTTTTGTCATTGAGTGTTGAACTGGATTACCTGTCATAGCAATAGCACTTTGATTATCACAGTAAATAGGGATTTTAAAATATGTTAACCCATAATCCAGTAACTGATTCTTCATCCAAAGAATCTGTGCACAACAGCTTCCTGCAGCAATGTATTCTGCTTCTGCAGTTGATGTGGAAATTGACTTTTGTTTCTTGCTAAACCAAGAAACCAATCTGCCTCCAAGAAATTGGCAGCTTCCACTTGTGCTTTTCCTGTCAATTTTGCAACCTGGAAAATCTGCATCTGAGTAACCTATTAGTTAAAAATCTGATTCTCTGGGATACCACAGTCCCAGATCAGCTGTTCCCTTACGATACTTGAAAATTCTTTTCACAACTGTTAAGTGAGGTTCTCTTGGATCTACTTGAAATCTTGCACAAAGACAGGTAGCATACATGATATCAGGTCTACTAGCAGTTAGATAGAGTAGAGAGTCTATCATACCTCTATAATCAGTAATATCTACTGATTTACCAGTATCCTTATCCAGTTTTATTGCAGTGGCCATGGGAGTGGATGCACTTGAACAATCTTGCATTCCAAATTTCTTCAGCAAATTTCTGGTGTACTTGGTTTGACAAATAAAAGTGCCTTCTTCATTCAGCTTGACTTGAAGGCCCAGAAAATAGCTAAGTTCCCCCATCATACTCATTTGATATCTTGACTGCATCAGTTTGGCAAACTTCTTACAAAGTTTGTCATTTGTAGAACCAAAGATGATATCATCAACATATATCTGAACCAGAAGTAAGTCCTTTCCATGGTTGAGGTAGAACAGTGTTTTGTCTATAGTTCCTCTGTTAAATCCACTTTCCAGAAGAAACTGAGCTAAAGTCTCATACCATGCTCTTGGAGCTTGCTTAAGGCCATAAAGTGCTTTATCAAGCCTGTAGACATGATTAGGATATTTGGGATCTACAAAGCCTAGAGGTTGTTCAACATATACTTCCTCCTCCAATTCTCCATTGAGAAAAGCACTTTTCACATCCATTTGAAAGACAGTAAACTTTTTGTGAGCAGCATAAGCCAAAAATATCCTTATGGCTTCCAATCTAGCAACTGGTGCAAATATTTCATCATAATCAATTCCCTCATGTTGAGAATATCCTTTTGCAACCAACCTTGCCTTATTCCTTGTAATTATGCCATCACTGTCAGTTTTGTTTCTGAATACCCACTTTGTACCAACAAAAGATCTGTTCTTTGGTCTTGGCACTAGGGTCCAGACTTTATTTCTTTCAAATTCATTTAACTCTTCCTGCATTGCTTGCACCCAATCAGCATCTTGAAGAGCTTCTTCCACTTTCTTTGGTTCAGTCTCAGAAAGAAAAGAATTGTAAAGACATTCACTTAAAGTAGCTGTTCTAGTTCTGACACCTGCATCAGGATTTCCAATTATTAAGTCAGGTGTATATGATTTAATCCACTTCCTTACAGATGGAAGGTTTTCTCTAGAATTGGATGCTCCCCCATGATCCATGCTATCTTCATCAATATTTTCTGATTCTCCCCCTGAAACTATGCTCTCTGAGTTGGATCCTTCAGAATTTAAGTTTTCAGAACTATCAGAACTTGGCTTATCAGAACTTGACGAATCAGAACTTGAAGAGCTAGTTGTATGTTCTGATGCTTCTTGAGATGTGGTTGTATCTTGAGTATGCTCCCCCTGCATAGGTGCATCTTCCTTTGTCGTAGTCACCACAGTTTCAATAACATCAGAGTTTAATCCATCAGAGTTTGCAGTATCAGGATTTAGACTGTCAGGATTTTCAGTATCAGAATTTAAGTCTTCATTTTCAAATCTCAGCTGATCATGATCATTGAAATCTTCAAGTCCAGTAATCTTCTTATCATCAAAAGAGACATTGATAGATTCCATGACCACTCTTGTTCTCAAGTTATAGACTCTGAAGGCTTTTGTGGAAAGTCGATATCCAACAAAGATTCCTTCATCAGCTTTTAGATCAAATTTGGATAGCTGTTCAGGGTGATTCTTAAGAACAAAACATTTGCATCCAAATACATGAAAATACTTCAGATTTGGCTTCTTTTTCTTCACCATCTCATATGGTGTCTTTCCTTGCTTGTTAATGAGTGTTACATTCTGAGTAAAACAAGCAGTCTGCACAGCTTCAGCCCAGAAATAGGTTGGAAGCTTTGCTTCATCAAGCATTGTACATGCAGCTTCAACGAGAGTTCTATTCTTTCTTTCAACAACTCCATTTTGTTGTGGAGTTCCAAGAGCAGAAAATTCCTGCTTGATTTCAT
This sequence comes from Apium graveolens, assembly GCF_009905375.1. Taxonomy (NCBI): domain Eukaryota; kingdom Viridiplantae; phylum Streptophyta; class Magnoliopsida; order Apiales; family Apiaceae; genus Apium; species Apium graveolens. The sequence goes on from NC_133657.1 coordinate 77,613,213, forward strand.
GGTTTTTGCATAACTCTTCCATTATCAAATTCTTGAACTCAGTACCATTATCACTTCTTATTATCTTCATAGAATCTTTGACCAATTTATCCAGTTGTCTGACATGATCAATTAAGATAGATGCAGTTTCACTTTTTGTGTGCAAGAAATACACCCATGTGTATCTGGTGAACTCATCCACTATGACCATAGCATATTTCTTCTTTATAATAGACATGACATTTACTGGACCAAATAGATCAACATGTAGTAGGTGATAAGGCTCAAGAATTGATGATTCAGTCTTACTCTTGAATGAGGATTTCCTTTATTTAGCCTTCTGACAAGAATCACAAAGGCCATCAGGAGCAAATACTGACTTTGGCAGTTCTCTCACAAGATCTTTCTTGACTAGTTCATTTATATTGTTGAAATTTAAATGACAGAGTTTCTTGTGCCAATTCCAGCTTTCTTCAATTAATGCTCTACTCATCAGACAGATTGCAGAACCATCAGTACTTGTTGAAAGCTTGGCTTCATAGATGTTACCATGCTTGTATCCTTTCAGAACAGCTTTTCCTGTAGATTTACTAATAACTTCACAGTGTTCTTCAAAGAAATCCACATGATAACCTCTATCACAGATTTGACTAACACTCAGCAGATTGTGTTTAAGTCCTGAGACCAGAGCTACTTCTTTAATGATGACATTCCCAAGATTGATATTGCCATATCCCAATGTTTTTCCAATGTTGCCATCTCCATAAGAAACACTTGGGTCAACCTTCTCCACAAAGTCTGATAGCAGGGCTTTATTTCCAGTCATATGTCCTGAACATCCACTGTCCAGAACTAGGATGTTTTTCCTGTTGCCCTGCAATCACAAAGACCACTAATAATTAGTTTTAAGGACCCAGGCCTACTTGGATCCTTTGGCCTTATTAAATTTGTTAACATTTGCAGCGGATTTAGCATCAGAGTTTATGTTAACATTTTTCTTATCAGAATTTACATTATCAGACTTTGAATCAGAACTTACACTAGAAGGAACAATGCTAACTTTCTTTAAAGAAGGTTTTATTTGATAATAATCATAGTACAGACTATGATATTCCTTACAAGTATAAATGGAATGCCATAAACTACCACAATTAAAATAAGGATTTTGTGGCTTATATCTAACAGACTGACTCTTAACTCCTGACTTTGAAGGTAAGGAGTTTATGTTCTTATTCTTCCTGTAAAAAGAAGCCAGATGGTTAGAACTTCCACAGTTATGACACGTTTTTCTAGGAGCATCAGGAACAGGCTTATATCATTGCTTTTATTCACACCTTCCTTTCCATTCCTATTTTTCCTAGGTGATTTTACCTTGTTTGCATTCTTAACATCTTTCAGCTTATGCTTAAGCTACTTCTTTGTCATTAAGCCTACGTTTACTTTAGTTGTCTTTTCCTGTTTTAGTTTGTCAAAAGTTAGTTCCTTTTTAACTTCTGATTTCTCATTATCAGACTTTACAGCTACAAACTTAACAGGCTTTAACTTAGATTTTTGATTAACAACTATAGGCTTAATTTCTACAGTTCCTTTATCATTCTTATCATCTCCATAACCTAAGCCCTCTTTCCAGTTTTCACTACTTAAAAAATTCTGAGTTGTTCTGCCAGAGTTAGTCCAAGTCCTGATAATCTCTCTTTCATTTTCTAACTCAGCTTTTAGAGATTCATTCATTTTAAGCACTTCATCCCTAACATAGAAAGCATCATCTCTATCTTTCTGAGTTTGATGGAACATGACTAACTCTTTTTCTAAATAATCATTCCTCTTTTTACAAGCAAGATTTTCAGAAGTTAATCTTTCACATGTTAAAGTTTGATCTCTATAGCTAATGAACATGGTTTTAAGATATCTTCTCAACTCATTAATATCATCAGTATGAAAGGCATAAGTAGTTTGAGGTACCTTTAACTCAGCAGCTTCAGAACTGCTTTCAGCACTCATCAGCATTTTCCATCAAGGCATAATTCTTCTCACTTTCAGAATCTGAGGTGTCTGTCCAGCTTTTGTTCTTTGTGACAAGAGCCTTGCCTTTGTCACTCTTCACTTTCTTGCAATCAGGAGATATGTGGCCTTTCTCACCACAGTTGTAGTATTTGATATTTGTATAATCTCCTCTGTCAGACTTTCCTCCTTTGCCCTCAGATTTTCTGAAATTCTTCTTATCAGAACTTGCACATTTCCTGGAAAACTTCTTTCCCTTCCTGAACTTCCTGTATGCAATCTTTGTGATTCCTTTCACCATAAGGGCACACAACTTCATCATCTCTTCATCAGCATTTGTCTCAGGCAAGCTTTCAGATTCTAAGTCATCGTCACTATCATAACTTGATGACTCAGTATCAGACTTTGTGAAGAGAGCTTTACCCTTGCCTTTCCTTGAGGTAGCTGCCGTGGGGGATTCTTCTTCAGCCTTAAGAGCAACTGTCCTTGACTTTCCTCATTTCCTCTTGCTTCTTTGTTCCATCTCAAGTTCATGAGTTTTGAGCATCCCATAAATTTCATCAAGAGTCGTTTCATCAAGATTATAGTTGTCTCTTATTGTTATTGCCTTCAAATCCCAGCTTTCAGGAAGAGCCAACAGGAATTTAAGGTTTGAATCTTCAAGATCATACTCCTTATCAACCAGTGACAAATCATTCAAGAGTTTGACAAATCTATCATATAAATCAGTCAATGACTCATTAGCCTTTGAGTCAAAGTGTTCATACTCTTGAGTGAGTATTGTCTTCCTGTTCTTCTTAATTATATCAGTTCCCTGACATCTTGTTTCCAAGGCATCCCATATCTCCTTTGCAGTCTTGCAGTTTATTACCCTGTTTGACATTACATTATCAATGGCACTATGCAGTAAGTGTCGTACCTTAGCATCCTTAGCAATTGATGCGATATTTTCAGAAGTGTAGTCACTCTTCTCCTTTGGTACTGACTTTGCTCCTTCACCTGCAACTGCAACTGCGAGCTTGGTTGGTTTGTGAGGCCCTTCCTTGATTCTATCAAGATATTCTGGATCTGTAGCTTCCAGAAACATAGTCATCCTCATTTTCCATATGGGATATTCAGATGGTCTCAATATGGGAACTCTAATAGCCTCATATCGGCTATGGATTTGTGTCTTTGGAGGTTCTTCAGTTTTGGTGGGCTTAGTTGGAGTTTCTACTTCAGACATGATTGTTTTTGGATCTTAAATTGTTTGTGTGTTAACAGATAGGCTCTGATACCACTTGTTAGGTCACACACACTGTAGAGGGGGGTGAATACAGTGTATAGCACAATCAAATCGAATTCTAATAACACAAGTAACAGAAAACAGACTTTATTCAAAACAATAAACTCTATTACAGTATGGAACTGTTCTCTCTCAGTGATGAATAAATATCACGAGAGCTGCTAGGGTTACAATGAATAATCTTCTCGATAATGATAACACTTATAGTGTAAACCATATGTCTGTGTTTATATACTACACAATTACAAGATAATCGCTAATTGATATGGAATATAATTCTGCTTCCTAAAATATATCAATCAGATATCTTTTCTTCCAAGTATTATATTCTTCATAGAATTCCTTCTTCATGCATATCTCTTCTTACGTTTGTCTTGATATTCTTTTCCTTTCAATCAGCCGCCTTCCTTATCTGAACGTTTCCTTTAAGTCCTGATATTATCTTATGATAAATATCTCCTGAACCTTAAGTACTGATGACTTAAGTTCTGACTTCAGTATAAGTGCTGATTTCAGTTAAGTACTGATTTGTCCTGTTTAAGTAAGATCTGAAAACTAAACATAAATCATATTAGACATGACATTATCAAATATATCTAACAAATAAAGAACTCAATTTGCCTTCAACGGATAAGCTCTCCAACTGATATCAGATAAAGCTTCAACGAATGTTAACAAGAAAGTTTCGATAGATGACACTAATATAGTGTCAACGGATGACAACAATAAAGTTTTAACGGATAACATCAATGAAACTTCAACGGATGATCAACAAGATAGCAGTTGATAGTGACTTGACAAAGGCTGACAGAGTCACATGAGTTGATAGTGCACAAAAGAAATGTGGCAACTTGATTACAGGTTTTAAAAAAAATGAAGCATTTTCATTTCCATGGAAAACAAGAACGTTCAAACATGTTATATCTTACTTGGATTACATTGGACAGAAAAATGAAAAAGGATGTGCTTGGACCTAGTTGATAGTAATATTATTCTTGTCTTATTGCACATGTAAACTTGATTCAATATAAATCATGTGTAGCAAGTATTTTAGAGTAGAAGTAAGAACTCAAGAGTTTAGAAAACTGTATCTTTAGAAAACACTCTCAAGTTCTTAGATGTAGAAAAATACTTGTAAGCAACTGTGTGTATTTTATATCACAGAGATTTCTTCAAACATACATGTCTGATGGAAAGACAAATCCCGCCGAAAGTTTTTAAACTATATGTTTATTTACTTTGTGTTAGTAGAATACTTCAAAAACTTAATATGTGTTCTTCCTTATTAAAAAACATAGTTATATATTTATAAAAAGTTTTCTAGAAATAAAAAAGAAACCAGAATTCCATTCAACCCCCCTTCTGTAATTCTGTTGTTATATTGTTGGAAAATAACAATATTTATTAACTCAAAAAATTGAGAAATTTAGAAAAATACAAGGAGACGATTTGAGAGGCGCCACATAAACGCCTTCGTTTTCTCCTTTATATAAGTATATTGATGATTGATTGATGATTTAATACATTAAACCGACTTGAGTGATCAAACAGATAAGTAACCCTAATAAAATGTCATCTAACAATTTAGAGGTCGTTTGGTTGACATCTAAATATCTAAGAACTTGAATTACCCAAAAAGTACCATTTTATGAAGTTGTTTGATTAACAAAAGTGAGGAAGTAAAACTTTCTTGAAAGTTTAAATTTCAAATATGGGAAGTTGCTCACACCCACCCCCTTAGTAACTTACACTTCCCATGTTAAATGATTACCCCGTGACAACCGAACAATATTTTCTATTTCATATCCATTATAATTTCCATATAAAATATAACTTACTTAGTAAATAACTTCATAATACCAATTAAACAAGCACTTAGGACCGTATAACAAATGTCAATTGTTAGTTATTCCCTCTATCCAAAATTAGTTGTCATGTTTGACTTTTAAGCATATTTTAAAGTATCTTGACCGTATTTCTCTTTTAATTTTTTTTTAATTTTTTTTAATTTTTTTTGTAAATAAAAAAATTAAATCTTAAATTTTTATTCACAAAATGAAAATTTAAAATATAATTAGCAGATATATACGATCAAGATAACTTAAATTACGTGTAAAAATTGACCCACATAACTAATTTGGGATGAATGGAGTAATAAAATTAAATTAGGCCCACAATCTAACGGCTCCAAACTCGAATCACTTTGAAAATCAAAAAGCCCCTCCCTTTCTTTCCTTTCTCTGTTTGTTTCCTTGAATTTATTACGCTCTCTCACTCTCCCCCTTGTATAATCTCTCTCTCTCTCTCTCTCAGATCCAGTTGATCACACCCTAGAGTTTTGAGTAGTAATTAATCACCGCCATGGATATTCCTCCAGAAACAGAATTCTACTTGAGAGAATCCATTGATTTCTGTGTGGGTCTTCCTGTATCTACTACTACTCTGGAGACCAAGCTTCGTGTTTCCCAGGAATCTCATCGTCGTATGCACCAACAATATCTCCATTTGCTCTCTAAATTTAATGCCAAAGATCAACAGATTCAACGAATTAGGGTTTGTTTTGCAATCCCCCTTTATGCACACATACACATTTAATTTATTTTTCCCGAGTTTGCGATTATTGTTCTATTGGTGCATTTTAATCTTTTCTTTTCAAGTCTGTACTTGTTTGTTTTCTTTCTATTGCTTGGGATGATAATTCAAATATATGTTTGTTTTCTTTTTCAGATTTTTGTGGTTTAATGGTCGTTTAGGGTAAAAGAAAGTGATACGTAATTATTTAGCGGAATTATCCTGGATTGTACTGTTTTGCTTATATTATGTTTATCTTCTAGTAAGGTCTCCTGATTTTGTGTATCTCTGTCTTAATTGTCCCCCCCCCCCCAGTCTTGGGTTGCTTTATGCTCTGTCGTTTTCTTCTATAGTGACTGATTTGTCATATTCTTAGCGTGCTTCATCTAATTTCAGTTAATACTAGAGAAATATTTCGAATGGTTGTACTAAAAATTTCATTTCTGTGCTGCTATGGTCTCATGTAATGGTAGCAATATGGATGACATTGTTATAAAAAAGGAACAGAAATATTAACGATCGCATGTAAATTTGCAATTTGTTAAGGCATCTCTTTGAATTCACACCATTCTCCCTTGCATGCTGATTGTTGTCTAGTCTTTGTTCTCTTAGTCTGGTGATGTTGTGATTATCAGGCTGAGTCGAGTATGAATGCCCAAGCAGTGAAGAAATTTGTAGAAGAAAATCAGAAATTGGCAATGGAGTGCTCCAACTTACTGTGTCAGTGTAAAAAGTGGGAGCGAGAGTGTGCGCTATATGAACGTGACCGCGATGCGGTTATGGATTTTGGAAATGAAGCTGATGAACGTGCAAAACAAGCAGAATCCCGTGTACATGATTTGGAGGCAGAGTTAAAAACCTTATCTGAAGAGTTGAGAAGATTATCTGAGGATCTACAGTTCTACAAGCATCAGTGTGAGATAACCGTGGTAATATTTTTTCTCTTTTGCTACCTCTCTATTTTCTGTTATCAAAGCGATAATCTGGCTCGCCTTAATGTGTGATGGGTCTTGCACAGATTGATTGGTACTAAGTCTTTGCAAATCTCTTAGAATTATCCAATACTAATACTTGGCGAGTATTAGTTTTGAAGTAAGTTAGAGAAACTTAATTAACAAGTGAAACCCTATTAATCAGAAAACTACTTATCGGTGGTAGCTCTTAATAAGGAATAGAAACCTCTGCAGTCATTATGAACAATTTTATGGTAAAATGGGTCAGAGTAATTTGCGTAAAAGAAACCTTCACAAGTGACTTTGAAAGTTTGAACTTATATCCTTACTACAGTTTATGCTCTAACTGAAACTTATTTAGAACTGTTAATTGGGTTATAATATGTTACCTAAGCTCTTTGTTTAATCTCGAGCAGCGAAGTTGAAAGCTTGAGAACTTGCCTATGGACACTCGACCCTTAATTTTGGTACAAAAACATGGATATTTGATTGTATTTCCAAGTCTGACTCTTGGACGCATATCAATGTCAATGGAAACTTTTAAAAGATACTGCAGAAACTAATTTAGCTGTTAATGCCCAAGATGGGATATAACTAGGTTGAAGAGCAAGCGAGGTTGGTTTCTTTTGAAGTTAGGAAGCTGACAGGGCATTTGTGTTCTGAAATTATTGTTCACTGTCAAATTTTAGTATCGTCAATTATTTTACCATTTTCCTTTCAAGTGAAGCCCCTCATAGGAGAAGAATTAGTTGTGAGATATGTTAGGGTAATATGTCTGCTGTATATGGGTCTTATAACTAGAAATAATTATTTTAGTTCTCACTTGACGGAGAAAGCTAGTGCTTGGTACCTTCCAACTATCCTTTAATGTTAAGGTGATATGTCTGCTGTATAGGGGACAGCGATTCTTCTATTTCTGTTATCACACGTGTTCTGAGGTTGATATGCATTAATGATTATTTGTCTTAAGTGAATTGTGTTCATTTATGGTAAATCTATTGTTAAAATTTTAAACTTGTGTTTGCTTCTCCTGTTTATTAACATCATATTATGAATAGCTTTAGAACACCTTTTTAGGCTGCGTTTGTTTAATGTAATACTCGTGTAACTGAAGGGTGATACATCATTAGAAGCCACAGCTGTAGAAGGCAAACTAGTTGAATCTCTGCTGACAAGCTTGATCGGGAAAGATGACATTGCATCAAAATCACGTGCATTTTTAGAGGCAAACAGTGAATCTGAAGTGTGCCAAAGCCTATTAAAAATGAGGAATAGGTGAGCCTCATTAGTTACTCTGTAAACTCGTGCTTGTATAATTTTGATAATCAATTTTGAAATGCTGAACATCTATCATCCACAATTTCTGTTGATTACATAATTTGAAGCCCGTCCTTCTTTTGGTTGTAGCTTGAGGCCATCAACCCAAAATGTTTTAGCACTACTCTCTGAGATCAAGAGCCTCCATAGTGACAAGGAGCATTTGAGGATTAATCTTAATAGAGCTGAAGAAGAGGTTGGTAGGCTATTCGTGCTTTAGTTATCTAGATTTACGTGGACTTCTGTTGACCAAACACATTTTATGTGCCTAGGTGAAAGTCTTGTTTGAAGAAAATGACACATTAGATAGAGAGAATAAAAGGTTGATGAGGAAAGTCCTCAAAGAAGGTCAAAACTCTGATTCAGCTGGAAAACACACTGGTAGTGGATCTGCGAAGGTGACAATTATGCTTTAATAATCAACACACTTCCGGAATATCTAGTATTTATATTTCTTTTAAAATATTAATCAATGTTTACACTAACATCTTGCAGGGAAGTAAGCGGAAATCTAGCCCCAAGATGAGTAGCTCTGTTATGAAGAAAATTGATTTAAGTGATTTTGATTCAACAAGACTGCCTCTATATCCCTTGCAAACGGAAAATGTCATCCCCGCTAGTTCAGAATAATATCCCTTGCAAACGGACAAAGTAATCCCTACGAGTCCAGAATTCACTTGAAGCAAATGTAAAGAACTGTAGTCCATTATACTTTGTATCTTTGCAAATGGCAAACTTAATTTCCTGAGCACTAGAAATAACTGTAGAAGATTTTATCAGTTACTATGTAGTCCATTATACTTTATGTTACTGTTTGTGTTACAATTCTTTTCTTGTAACTAATGATTGCGGGCATAACTTCCGGGTTACAGCATGCTGTACTGATAGTTCAGTACTAGATGGAAAAGGATTAGTGGGTGAAGTATTGTAAATGAAGTCGTATTCATTGCAATAAAAGTTATTGCCCGTCCTTTATACAGTTGTTGAAATGGATGCATTGCTCTGGACTCTGCATAAATTTTTAATTTTACGGTCTTTCTAATGTGTGCCCTTGGGCACATAATAAGCACTAACTCCCATGAGTTTGGTGCATTTTTATTGGTGGAGTTGTTGTAAATGCATTTTTATGTCTTTGAATGTTGAATTGTTTTTGGATGATTATGGGTTTTTAACTTGTGTTATCACGGGCTCACAGAAATCGTCAATAATTTCTTACATAAGTAATATCCAAACAGTAAAAATTATAGAAAATTACTGCTAAACAATTAGGCTATATCAAAGTTTCACTAAATAAGGTAAGCTACACATTGACGTTTACCAGGATAAGTATATAGACACTGTAAGAGGCAATCTTTTGCATCTTGTCTTCCTTTTATTCATCCTCTTTGTTGATGATCTTCATAAGGTCACACCTGGGACTTTGCAGGATCCATGACCTATTTACATGAAAAGGTCAATCGTTCAGTATGTAAAATAAATAAGATACACAAAGCAGGCATGCACAGACACTTACTTGGATCCGTGGTAGTTTCAACAGCAAGTCCATTGAAATAACAACTAGCACCTGTTACATTCCGCAAACTTGCCCAATATGAACTAAATGCGTAATCTGCATGGGAAATTATACTGACTGGTTCATAGCACTCCCTGCCCGGCCTCAGTGCCTCACACAATCCTTCGACTTGACTACATGCAGACCCTAGTGTTGATCCCACCTCGACCTCATTCACCCCTCTTGCTACCACACACCATGCCTTTCCTCTATATGCTCTGCTGCTTGTTGGTTTTATCAATGCTCGCCCATAGTCTGATCGGGCCCCAGTAATGTCCAGATCATATATGGCCCTTCCGTTAGTAGGATGACGTAGGCCCCAATGTCGCTCTGTCCCTGGACCATTCTTTCTGTTTTCATCATACAATGAAAATATAAAGGTTGGTATAACAGCTCCTGGTCGAGCTGGGGTGCCTGTAATTTTCTGAGCTGTCAATTTTTTGACAAGATTGCGATTGTATGTTGCTGCATTGTACATATTTGCCCCGGGTTCCTCAAGGTCCCCTGAGTGAGGCCATCCAGTTTCTGATATGGCAAGCTTTATGTCATCATAGCCCAAGTTTGACATTGCAAAAATGACAGAATCAAGCATTTGATCAAGGAGGTTTGTGTAATTTAAGCCACTAGTAGGATCAGTGAATGCAGTACCATTTCCACCTTGAAACAGTGCATAGTCAAGACTAACCCCAGTTGGATTTTTCGACCAGGCGTAGTAAGGGTATACATCTAGGAAAAAATATGATTTTGTCGAGTTCAAGAAGTGTAGCAATGGTGCCATCACATCACCTATTATATTAGCACGAAATTTCCCGGTTGAAGGGGGGAATGTAGATTCCATCATATCCATGGCAAGTGGAGTTCCAATTTTAATGTTTCTAATGTTTTTAGCCGCTAGTGATTTCTTAATTTTCTGCATTGCAGGTACAAGATCATGCCATACCCTTACGTCGCTACTTGTGTTGTAGCTGAGGACTTCATTTCCAACGAGTATGAACCGAATTCTGGTATCAGGGTAGTAATCAAGAACATTATCGTGTACCCAAAGGTTTGCTTGGCTTTGATTTGAAGCAATGTTTGATATTTGTTCATTTGGTACCATAACCGATACTTGAATGTTTGTTTTGGAGAGAAGTCGGAGGGTTTCAGAATCAGCATCATACAACTTTACAAAAGTGACATTCATGTTTTTCAGGAGCCTTATGGTTTGATATGGGGACTGTATGTTGTTTCCTCGTCTGCCATAATTTACTCCGACTATGCTTGTTAAGGGTGTCCCTATTGCACCTGTCAATAGTATGCAAAATAAGTGTCAGCACGGATTAGCAAAGTAAGAAATACTATGACAAACACACACGCACGCACACACAAACTTACTCGAGAAATAAAAGAGAGAAAAGAGAAGGAGAGGAAGGAGAGCCATCTCTTTTCGTTTGCCGTTGGACATCAAAATAGATAGCTAAGTGACTAAAGAAGAAATGGTGCACAAGAATGATACTAATGTTGCCTATATATATATATATGCAGGCGCACGTATGTAGGACATACATGCCAAGCAAATCAAAGAGACAGTTCAACTAACTTAATATTAAACAAACTCAAGAATGATCTTTGTGAGAGAATAGTAAAATGAGCACAAGATTTTCTGTGGAACAGAGGATTTGCATGATCAGCAACTATATTTCCTGTGAAGATGTATTATTTTCATATTGTAGGATAATAAAACTGAGGAGCATAAAAAATTCCAGAGCAGTTGCTTCATGCACTCTTTATGGTGTCTCCCCCTATGTCCCAATTCAAATTATCATTATATCATCATCATCATCATTGTTTTTTGGGGGGGAGGGATGATGTACATGTACACTAAAAAAACCATAGATTGAGTTTAGTGGGCGGGCTACTTCTATTTGAACAGAAGTTGCAAGTTCATTATATTCAAACTCCATGTATCACTAGTATATAATTGGGTTAATTTATCACTAGTATATAATTGGGCTAATTGCATTTGACATCTCGTGATTGTTTCAATGGTCACTTTGGTATTGCTAGTTTCACTATTAGTTTCACTTATTTGCACTTTGCACTCATTAAAAATTATGACGTTGCAAAATACACCGTTTTGACCAAGTACAGTTAAAATTGAACGTTATCTACTAAACAACAAGAGCATATAAGACATTTTAGTAATGAAACATTGAAGGGAGTTGGGACTCGTTGTTTAACTAGTAGAATCTTTAAATAATTTTAATTAACCCCTCCCCTAATAAATCCCAAACACAAAGAAATTTTAATCGTCAATGTAAAGACGAAACCCTAAATTCCCAAATTACACATTAGTTAGAGCAATGATAGTCCGATTGAGGTGTGTTTTTGATAGTGATGAACTATTAAATCTTGAAAAGTCGAGGAAGGAAGGCGGTTCATCTGAAGTGGTTGCGATCGATTACGGGCTTCACGATGGCAATGAGATTCTCAGCTAGACCTGACAACGTCCTGTGTCGGTGTAAAAACATTTCGTGTACTTTCGTGTACCAAACCTTAAACCCGAACCCGACTCGGAATTGCATTCGTGTACCAATTTGGTGACACTAATCCGGAACTAATATATTCGTGTTTACCCGCTTTAGTCCACTGATTATATACGAAAAATATTAATTATTAAAAAATGCAATAGATAATTAAATGGTGAAGTGCATAATCAAGAAACAATAAAATTTATTTTACTATTTATAATTATATATATGTTATTTAGAATAGGTAAAATTCATATTAAGTATTTAGTATATATATATGTATATTATATATTTTTAAAAATTTAATTATTTTTTATTCCGTGTACTTTCGTTTCGTAACGTGTATCTATATTGTAAACCCAAACCCGACACTAATTATATTCGTGTTTTTTCGTATTTGTGTACCTTCGTGTTTGTGTACCAAATTTTCGAATTCAAACACTAATTATTCGTGTCGTTTCATACCATGTTCACTATACCAGTATTGTCAAGTCTATTACCAACTGACCTTGCATGTGTATATAGTTTGTACTAATAAATATGATATGTAATATGATGGACGTTTTTGTTTGGGTGTGTAGTGCATGTCACATTTCTTATTAAATATGTTGATATTAAATTTACATGTTGGTCATTGGTGTTTATGTTGGTAATTTGCAGTCCGTTTTAATTATCATCCAAGCTCCACGTACACGTAAAAGCCATCAATTTATTTTGTATAGAAAATACACATCTCCGCGTACATAAACATGTTAAATATTAAAATGGTCATTCAACTGAATGTCATATATCGGTTTAATTATTAAAATTAACGGGATATCATTTGAATCACTAAAGTCATAATAAATATAATACAGATAACTCAAAATATGTGTTCGAGAATTAAAATTTATTTTATAGAGTTCTATATATTTTTCTTCAATCCTATTACAACCAAATGAAAATGTATGAATTTTAGTATTTTCTATAATATAATAATTTTTTTAAAAATTTATCTACTATTTATTTTTAATTTTGTAGTCATTTTCTTTATTTAAATAAAAATAATTAGTAGATAAATTTTTAAAAATTTCAAAAAATCATCTAAAATACCAACAAACGAACAAAGATTGTCTTGAATGTTTGTAATATTTAAATACATATCTACTGTATATATTTTTTGTGTGAATTAAAGGACTTGGTTAACAAACAAATTGGTAAGGGGCTTGGATAAAAGTCCCTACAACATGTGCAGCACAGCACATTTAAAGTCTAGTATTCTATATTCTTCCCCATGTGAACTTTAGCTTCAGCTTCAAGTGTTCAACCCCCCCACCAGAGTTGATATAATTATCCCTAACATTATAAATGTTTATACAAACAGTTTCTTTAATGCTCAAGTACTATCACAATTCTCTTCATATTAAAGATGAAATGTAATACGGTTGACCCTTCCCCGGAAAGCAGAAACAGAATCCATTGAGCCTATACAACTTGTAAATAACAATGATTTACGAATATGCTGCAAGAACAGGCTAGTACCTTGTATCAAGCCTGGGCTGAAACAGCATTCCGTTGCTGATAGCTGGGGCATCGCTAAGTATATCTGCATATCATAGGTAGAATAATAGCATTTCGAAATACAAAGGATGACAAGAACCATACCGTGTAACATAAAGATGACAACTTTTATAACTTCAATTGAAGATCTGCAAATCTGTTTTTTTTTTAGAAAAAGAAGGTAAAAACATGTAATAAAAAAGAAGCCACAGGTACTAAATCAGCCAAAAACAAAAATGTATAGCAGAATAATTTGTTACATAATTTGTGTCACTCCACTCCTCTATTGCTACCCTTCACCTAAAACATACCCCCTTCTCCATAAGCTCATGCTGTACAACAAAAATAGCCGTGTAATTTTCTTGGTTCCTCTTGACATTCGAATGTCACCATCAAGATTAACATTCTTCACTAGACAACCAAGATTAACATTCTTCACTAGACATCGCAAGGGCAAACTTATTTTTACAAAGTAGTTTAAAACAAAGCTTAATATCCCAAACCTTACAAACGGTGTACACATGCATCTTTGACGAGGACAGTACAAGAGTGTAAAAATATTCTGCCTTTCTTTTGTTCGCTTAAGAACCCAAACAATGTTATTTTAGAAGACCCAATATTAATAACCATCAAAAACACCCATATCAAGAACCTTCTCCATATTTTGAACAAATAGTGACAAATACAATAATTTGATAGTGATGAATCTGTCTTTCACTGCTGTCTTCCTTGCCCCTTCTCTGCTCAGTGCTCATGATTTCCTTTTCTGTTCAAAATTTAAAGTACTATTTTCTTTTTCTGTTATCTACAATCCATTGAATCAAAAGTGTCTGCAAATCCTGAAGGCTTTGATGGGATGCTTGATTGAGTTTGGCTAAATGACATAGTGGAAGAACCTTCATCTTGCCATCTTTGAAGAGCTTGGGGAAGGCTCATATGGAGATCAACGCCATAACTTTCTTCTTCCTCACGACGAGAAGGTTTCCATTGTTCTACAAGGGGACCCAACACATTAACTGCATGTCCCATATCTGGTCTCTGAAGTGGGTCGCGAGCTGTGCAATGACCTGCCAACTCAGCCACCTTGCAAATACTGTCATAAGTCTCTTCATCAGGATCTAGAACTTGATCAATAGCCTTTCGTATATTATCCTTGTTGATCAAGACTCTCCGGAACCATGCAACCAAATGTGAAATCTCTTCTGGTAAACTCTCATCTAGAGCTTTTCTACCAGTAATTATCTCCATCAAAACCACACCATAGGCATAGATATCCACTTTGGTAGTTACTCTGCCAGTAGCTGTTGCAAAAACAAACAAAATCAATTGCATATTTTTAATACTTATACCTGTCTTCATGTTGCCATATGGAAAGGTAACATATAAAGTAAGGAACCTCCAGATAGTTCCTCAGAGCTTAATAATACAATTTATTTTAAAACATTTTACAGGCTTGTTTCCGATACAAGGTATGACCTGTTCACTTTTCCGGGGTTTCCCATCTCAAGATTAATCGTAAGGAAACAGACAAGACCTGCTCCTTACAAAACCTAGCCCCCCCCCAACTAGCCTCACCCACCATCTCTACTGATCCAATCTATAAAACATTTCAGCGATGAAAGTAAAAGATGCTATAAAACAAGAAGTAAATCTCAACTCTATTCGGCATCCGACCATCAAGAAATATTCTAGAAATATGATCGGCTCACATCTAACCAGCCAGGAAAAAGATAAAAGGAGTAAAAAATGAAGAAAATTTTCTTAACCTCCAGATATTCCTATGTTTCTCAAACCATCACTACAATCATCTATGCCAAATTAGGAATTTTTACCTTTACAATTGGTATCTAATGCCAAATAAAAACTTCATTACCTTTAGAATGTTGATTGTGCTGACAACAGTCAGATATGTTGGGGGACTTTGGGTGAGTCATTTGGCCATTTTGGAAGGTGTTTGAATATAGTATAAAAGCGTATTACAGGAAAATTGCAACCACAAAGCAAGACAATAAGAAAAATGATTCCAAAAGAAAGAACGAAAAAATTAACAGCGCTAGTACTAGCTCCCGATATACATAGAAAAACTTATATAGCTTTTTGCTGCTAATTTTGTCTTTGTATAATGCTGGACCTGACCAAAAATTGATTGAATGAAATTATCATATTTAGATCTCCAGAAAAACATTAAAGATGAATAAACTTATGTTTGTTTTTTCTTTAAATGACTTGGAAGTTAATGCAAAACAGAATTTCAAAGCAAGTTCCGAAGTTATTAAACTCACAAATCAAGGCCTTAGTGTTCTCGAGATCCATTTGAATCAACTTCTTATATAATCCATAGATACTAAAAACCTGTGTTCCTGCTACAGTTCGTCATACAATACTTACTCACTATGAAAATAATATGACCACAATTCAAATAAGATGTGTATATATATATGCCAGTGAGCCGCAACAAAGTTGATTTATGATAAGTACATATTCCATATGATGGCCGTTAAAAACGATAATTGAAAACATTACCATTTAAGTCCAAATGGATTTAATAATGTTATGCTACGACGTATAACGAAGGATATAAATGAGTAGAATTTTAGTGGAGAAAACAAACAAATATTAATGTAGACAACTTTAAACACATTACGTAAAATAACCCTATTTGCATAATATATCAATGCTTAGAAAAATCTAAATCTCATTAACAATCTATCTGGATATTAAATGTTCGTGATTCTTATATTGTAATATTAGATCTAGCTCAACTGTGTCCTAACAGGCATAAGTTTGTTATGGTAGTTTTAAGTGTTAACTTCTTGCAGGGTTTTAAACAACCTTCAAACTGATCAACCTCCCCCGCAAAGAACTTATGCAAACTTCCAAAATATGGTTTAAAAGGGGGAAATTAATGTATGAGCACAACATTTTTCTTCGCAGATTGAGCCAACAATGATTCAAATAAAGCCTCTTATCCCATGCTGACATATGCATATGCACAAAACTCTTTAGTTCAGTAAAAGAAAGCTTCGAGTCAATAATAAATTACCAGACAAGATGGAATTCAGTAACTTGCATAAAATAACACCGGCAGTAGGAACTTACCAGCATATTCTGGGGCAAGATATCCAAAAGTTCCGGCTAACCGCGTTTCTACAGAATACTTCCCGTCAGGTGCATTTTTTACCAAACCGAAATCTGCGACCTTTGCCCTCATGTCATCTCCTAGGAGTATATTGGAAGGCTTTAAATCTCGATGAATGAAACTTTGTTGTGCCAAGCTATGCAGGTACTCGACCCCCCTGGCCACATCCAATGCAATTGTGACTCTTTGCTTCCATGAAAGTGGAGGGTACCCAAGTTCCTCATACTCAAACAAATGCTGGCTTAAAGTTCCCTGTGGCATGTACTCGTATACCAAAAGTCTCTCGTTGCCATTAATACAATATCCTAAAAGAGCAACTAGGTGTCTGTGCCTAACTTTGGTAAGAACAGCAATTTCTGCTTGGAACTCATTTAGTCCCTTTGTACCCATCACCCCGGATTCCATCCTCTTCACGGCAATCTTAGTCCCATCATGCAACTCCCCCTTGTAAACAACGCCAAATCCACCTCTACCCAGTATATTTTTTTCACTAAAATTGTTTGTCACCTGTCGAAGTACTTCGACTGAAATTACAATGCTACTCGCGCCTTCAAACACAGGCATCTCACTATGATCACCACTGCTCTGGCTTTGCAATTCACTCGCACCTGCACCATTACCATTCTTACCACCTGCTACGTTATCAGTATACAATTCTTTCCCAGTTTGAGGCCTTTTGACCCTCCCAAATCTTTGGTGTCGTTTTTTAACAAAACACTTGTAAGACACAAATGATATAACCACCACAAAAACAAGAACAGCAATAACAACACCAGCAATGATACCTCCTGAAACCTCCTTGGATCCCCCCGGAGAGTTTCCATTTGGTGCGGAATTTGATCCTGGCCCAGGCTTATCCCCATTACCACTATCACTAGTATTTTTCCCAAGTGAAGGATTGCCTGCTGTTGTTAATTTCACACCAGGTCGAAAAACAGGTATTGGCCCACTCAAATCATTATTGGACACATCGAGTACTTGAAGGTCAGGCAATGTCGTCAAGCTCTTGGGGATAGAACCTTTAAGATCGTCATCGCTCAACAACAAAGTCCGTAATGAAGTAAGATTAGCAAAATCAGGGGAAATCATACCTCCAAAATGCTGCTTGGCAAAATTCACAATTGTTACATTCTTTCCCTGCGTATCACAAGTAATAAATGTCCACTTTGCACAAGCATCATTACCTTTCCAAGACTCCGCCAAACTAACCGGATACCCCATTGCCCCAACAACAGCAAGAAGTACATTAACCTGAGGATCACAAGGCCCCTGTGTATCTCTACAAAAACTATTTGTATCCGTACCAAGAGAACTATCAACACCTCTCTTAAACACGGGCAGCTGACCCTGCAACTTATTATTCTGCAAAGAAATATTAACCAATTTCGGAAGCTCAGTCAACGAAGGCGGAACAATGCCACTAAATTGATTACCCCTAAGCTGCAAATCGAACAAATTCACACACTTGCTAAGATCCGGGAGCTGACCCGTAAAACTATTCTGTTGAAGCCAAACTTGCGAAAGCTGAGACATATCAGACAACACATCAATGGTTCCCGACAAACCCACCTTCTGATTATTCAACCAAAGATTCTGAATCTCCGAACCCCCAAAAGATTTAGGTAACACCCCAGTCAAATTATTATAAGACAATCTAAGATTCTGCAAACTCGGAAACGAATCGAAAAAATCAGGAATAGACCCAACAATGCTGGCACTACTAGCACTAAGATTAACAAGACTAACACAATCTTTAAAAGAATCAGGCAATACCCAAGAAGAGAGCTTACCATTATCACTAATACTAAAAGTTTGCAAACTAGAGAGACCCACAAAGAAATCTTGAGGAATAAAAGTGAAAGCATTGCTATCAAGAAAGATTTGTTGGAGAGAGGAAAGATTTGAGAGAGATGGGAGAGATCCGGAGAGATTATTATTCTGAAAAGCTAGGGTTTTGAGCTGGGAGAGAGAAGAGAGTTGGGTGGGGAGAGAGCCGGTGAGTGATTTAGAAGCCATGTTAATGGCAGTGACATGTTGTTTAGACTCATCACAGTTAATGCCTGGCCAATCACAGTATGATGCAGAAGAAGACCATCCTGGTGGGCTTGGAGAGATTGAGCTCATTAGTTTTGACATTGCCTGGCTGTCGTCTGCGGAGGAAATAGAGATTAGGAGGAGAAGGAGGATAGATACAAGGTGGTGGTGGAGGAGGTGTTGGTTTGTTTTTTGGGTCGCCATTGCTACGCCCAAATGTGTGTGTTTTCTGTGTGTAAAAGATGCGGAGATGGAGAGTTTAACGGCGTGACCATCAAATATTATATTTTAGTTCATGCGGTCATTTTTAAGAAAAATTACCCTTAATCTCACAATTTTGGAGTAAATGATCCAAAATATCACAAATCAGTAAAATGACCCTTAATATCACGAAAAAATGGAATTAAAATATGTGTTATCATTTTTTTACAAAACCTATTACTTTTTACTTTTTGGCCAGACAAATGGGCTTTTATAACGCATATTTAGAATGTGTTTATCCTCTATACACGCACTTTTATGTTGCGTTTTCAAGGTCAACGCAAGTTTAAAATGTGTTTCTTATTTTATTTTTTCTATTTTTTAATAATTTTTTTAAAAAAATATTTACAAATTAATAAAAAAACACAAAATATAAATGCGTTTTTGAAAAACACAATTTTTAAATGTGTTTTCAAGTAATAAAAGGGCCATTTTTTAAAATTGTGAGATATTGGGTCATTTGTTCAAAAATTGTGATATAAAGGGCCAATACCCTCTTTTCAACTCATTTCACCATTTTTTTGCTTTTTTCTAGACGTGGTCCTAATGAATTTTAAAGAATTTACCGTGGCCAAAGTGTAATTTTTTTTTACCAATTGTGAAAGATCACGATTCGGGTTAAATCGTATAATACGCATAAACCGAACCAATATTAAACTCAACCAAACCGAAACCGAAATGTGTTTTACAATAATGGTTCAACTACTTTAAAAATTCGTGGGTTATGAATTGATTTTTGTTTGACCTTAAGCCAACCCCCTTCTAATCCGAACCACATCAATATATAAACATATATATATATATATGTATATATATACATAAGGTTTTACATTTATTATATAACATAAAACAATTAAATCGTATAATCAATAACTAAATTCGTGTTAAATCTCATCAAATAATCACAAACTTATTATACTGTTATACCTAAAATTTGACATTGGATCAATGCGGGTCAAATGCGGGTTGATTAGAGTCAAACTCGGCGCTGCGTTGCAAAAAAGGTGACGCGCCCAAGTCTGTAGGACGCGTCCACTTTGGTGGAAGTGTTTACCAAAGTGGTCCTTTGACAAGGAATATAGAAGGCGTGCCCATGAACGTAGGACGCGCCCACATTTTGTGGAATGTTTATTAATGATAATTTTGTGATAAGGAGGTTTGAAAGCACCTATCTGGTGTAGGACACGTCCGGGAACAGAAGATGCGTCCACCGTGATGAAGGTATCTAGCAATTGTGGTATTTTAGCAATGAAGGTTGGAGTACGCATCCAGAGGCTTAGGACGCGTCCTGTCTCTATGGAATGTTGCGAGAAGTAGTTGTTGGAAAAAAACAATGCAGGTTTCATGAAGGTCAGGACGCCCAATGTCTTAGGACGCGTCCTCTTGTGTTAAATGCATTCTCAAGGATGAGCTCAGGACAAAGCATGCATGGAAAGGAGCAATGGAAAGTTATTTTTACTAACGTATTTATTGCAGGTACTCTTTGAAGAATTCTCTTCTTGAGACGGTCAAGGAGGGGGATGTCCATGAAAAGCTAGAAGGCCTCCAGGGGTATTCCTGATGATTGAAGGCCTCCTCCTGTATTCAACGGGTGTCCTCGTTGGAGATGCGGGGTTACCTTTGGTGTGTGCTTTGGGAACTCTGTTCTTGTATTCAACGGGTATCCTCGTTGGAGAACTTTGAAGTCATCCTGCACTTTGCACCCAAGATCTTGGGATCACCTGTCCTGCTATCTGGTGGGTTATCCTCATTCGGGGGACAGGGACGTGTCTGGCATTTGGGGTGAACCGTGGCTATACCTGTGTTCGTAATTCAAGGGAGATAGCTATAGCGGAACGTTATCCTTGCGCAGGGAGATGCATTATCCGTGAAGTTATGCGATTACAAACGAGCCTTGGACCTTCGCGGTTGGGCCTCATAGTTGGACATTCCTAAAGCTAGCGGAAGATGGATTATGGATCGGGCCTAGGAATAAGAAGTCTAAACACATTAGATTTCTTGTTCCCCAAGAACTACGTGGGCTTGATTCCCTATAAATAGGGATACGTAGGCAAATTGTAAGGGGTCGGAAGCGAGAGCCTTAAGGAGCCACCACCAACCCTAAGCAATCTCAGCCCCCAATTTATCACAACCACCACACTCCGCTCACTTTTCAGGCAAAGAACCACCATCATAGATCTTGATTCCGGCAACGAACCTCAAACTTTGTTGATACCAAATTCCTCCGTCAACAAATTGGCGCTAAAAGGAGGGGCTGATCAAGATCATAATCTCAGGAGGAAGAGATGTCTCATCATGATGAAGGTTCTTTAACGCCAGAATTGAAGGAAAGCCACGGAGGAGGTTGTAAACAACGACCACAAAAGAGATTTGTGAATAACTATATTCGGCCAGGAGGTCCAAGGAGATTTGAATGTAGTATCCACGACCACAAGCGAGATCCATGGATGATGATTTCCAGATATGGGGGTTGAAGTTTATAGCCATGGCCACGAAGAAGCAAGGTTGGATGCAAAATTCGGATTTGGCGGGTTAAGAGATTTGTCTACACTGTTTTGGCCCTATCTCGAGTTCCGTAATTCAGATTTGAACGATCTTACAGTCTATGCGAAGCTTGTTGAATTCTCTTTAATTCGTAGATGATATGATTATGAGAATAAAAGTTGAGCAGTCCGAAAATAGAGGAAAACAGTAGCTGTAAATTTTTACCAAAAAATCCTATTTGATTTAGAAGATTGGGAGAATCCTATTTGGTTTAGAAGATTGGGAGAACCCTATTTGGTATTGAAGATTGGAGTATCCTATTCTAATTAGAAGATTGAAGAATCCCATTCGATATATAAAATTGGGGAATCCTATTCTAATTAGAAGATTGAAGAATCTTATTCCCTTAAGGAGATTGGAGAATTATATTCCAACAAGAAGACTGAAGAATCCTATCTGATTTAGAATATTTGAGAACACTATTCAGTTCAGAGGACTTAATCATTAGCAAATCTGAGGATGATCGGGAGGAGAACATTCCAGGAAGAAGGTATTACTACCATGAACTAGTTATCGCCGTTATGACGATTCCTCGAGGTAACACTCGACTAGTTTTATTGTGTTTTCCGTTAATTATTTCTGGGACTTGTGCAGGAAGAATATTGTGAAAGAGATTTAGCACGGAGGAAATCCCCACAAACACTTAGAACGCGCCTTGATGAAGACATCCGAGGCCCAGACGACTTCCAGCAAATTCCAGGAGAATTCACCGACTGGACACGTCCGTCCCTCTAGGACGCGTCCTCCAGGTAACATTCCAAGTTCCATATTAATTGTGTTTATTGCAGGTAGGAAATCTTATCAGGAAAAAATCCCATGAATTACCAAGCGCTGCGTCACAATATATTAAGGCGCGCCCTCCGCATGTGAAACATTCAGTGGAGAATTGCCCTCCCAGGGCGCGCCCCCACAAGAGAAAGCCTATGGAAGTTTTCAATGAATATGTCTTAATCATCATATGAGTTATAGTCACTGTTTCAAGAATGGCTCGGGTGGAACCACTACCTCGTCTTTCAAGACGCGCCCTTTCCTTAAGGCGCGTCCTCAAAATAATATTAATGGTTAGGTGAACTTTATTGACTCCAAGGAGAATCATAATATTGAAACTTCAGGAGACAAGAATCTATCAGAGTAGTGGTACCATGAATCCTAGGACGTGCCCCTTGATTGTCAAGGTGAGGCCCCAGGACATGAATGAGCTCCTCCATCTAAGGATGTAATGTTATATCCTCAACAGTTATAAGTAAACTCTCCAAGGCTATCTCTCTTAAGGCGCACCTTCATTGAAATACCCATGTCATCTTCTTCGACATTACATACATGATTTATAATGAAGCAAATGAAGTACAATGATCTTTCTAGTATGTCGAGAGTTTAGTTTCAGCGAACGCGCCCTCACATCCTCAATAATCTGAGTGAGTTTTCAGGATGCGCCCTGAGCATATCTGGCTCATATGTTAAGGCTTCTTATTTCGATATGATTATCAAGGTCATCTGGTTCTCTTTAGCAAAAAGAAAATATGGGAGTTGCATTAGAAACATATAAGAAAGATGAGGCTACAAAGTATTTTTGACAGGGTGCACGCTCGGGGGGTAGGTCACCTCTCATTAGTTCTGTGGTGTTACGTATTTCCACATGAATTAGATATATGGCTTTTCCTAAAAATCAGAGAGATGCTCAAGGTCAGGAAAACATCCATGTTTAAGAAAACGCTCAACTTCAAGAAAATGTCTCTGAGAGTGAGATGCTCTTTATCAGATACCACTTCGTGAGATGCCTCGATGAGAGATGTTTCAACAAGAGATAGTTTCAGCATCCCTTGAGCTTTGTTGAAGATAAAAGCCTTCTAAGAATATTGATCTTTACTTTTGTTTTGTTACATTAAGATTCTGTAGAAGACCCTTGTCGAGGTAGATGCGTCCTCTTACAGAGGACGCGCCCTCCAAGAATAATTCCCCTTGTCGGGGTAGATGCTCCTCTTACAGAGGATGCGCCCTCCAATGATGATTCCCCTTGTCGAGGTGGATGCTTTTATGTAAGGAAGCTCCCTCCAAGGATGATTCCCCTTGCCGAGGTAGATGCTCCTTATAACACCCTCCAAATCCGGGGTATAGATTTGGGGCATTATTAATAACAACTACAAACTAAACCTGCACAAGCGGAATATAAATATAATAATTACCCCGAACTAGTGCTATTCAGGATCTTTTAAGGTTAAGAGTTGAAAACAAGAACGACACACTAACTTTATTACAAACCCAAATAAAAACAATATGTCTCAAAAACTCTCTTTATTACAAAACTTTATTCTATCTACATTCTCACCACACAACTTTTATCCAAACCAACACTACTACTTATCCTGTTACACCCGATCTGGTAGTTCAAAGCTCTCTTCGGGGATAGGAATGAACACTCTTGGTATAAAAGGGTCCCGCTGCTTGACTCGCTTCTTGACTATGCGGGTTCTGATGGGTTTCATTCTCTACCTTAACTGTAAAACAATAGGAATAACAATAAAAGGGAATGAGCCAAATTTGCTCAACAAGCCTACGACAATATATATATATATAATATAAAGAGAGAAGAATAAATGAACCAATAAGTTGCTGGTTTGAACAACCATTTGTATTTGGATAGGATAATAATTTGCCAACACTGGCGAGTGCGAAATGAACAAGACTGGAAACAAGAACCAACATATGCACTATAACCTGCTGATCAGTCAGGATACAGTGCGGATCTATACCCAACTGCATAGACCCAACCAACATAAGGAGTACTCAGGCAACTATGGCCTATTAATTAAAGGCCTGAGTAAAAACCCAGCCCGTATCGTAACCATCCAGTCCAAGGTTTAGCATTCGAAATAATCGGAGTGCTTTTGATGTATCCCAACATCAGGATATATCCGAGTATATGTAATAAGGGTAAAAGTACAGGAATATGAATAAAGAATTCAATAAATTGGGAGAAATCAAGAATCAAAATGAAATAGAAACGAGATTCAATAATTGTGTAACAATGTATATGAACAAGAATTATCAAAGTGTAACCGATATGGAAAATGGGGTATAATTCACTATTCTGAATTTAGAATAGGGGAAAAACTTGTCTTGCGCGTACTTAACCTAGTTCAACTCACCGCCTTCGGTCTCTAGTTTGATTTGCCTTGCTGACTCTGAACCAATCATAGAAAGATAGTCGTTTAGATAACTTACTACATACGTGTATCTCGAATTGATACTACGCAACCCTATCAATCTACCCATGCGTTTATATCTGACTCGCATATACACATATAATTATATAGCACGTAAGGTTCACATAACCACGTAAAGCACATAGAACATAAAGCACATAATTTATTTTTGGACTCATAAATATTTTTGGAATCGATACTAGGCTCATACCTGTATTAACTAACCCTATATGATTTTATTACAATTTTTCGGGATTTATTTGACTCGAATCTACCCCTATTAGGGCCTATAAACCATTAACTATCACAACACCACTCTCTTTCGGAAGAAATTAAGACCTAAAATTATTTTTATTAGATTTGTTTCATTTTTGTGAGTCTAGGGTCTTCGTTTCACTGAAATCGGACTAACGGTTTAATTATTATGAATTAAACAAGATTTAATTTAATTAATAATCAATTATAAATAATTAATTATAATTAAATAATCCTTAATTATATTTTTAAATAATTAATTAATACTTATTGTATTTTAAAATAATTAATCCCTAATTATTAAGATTAATTACAATTTATTATAATTATTTATAAATTATTATCATTTACTCGATTAGATTGATTATTTATAAATAACTAATCGATACAATTAACTGATACATTATTTAATGAATAAATAAATATTACTCGAATCATAATCTAACTCAACGAGCAACTACTCGTATAAATACGAGCTACTCCGATCTTCGCATAACTATCGAACTATTATTATTACGATCATAGCTTATACGATTTATTAATCAATTAACTATCAGTATTTAATTATTCGGTACGAATAATCAGTACGGCATTCTTCGAATAATTATCGCTCGAATAATAATTCTAACTTAACGAATCACGACTCGAATAGGTACGAGTTACTCGGAATATTTAACTAATTATCGAATTATTATCCATATTATCCGATTACTTTTAATCCTTATTTATTAATTAATTACCTAATTATTAATTAATTAAATAACTAATAAATAATTTGATAAATGATTAAATAATTAAATACATAACTAATTTCAAATTTCTAAATTAATAAAATAATTTAGAAATTATTAATTATATTTTTTTTTCAGAATTTAAAACTGATTTTTAATTGATTTATAGAATTAATAAAACTAATTTTAATTTTACATAATATAAATAAATAATTAATAATCCAGAAACAACAAACAGGAACAGGTTTTCCGGGTTGGGGGATCAAACCCCTGGTTGAAACCGGGTTGGAAACCGGGTCTAACCCAGGTCTTCAAGAACAGGCCAAGCTGCCCAGAATCCGGCGATGGTGGCCGGTTCTGGCGAGCTTTCCGGCGAAATAAAAACACAGGCAACCAGTCACAGTTTCGTTCCGTTTTCGATGCAAAATCATTCCCCACGACCACAGCATCCCATACGCTGCAACATCGCCGTCCAACCTCTGTTCCTCCTCCATCTCCGGCCAAACTCGCGTTTTCCGGCCACCGTCCTCTTCAACTCCGACGAGCTTGATTTCCCATCAATCCAGGCACCGTTCAAATTGATTTTAACATGATTTTCACTCAGAATCTCACCAGAAACATAACTACACTAACATCACAACCTAATAACCCCTTGAACATTTTCTCCGATCAAATCACAACTATTTCCGGCCAAAATCCAAACCAACGATTTCGTACATGAAAAATTATGTTCTATAACTTAAAATAAAGCTTATTAACTCTACAATCTAACCCCTATAACCACAACAATCTCAGATTCATGTAACTTCAAAAACGAATTAAAATAAAATTGTATAAACTTGAAACTAAGAACTAATACCCAGAACAACCGTTTGTTCAAATAAATAGCATAAATCGACTGTAAACAAGTACATGAAACTATAACAAGCATCAAAATCAACCCAGAATCCCACAATCAAAAATTCCCAAATTCAGTTCATGAACCCTAAAATACAAATTGAAAATCGAAGCAACAAAACATGAAATTGATGGTATGAACAGAAAGTAGATATCGAGAGGATCATTTTGGTTACTCACATGAAAGATTTGAGCAACAGAATCACTATGAAATCTGATGTTTAATTCTCTGCTTGAACTTCACAACACTACTTGTTCTTGATTTTCTGATTTTTTAATTATAATTAACCAATTAATTAACCTTAATTCAGCTATTTATATTTATAAAAATAATACCCCTAAATAAAATTAAGGGTCTAATTACACATCTAATAAAAATATTTGGCCCCAATTTTTATAATTTTTGGGTATTAATAATGAATTTTTAAATATCCAATAAATACAAAATAAATGACAAAAATTCCCAAAAATTATGAATATTACAAAAATGCAAGGAAAAATGATGTATGATAATTTTATGATCATATAAAAATAAAAATGTGATTTTTGTGGGGTTTTTGGAACCCGAAGGGGTCCGGAAAAGTCATTTTTCACGAAAAAGGTAAATTTGTAAAACGTCTAAGGGTTCAGAATAACGATATTGTATAGGTTGTTTTTGGAAAAATAAGGCCAATGATTTTGTTTGAAATACGGGCTTTTAAAACATGGTTTGAGATGTACGAGTTTTGATATAAAATATATAACTTGCGATAAAACACTCAATAAATATCCAAAACACGTTCAGATCAAAGCAGTCAACTCGTAACACATAGCAATTAGGGTTTAATGGCTCAACACATTTAATCACATAATAATACACATAATTTATCTTTATTATATTATAATACAAGCGTAATTTCTCGGTCGTTACAATCTCCCCCCTTAACAGGATTCTGTCCTCAGAATCACACTATGTAAATAACTGAGGATACTTTTCTAACATTTCACTCTCGAGCTCCCAGGTTGATTCTTCAACCACTGGGTTTCTCCACAAAACTCTCACTAATGACATAGAATTATTTCTTAATACCCTCTCTTGCCGATCTAGAATTCTTATCGGCTGCTCTACATATGACAAATCTGCCTGAAGTTCTAAGGGTTCATATTCTATTACATGCCTTGTATCAGGATTATACTTCTTAAGCATAGATACATGAAATACGTTATGAATATGCTGCATATGGGGGTGGTAAAGCTAACTCGTACGCAACCTTTCCGACTTTCTTTAAAATTTCAAACGGTCCAACGTAGTGAGGTTTTAATTTTCCTTTGTTTCCAAACCTAGTTAATCCCTTCCATGGTGATACCTTTAGCCGTACATGTTCCCCTTCCTGATAGTCCATATCTTTTCTGGATTGATCTGCATATTTACGCTCTCGATTCTGCGCTGCTTCAAGTCGCTTGCGGATAAGTTCTACTTTTTCTTTGGTCTGCTGAATCAGTTCTGGACCTAGAATCTTGCGTTCTCCAACTTCATCCCAACATGTAGGTGATCTACATTTTCTCCCATATAAAGCTTCATATGATGGCATCCCGATACTTGCTTGATAGCTGTTATTGTAAGAAAATTCCACTAGCGGTAAGTGCTCGTCCCAATTGCCTTCGAAGTCTATTGCGCATACACGTAGCATATCTTTGATTGTTTGGATTGTCCGTTCACTTTGCCCGTCCGTTTGTGGATGATAAGCATTACTCATGTTCAACTTGGTTCCTAGACATTCTTGGAATTGTCTCCAAAATCTCGAATTGAAATGGGGATCTCGATCCGATACAATCGATATGGGTACTCCATGACGCATTACGATTTCCTTGAGATATAAGTGCACTAACTTGTCTAGTGAAAATCTTTCGTTGATCGGAAGAAAATATGTTGACTTCGTTAATCGATCAATGATAACCCGAATTGCATCATGATTTGCTTTCGTCCTTGGAAGTCCCACTACAAAATCCATGGCTAAATGCTCATATTTCCATTCTGGAATATCTAGTGGTTGTAGTAATCCGCTCGGGCGTTGATGTTCAACTTTCACTCTTTGACACGTATAACACTTGATGACCCATTCTGCTATCTCTTTCTTCATATTTGGCCACCAAAAGTTTTCCTTCAGGCCTCTGTACATCTTTGTGCTTCCGGGATGAATCGAATATCTTGAACTATGAGCGTCTTGTAAAATTTCTGCTTTTAATTCCGGTACATTAGGTATCCAGATCCTCGAAGCAACTCGAAAAATTCCTTTAGTATCCTTCTGACTGGTAATCTCTTCTCCTGTCAAATTGTCAATTTCCTGGTCCATTACTTCTTCGTGACACTTTCTTATTTTCTCCAATAGTTCCGGCTGAAAAGTCATGGCGTAAATCATTTCAGTAGAACTTTCTGGAACACGAACTTCAATCTCCAGTTTATCGAATTCCTTGATTAAGTCTTCTGAAGATATTAACAGATTCAATCGTTCCTTTCGACTTAACGCATCTGCTACTACATTGGCCTTGCCTGGATGATAACTAATTGAGACGTCGTAATCCTTGATTAACTTTAGCCAACATCGTTGTCGCATGTTAAGTTCCTTCTGTGTGAAAATATACTTTAAACTTTTATGATCCGTATAAATCTCACATTTTTCTCCGTACATATAGTGTCCCCAAAGCTTCAGTGCGAACACAATTGCTGCTAGTTCGAGATCGTGCGCTGGATATTTTTGTTCATGCGGCTTTAACTGTCTGGAAGCAAATACGATCACGTTTCCATGTTGCATCAAAACATAGGCGAGTCCTCGATACGAAGCGTCGCTGTATATGACAAAGTCTCCTTGATCATCAGGTAAAACAAGTACAGGTGCGGTTACTAGTCGATTCTTCAATTCTTGGAAATTTGCTTCACATTTCTCGTTCCATTCAAACTTTTCATTCTTTCGCGTCAACTTCGTCAATGGTGTGGCTACCTTTGCAAAATCTTTAACGAATCTTCTGTAATAACCGGCTAATCCCAAGAAACTTCTGACTTCCCTTGGTGTCTTTGGTCTTTCCCAATTTAAAATAGCTTCAATCTTTGCTGGGTCCACTTGAATTCCTTCAATACTGATGATGTGTCCTAAAAATTGCACTTCCTTTAGCCAAAATTCACATTTCAAAAATTTCGCATAGAGCTGCTCCTTTCGTAACGTCTCCAATGTCGTTCTTAATGTGCTGCATGTTCTTCTTCCGTCTTCGAATAAACCAAGATGTCATGTAACACCCCCAAATCCGGGGTCGGGGATCCAGGTTGTCATGAGTTCCATTTCCCTTAATAATACTTGATCTTAATAATCAACCAACTACTGCGTACTGTGACCCCACAATATACACACACACCACAAGTTATAGTCTCAGAGATGAATATCCAAAAATAACACAAGTCATTTTATTCCATAATTATGATATATTACACCTCAAAAGGGTTTCTGAATAAATTTACATATTCTTTTCCATTATTACAATTCATAAATATACATAAATCTGATACATCAAAAGTTGAAAGCCTAGCCTATTGGTAGTTCCTACCTCAGCCACAACGGCATCAACGCCTACAGGAAACTGCGGAACGTTTCCTATCCGCTCACGAATTGGGAGCTTGGTCCTGTTCATCTTTTCTATCTGTTGTTGTGTGATGAAAGAAGAAAGCAAGGGTGAGCAACAAGCCCAGCGAAATAATATGTATAATAATTTACAATATATGAGCATTCTCATAGTACTCATGAAAGTCTTGGTCAAGAAGAAATGAACCAAGTTTGATATCTTAACGCGACCAAGTCGCAAAATAATCAGTATAAATGTATATATATTTTTCAAAATCTTGGAAATCCTCTTCCATGCATAATATGCATAGGATTCCAGTTTATAATTGTATAAAAATATCGTTGCAAGGTGATCTCATATATCTAACCTTGTCTCAACGTTTTTCTGAAAATCTTTGTCATGCATAAGATAATCATTAACTAGATATAAGTTGAAAAGATGAAGTTACAAGATACTCCAATATACTTATATCTTTTCCAAATACTACTTGAACTACCACCGTTCAAGTTATAATCAGTTTCAAAAGTTCATCACATAGATAAGACTACAAGATAAGACTTGAATAGATTCAATATTTGAAATATCATTTGAAAGAAATGAAGTTACGAGATACTTCATTATGTCCCGATATATATACCCATATATATCTCTCATACATTTCCTGAAAACCTCTGTCATGTAAAGTATGAACAGAGTTGTAATATCCAATGAATTTGAAAAGAAAAGAATTTTGGCATAAACCCGATATCTTGCTGATCAGGCAAAGATACCCATTAAGTAACCTTTTCTACTGTAGATGGATGAATTCCTCGCCGGTCTTCACACTGGCCGCAGTAGGACCTCGCCGGTCTCGATATGTTGGAGGATATCTGAATATTATTATTTAAATAATATTACTATAAGGAAAATCTTTATAAAAATAATTGAAGTAGAAGTTTTACAACTCATACTTGAAATGAATAATAAATAACCAAAGATATACTTATACGAAAGTACGATCTTTATTTGAATAATCAAAAATAAGTTTGATTATCGAAACATTATTATTTAATAAAATAAAGAATATTATTTAATAAAATAAGCAGAGTCATAAGTCCTCGAATGAATATTCAAAATAATATTCATTAAATAAAATAAGCGGTGTCATAAGTCCTCAAATGAATATTCAAAATAATATTCATTAAATAAAATAAAGTCACCGAATAAACCTTATTCGATTAATAGTTTTGAAAACTATATATATATATATATAAATATATATATTATACTCGGGAACATCGACTCCCGGTTTAGAAAATGTTCACCTTTGGGTCCCCTATATTAAGGGTATAAGCAACTACTGCTTATCTCTAGCATATGTATTATGCAACTTATAAACATTTGAATCAACAATCAGATATCAAGATTACGAAACAGACATGCATATAAATATCATATCACATGCTCCAATATATCGCAAGACTTTGCTAATAATAATCATGCACTTATCACAAGATAATGCATATACATATATACATCACAACAACAGTATAACAGGTAGAAAATAAGTCGTTCGAGTACCCTCGACTCCACCATTTTTAATAAATTAACTATTAAGAATTTTAAAGCGATTCTTTCGCGAGTGCTCTATAAACTGCCTAATCCACTTTACATAATTGTTTCATACTCCAATTAGTCATTTAAGGGCCTTAACCAAGGTTTCAATGTAAGGCGAGGGGTAATGGTTCATTCCTGAAACGCCATTACTTAAAACAGTCATTTCTCCTAAACCGTACATCGGATTCAAGCGAACCACATATCAAAACGAAGCTCGTAACATGAAATATCTAAACATGGCAATGGTCAGAATCTTACAGTGAGTTCACGGGTCCTGAAGTTAAGAACAAAAAGAGTCAAAGGTAAATAAGGCATTACGACGACTCTGTTTACGCGATTACCAAAGTTTTAAACCATTCCAAACAATCACAATCCAACTCACAATAAACAACTCAAGATACACATCTATGCTACTGATTTCAGTCATAATGAGCCCAAGAATCTCAATCCAATCCAATATCATACTATCTTCAAAATTAGCTAAACTACTTAATCAATCAAGGTTCAAAATCATGCTTAATCTCTCATCCATTAAAAATCATCAACACATTATTAACAATCCATCAACCACAAACAACCCAAAATCCTAATCACCATTATCATCCAAACAAACCAAGTTTAAAACTAAGGGTTCAAGAGTTTATACCTTCCTTGGAGAGCAGAGAATTACTAACAAGCCTCTAGGAACCTCTAACTATCTCTACCAAGCTTGGATCTTAAAGAAAACATAAGAAAACAAAATGTTAGTTCTTGAAAACACTATTCATAAAGAACTTTGATGAATTGATTAGCTTAGTAAACCTTGGAATCTAGATCTCAAAATCATACCATAACTAAGTTTAGAAATATAGAATCCATGGAAATAAACCTCTTAATTTTTGAAGGTGTGGAGCTTGGACTTTGAAAATCAAATCCTTGTATTTTCATCAAAAAGTCGAGCCTAAACAATGGGAAGAGAATAAGATGAAGTGGTTTTGTGTTTGTGAATGATTTTCCTTGGTTGTTATTCAATTTTGCTAAAATATCTTGATAAAGTGATGACATCACTTGCTTATGTCATTGCTTGCATCATTCCTTTGCCACATGTCACAATCTCATGGTGTGAGGGTGTCTTTACTTACAATCACATGTTTTAGCTTCTCTTGGAAGCTTCCTTCCCAGGCTACTTGCATGTGCTTGCCCATTGGTCGTTTATTTGTTTTACGGTTCGCTTAACTCTCATTCTCGTTCGTTGTTTGAGGGATCATATTCGGGATCTTATTACTTGGGTTCCCCTCACTGGTTGCTCCACATAGGTTAAGTCTGGTCGGAGGTTTTCGTGTTCATATTCCCCTATATGTCTCGCCTCTGGATCATACTTCCTTAACATTGATACTTGGAACTTATTGTGAACTTGTTGCAGGTTCTGGGGTAGGGCTAGTTCATTTGATAACTTCCCAATACATCTTAATATATCCAAGGGTCCAACAATTCGTGGGCTTAGCTTTCCT
Source organism: Apium graveolens (assembly GCF_009905375.1). Classification (NCBI taxonomy): domain Eukaryota; kingdom Viridiplantae; phylum Streptophyta; class Magnoliopsida; order Apiales; family Apiaceae; genus Apium; species Apium graveolens. The sequence continues at coordinate 77,646,661 of NC_133657.1, forward strand.
TTCTTTCTGAACCTCATCCCTCCTTTCCATGGGAATACCTATAACATCACTAGGTCCCTTACTTCCTACTCTTTATCATTTCGTGTCAAATCAACATAATTCTTATGTCCATCTTGGGCTACTACCAGCCGTCCTCTGATTAGATCTATTATATCCTTGGTCCTTTGGACCACTGCTGGTCCGAGCATCTTGTGCTCTGCAGCTTCACCCTAACATAAGGGAGATCGACATTGTGTTCCCTCAACGATCTCATAAGGCAACATCTCGATACTGGCATACGATCTATTGTCGTATGAAAACTCAATCCATGTTAAGTGACCATTCCTAAATTCCCTTCAAGTTTATTACACAGATTCTCATCATAGCTTCTAGCGTTATAGCCTCTGTTTATCAATACCTATTATTTTCCAGTTCGTAAACGTTAATATCTTCCGTTCCTAATATTATACTGGTTATACTTTTGCTCATTAGCGTTCTATAACCTTTTAATAATCGCGTCAACCTTAGTATCACGAACGCGTTAGAATCAGAATACCACCGCACTGATACTACTTCCTTTCTAGCGGCTTCCATATTTGAAAGCTTGATTCATCGTATATAAGTAAAAGAATTTATTGAGAGATCATTTTGATCATGAACACTTGTTCTATTGCATAGTAAGTACAGAAGGTGGCTAGCCTTTAGTACTTGACAAGCAATTAAACAACATGTGGTATCCTACTAGGCTTCTATCACACAGATAGATAGTCATTCGGCAATACCTCCCCTTCTGGAAGGGTTGTTCTTCTCAGCTTACATGAAATGAAAAGGAGAGAAAAGAACGAATTGAAGAGAATTGTATATAAAAAAATACTGCCACAAAATATCTGGCTTGGAATCTACCCCTGAACTATAGAGGTTTATCATAGGAGAACAGAACATATATAAATATATATCAACATCAAGTATTATAGCATCGCATTTCACATGCCTAAATATTTTTGCTATTCCATCTATCATTCTATGGACCCATGCTCTTGCTCGAGCTTAAAAACAATCACCGTTGAAACTCCCTCGACAGCGAAAATCGAATCTGGGATTTCGTTCTAGACATCATCGTTATTAAAATCCATTGCTACACCGCAACCTTCTTCGTATAGTAATACTACTCTTTATCGATAAGAAGGAATAAATATAAAATATGTAAATAAACCACTAGTTAGTCTATCAATGATAACTTATACATCACCACGACCCGATTAGTGGTACTCAATCTCAACATCCATTACAATACAACACTCACGGTTGTTATCGCCTCATTATTCAAGGAATCGTTGATGTATTACTATAGTCCACCGCTGACCTATTGTAGTCATTTATTTTCCTTGGAATCGTAATAGCTAATCATACAGAGTCCATACCTGCCGTATCAAAATATTCTAAGGAGGTAACATAATCACCATTCATGATCCATGAAGAACACTGCTGAACTTGGTGTATATATGCCATAAAGCAGATAAAATTGTAGAAGAGTTTCAATGAAAGCAACGATAGCAGGTTAATACCATTATTAACCATATGTCCTTATTAGGAAACATGAAGCTCAAAGGTTCATTTAGTCCTCTTGTAACATGGTCCTGGCTTATCTTAAGATAGGACCTTCTAAAATAGATAGCCTGCTCACGGCAATTAACATGAATTCAATCTTTACTAGACTATTATTATGGTTGAGTATCACACAATCATCAGAAGGAATGTCAATCTTTCAAACCATAATACAACCTTCACGGCTTTAACCATCATCACTGTATTTCTCTGGCACGAGCGCCTATAATTGCTCTCTTACAATTAGAGTGTCGGCCACCTCATTGGCCTTTCCTGATAGTAATAGTTCCTTATAATCAATGTCTTTTGAATGATTTCCAACTAAATTTTCTACCTCATTTCCAATCACTGCTTGTGTGAAAATGCTCTTCCTTACGCTTTGGTGAGTAAAAAAAAATCACCATTTTTCCAAAAGTTATTGCCTCGGTCCTTAGAGGTTAACATTGTCACGACTGACTCTCGATCATACTTAGGACGTCTTTTATCTTAGGTCCTAATTGCCTTAAACAATTTCGACCTTTACTGGTTCGATCCATACTTTCTCATGGTTTAACACGTGCCCCACTTGCCATTATTATTATTACGTCATTTTTCCTTTACCAAAGTTTCTACTCTTCAGAACTTTGAATATTACCTTTCTCCTTGGAAAACCTCTAAGGTTATCATTGAATCCTTCCTCCTGAATTCCCTAGATACAGGGCATATCAAAATACCATTTACTAATACTAGAACCATTGTTTATATACTTTTGAAAAATTTCTCCACTGATCCTTAAAGTTGTTATTACCTTATTCCTTCCAATTTGTACTGTCAAAACTCATATTGTCCCTATTAAGGGTGAAATGCCAACCCTTATACATTCCCCTAGGGTTCATCTCAAGTTATCAGGGTTTTATCCTTAATTCCACCTTTAAAAGATACTTACACTCTTCCATGGTTAAATCAAGTCATATATCCTTGATAGATTATCTTATTCAATCATTCCCACCAGATAGTCTATACCAAATTTCACAATAGCATCCTTATTCAAGCTGAGGTCAATCCATATGGACTCCAAAATATAAAAATGGTTATCCTCTTTTCTTTCCTGATTTGGTAATGATAACAGGGATGTTCTGGAAGATATTGGTCGTGTTCAATGTGAACTTTTTAGTTCTAACTATTCATTTATCTCAATTATTTATCTCAACCGTCATCTCAATGTTGGAATATCTTTTATACCTGGTGCCTCCCTTTTGGGTATCAAGTTACAAGTGTTATATGCACTTCACATTCTTGAAGGTCACTTCCTTCGTCCAATTTCCTAATTTCTTACTTTCTTGTCTTCTCAGTCTATCCGTGTCTCATTATTTATCCTTCGAACTATCTCATGGTTTCCTCGAATCCTCTTAACTTAAAGGGGATAAAATATATGTATCTCTTATGCCTTCAACCATCAATTTTAACTCATGGTGAATCACCCTCATCCTGACGATTACATACTTTTCTATTTCTATTGCTACGAGTCTTTAGGGTTTCCTCATACCCAACTCCCTTATCATTCCTCAAACTCTATTTCCTTTATGTTCCTTTCCACTTCAGTTTCTTTTTATTTTCCTTTCTCTTACAATCATTTTATGAACCCACTAATCATTTACTTCAAACATCACGTCGTTATGGGATTCTTGTCCTCAGAACGAATCTTGACAACTTTTACAACTTAGATTTATAATTCATCACACTCGTCCGCCTTTGTTCTGGCTCTAAAGCTTTTACACTTCCTCCATAACCTTGGAAAGTACTTTCCCGAAAACAATTGACTGAACTTTAATCAGTTTATTATAACCTCTGGCCCCGCGTCTTTCTTGGTCTTTCACCAGCAGGTGGCCTCTCTCTTAGGAAGGTAAGTGACAAAAACAGTCTTTTGTGCTTTGTCAATCATTTAGAATCTCAAATGATTCCTATATTTCCTTTAGCCAGGCTCTTGCCTTGACTGGGTCAACCTGTTCCTTGGAACTCTGTGAGCTTAACGACTTAAAGGTCATGAAAGAATTTCCTACCGCATTGTTTCCTCAAGGTGGTGGTCGGGAATAAAAGTATAAGTTTTGTTTAGGCAGGTCCATGAATTGCCCCATAGAAGTACCGTCCTGGTTCTCCCTATCTTGCTCGACTTCTATTTTCTCAGTATGAAATGTTTTCTCCTCATCCCCATAATCGGGGTCATCCTACATGTTTTAAATCCTCATTTTCCACTTCATTATGTTATGGGTTCCTTTTATCTTGATGGCGACCTCCCTGAATATCACATTCAGGGTTTGCCCTAAATCTTTTTCCTCGAACTATGGCTTTCATCTAAGATCTCATCTTTAAGCTCTTGAACGTTTGGAACCCAAGTTCTGTAGGAATACCTCATTATTCCCTCATCATCTTTCTCGGTATTAATCTCTCCTCTATTCATTGGCTCTCTGCCTTCATTTATCACTTTTTCTTGGCACAATATGATCTTTTCCAATAATTCGGGTTGCATTACAATCTCAAACAACTTTTCAGTACCGGCTCCGGTTACCTTCACTTCTATTTCCATTTTCTCAAAATCTCTCATCAACTCTCCCAAAGACATTATCATCTTGAGTCACTCCTTTCTACTAAGGGCGTTAGCCACCATATTGGCTTTCCCTGGATGATAAAGAATATCATAATCGAAATACTTGATTAGTTCTAACCACCTCCTCTAGCGCATGTTGAGCTCTTTCTGCGTGGAAATATACTTGAGCTCTTATGGTTTGTGTAATTCTCGCACTTCTATCCATACAAGTAGTGCCTCCAATATTTAGGGCAAAACTATTGCTGTGAGCCCGAGATCATGGGTGGGATATCAAATTTTATATTCCCTTAATTGTCTTGATGCGTACGCGATTACCTTGTTGTGCTGTATAAGAAGCACCCTAATTCCTTATGCGAAGCGTCACTACAAATCACAAAATCTCCTTTTCCATCCGGCAACGCCAACATAGGGGCCGTTACCAACCTTTGCTTCAGTTCTTAAAAGCTTTTCTCGCATTTCTCTGTCCATTCAAACTTCTCAGTCTTACGAGTAAGCCGCGTTAAAGGGGCTACTATCTTTACAAACTTGAACGAACCTCCGGTAGTGACCGGCCAATCCTACCTCTGGTAGTTTCCCTATCCATGGTTATCAATTCATCAGTGGTCCTTTATTCATTCTTGTCAGGATCCTCCACGGGATCCTCCTCAACAACAATCCTTTCTAGGACAACATCCTCAACCGCTACATCCTCAATATAAATATCATTCGGTCCCTCATTAGGACGCTCTATCGGATCCATAATCTGATCTCCAATAAGTAATAAAACATCATCGCGCTGTTGCTCCTCAACCTCAGGGTTCGGAGTCCCGCAACCATATACGATAATGAACTACGCTTCTATCACGATATTTATAAGGGTTCCCATAAGGGTTTTAACTGTCAGTACTACGTTAGGTAGCCCGTCTATGAACTTGGCAAGAGTTCTTATTATCTTAGTGAACTTATTATCTTAACGTCACATCATCTCTGAGGTTTATAACGCTTAGCTCTGATACCATTTCTGTAACACCCCCAAATCCGGGGTCGGGATCCAGGTTGTCACGAGTTCCATTTTCCTTAATAATACTTAATCTTAATAATTAACCAACTACTGCGTACTGTGACCCTACAATATACACACACACCACAAGTTATAATCTCAGAGATGAATATCCAAAAATAACACAAGTCATTTTATTCCACAATTATGAGCCATTACACCTCAAAAGGGTTTCTGAATAAATTTACATATTCTTTGCCATTATTACAATTCATAAATATACATAAGTCTGATATATCAAAAGTTGAAAGCCTAGCCTATTGGTAGTTCCTACCTCAGCCACAACGACATCAACGCCTACAGGAAACTGCGGAACGTTTCCTATCCGCTCACGAATTGGGAGCTTGGTCCTGTTCATCTTTTCTATCTGTTGTTGTGTGATGAAAGAAGAAAGCAAGGGTGAGCAACAAGCCCACCGAAATAATACGTATAATAATTTACAATATATGAGCATTCTCATAGTACTCATGAAAGTCTTGGTCAAGAAGAAATGAACCAAGTTTGATATCTTAACGCGACCAAGTCGCAAAATAATCAGTATATATGTATATATATTTTTCAAAATCTTGGAAATCCTCTTCCATGTATAATATGCATAGGATTCCAGTTTATAACTGTATAAAAATATCGTTGCAAGGTGATCTCATATATCTTACCTTGTCTCAACGTTTTTATGAAAATCTTTGTCATGCATAAGATAATCATTAACTAGATATAAGTTGAAAAGATGAAGTTACAAGATACTCCAATATACTTTTATCTTTTCCAAATACTACTTGAACTACCACCGTTCAAGTTATAATCAGTTTCAAAAGTTCATCACATAGATGAGACTACAAGATAAGACTTGAATATATTCAATCTTTGAAATATCATTTAAAAGAAATGAAGTTACGAGATACTTCATTAAGTCCCGATATATATACCCATATATATCTCTCATATATTTCCTGAAAACCTCTGTCATGTAAAGTATGAACTGAGTTATAATATCCAATGAATTTGAAAAGAAAAGAATTTTGGCATAAACCCGATATCTTGCTGATCAGGCAAAATTACCCATTAAGTAACCTTTTCTACTGTAGATGGATGAATTCCTCGCCGGTCTTCACCCTGGCCGCATTAGGACCTCGTGCTAGACCGTTACCCAGCCACTCACGCGTGGATGGACTGTCACCCAGCCTCTTACACCTTCATACACCGTACCCCGGCCTGTCGCTTATGCCGACTCAATTAGATGGACTTACTTCCCGAACATTGGGAAAGTAATCAAATTGTTTTCTCAAAACAGCAACCAAGTTGCGAATATAAAATACACCACAGAGCCGAATCCCTTAGATTTTTGAGCGAGTATTCAAGGCCCCTTTGAAAGGAAGATCTTAAATTTGAAAACGAGTTTTGGGGTCCGCTCTAACTTTTATAATCATTTTGAAGACTCAAAAATGTTTTTGAGAATGTTTGGATTAATGCTGATTTAATAAAGTAAATCAGTCCCGATATGTTGGAGGATATCTGAATATTATTATTTAAATAATATTACCATAAGGATAATCTTTATAAAATAATTGAAGTAGAAATTTTACAACTCATACTTGAAATGAATAATAAATAACCAAAGATATACTTATACGAAAGTACGATCTTTATTTGATTAATCGAAAATAAGTTTGATTATCGAAACATTATTCTTTAATAAAATAAAGAATATTATTTAATAAAATAAGCGGAGTCATAAGTCCTCGAATGAATATTCAAAATAATATTCATTAAATAAAATAAAGTCATCGAATATATATATATATATTATACTCGGGAACATCGACTCCTTGTTTAGAAAATGTTCACCTTTGGATCCCCTATATTAAGGGTATACGCAACTACTGCTTATCTCTAACATAGATATTATGCAACTTATAAGTATTTGAATCAACAATTAGATATCAAGATTACGAAACAGGCATGCATATAAATATCATATCACATGCTCCAATATATCGCAAGACTTTGCTAATAATAATCATGCACTTATCACAAGATAATGCATATACATATATACATCACAACAACAGTATAACGGGTAGAAAACTTGCCTGAGTGTTCCCGGATAGACTTAAGCTTAGAGTGTGTCCGATAACCTATGAACAAAAACATAAGTCGTAATTAAACCCCGGTCGCTTAAGAAACTAGACTTTAACCAATTGAACCCTAACGTTCGCTTATGGTCACTTCTACGCTTAACGAATCACATAAGTCGTTCGAGTACCCTCGGCTCCACCATTTTTAATAAATTAACCATTAAGAATTTTAAAGCGATTCTTTTGCGAGTGCTCTACCAACTACCTAATCCACTTTACATAATTGTTTCATACTAAAATTAGTGATTTAAGGGCCTTAACCAAGGTTTCAAAGTAAGGCGAGGGATAATGGTTCGTTCGCGAAACGCCGTTACTTAAAACGGTCGTTTCTCCTAAACCGTACATCGGATTCAAGCGAACCACATATCAAAACGAAACTCATAACATGAACTATCTAAACATAACAATGGTCAGAATCTTAAAGTGAGTTGACGGGTCCTGAAGTTAAGAACAAAAACAGTCTAAGGTAAATCAGGCATTACAACGGCTATGTTTACGCGATTACCAAAGTTTTAAACCATCCCAAACAACCACAATCCAACTCACAATAAAAAATAACTCAAGATACACATCTATGCTACTGATTTCAGTCATGATGAGCTCAAGAATCTCAATCCAATCCAATATCATACTATCTTCAAAATTAGCTAAACTACTTAATCAATCAAGGTTCAAAATCATGCTTAATCTCTCATCCATTAAAAATCATCAACACATTATTAATAATCCAAACATCAACCAAAAACAACACAAAATCCTAATCACCATTATAATCCAAACAAACCAAGTTTAAAACTAAGGGTTCAAAAGTTTATACCTTCCTTGGAGAGCAGAGAATTACTAACAAGCCTCTAGGAACCTCTAACTATCTCTACCAAGCTTGGATCTTAAAGAAAACATAAGAAAACAAAATGTTGGTTCTTTAAAACACTATTCATCAAGAACTTTGATAAATTGATTAGCTTAGTAAACCTTGGAATCTAGATCTCAAAATCATACCATAACTAAGTTTAGAAATATAGAATCCATGGAAACAAACCTCTTAATTTTTGAAGGTGTGGAGCTTGGACTTTGAAAATCAAATCCTTGTATTTTCATCAAAAAGTCGAGCCTAAACAATGGGGAGAGAATAAGATGAAGTGGTTTGGTGTTTGTCAATTATTTTCCTTGGTTGTTATTCAATTTTGCTAAAATATCTTGATAAAGTGATGACATCACTTGCTTATGTCATTGCTTGCATCATTCCTTTGCCACATGTCACAATCTCACGGTGTGAGGGTGTCTTTACTTACAATCACATGTTTTAACTTCTCTTGGAAGCATCCTTCCCATGCTACTTGCATGTGCTTGCCCCTTGGTCGTTTATTTGTTTTACGGTTCGCGTAACTCTCGTTCTCGTTCGTTGTTTGAGGGATCATATCCGGGATCTTATTACTTGGGTTCCTCTAACCTTTCTCAATATTTTATATTTCTTTTATGATCCTCTCTTATAATCCTTGAATTGAAATCTTTTTCATCATGTTTCCTTATACTTAATTATGTCGGTATCTGATGGATTTTCGGGAAAAATCAAAGTGTCCGAATTTAAATTCTGACGATCTTTACATACCCTCATATATATTATGGAGTGCTAATATGATCTCAGAGTATCCATTAAAGAACCCCTTCATAGGGTGGTCTGACAATTTTTATTAATCAGCAATATCGGCAAAAGTTACTATTCATCAGAGTTTTAAAAATTTCCAAAAATTGGGATTATTACATGTCATCAATAAATACAATGATAAACTTATCCAAGTACTTCTTGAATACTCGATTCATCAGATCCATAAATGCTACAGGTGCATTCGTCAGTCCAAAAGCCATCACGAGAAATTCATAATATCCATACCTCGTTCTGAACGCAGTCTTTGGAATATGTTCTACCTTGATCTTTAACTGATGATAACCTGATCGTAAGTCGATTTTCGAAAACCATGTTGCTCCTTTCAGTTGATCAAATAAGTCATCGATGCGAGGCAAAGGATATTTATTCTTGATAGTTAACTTTTTCAGCTCACGATAATCAATACACAGTCGCATGCTACGGTCATTCTTTTTCACAAACAATACTGGTGCACCTCATAGGGATACACTTGGCCTTATAATTCCTTTGTCGAGAAGTTCTTGCAACTGCTTTGCTAATTCCTTCATTTCAAGAGGTGCCATTCGATATGGAGCTTTCGAAATCGGTTCAGTCCCTGGCGCCAAATCAATAGTGAACTCGATTTCTCGATCCGGTGGAAGTCTTGGGAGTTCGTCAGGAAAGATATCGGGAAACTCACAGATTACAGGAATATCTTCAATCTTTGGACTTTCTTTGTTGGTATCCAACACGTAGGCTAAATAAGCTTGACATCTTTGGCGTAGCAATTGTTTCGTCTGCATTATTGTTAAGAATCTCTGCTGTTGTTTTTCTCCTTTAAATATTACTATTGTATTTTCTTCAGTCTGCAATTTCACTTTCTTATTTGCGCAATCAATCTGAGCATTATTACTAGCTAGCCAATCCATTCCTAAAATAACATCAAATTCCCCTAACCTGAAAGGTATCAAGTCAACTGAAAAATGACATCTCCCTATCTCAATATCACAATCTGGACATACTCGATCTACCATAACCAGATCATCATTTGCTAATTTTATGACTAGCACTTCATCTAACCACTGAATCTCACAGTCTATCTTAGAGATAAAGTATTCAGAAATAAAAGATCTAGTAGCTCCTGAATCAATCAATACTAGAGCATTTACGGAATTCACAGGGAGCATACCTGCAACCACATTCGGACTCTGTACTGCTTCCTTCATTGACATGTTAAAAGTCCTTGCCCTCGGCTGATTTTGTGGGGATAGTGGAGGTGGAGGTAATGCTAAAACCCTTGGAATGCTAGCGGCCATCGCAACTCCTCTGCAGTCTTTGGAAATATGTCCTTTTCTTCCGCAGTGGAAGTAAGCGACTTCTGCTCTTCCCATCGGACATTCTCCAGAGTAGTGTCCCCTTTGCTTGCACTTGAAACACGTGACATTTAGCTTGTTACAAATCCCCGTATGATTTTTACCACATGTTCTGCAATCAGGTATAGGCGGTCGGATAAGTCTTTGCTGAGTTGGGGTGGGAAGTCGATTACCCATCCTCTGGTTGTTTTGTTCTGGTTTCCTGAAGTTTGCCTTTCCCCGGGCTTGAAATCCCGACCTTCTGTTGAAACGGTTCTGGAAATTTCCTGGTCCCTTCTCTTTCTGAGCCGATTCACTCTCACCTTCTATGATCATGGCCTTCTGAACAACAGCTGTATAAGTCGTCAGCTCAAATACAGCTACCCTGCTACGAATCCATGGTTTTAGTCCCTGCTGGAATCTATTGGCCCGTTTTTCATCCGTATCCACTTGCTCAGGAACAAATCTGGCTAATTCAGTGAACTTGGTCTCATAATCCGCGACCGATAAGTTGTCTTGTTTCAGCTCCAGGAACTTGATTTCCATCTGGTTCTTCATGAAGCGAGGAAAATATTTCTCCAGGAAAAGATCAGTGAATCTATCCCAGGTTACCACACCTTCCCCTTCCAAAGCTTTCTTCGATTCCCACAAGTATTTGGCTTCGACTTTCAGAAAGTAGCTGGCAAAATCCGTCTTCTGTTCTTCCTCAACTTTAACCAATATAAAAGCCTTTTCTATCTCCTTCAGCCAAGCTCTCGCTTTTGTAGGATCTGTGGAACCGGTAAATTCTGGAGGCTTTACTGATTGAAATTGCTTGAAAGTAACCATAGGTGCTGCTGGGGGTACTTGTTGTCCTGGATGAGCGGCTTGCTGTAGAATTTGTTATTGAAATTGCTGTTGTTGATGCATCTGTTGCTACATCATCAACATCTGCTGTTGCATGAGATGAAACATCTGATCCATCTGGTTATTATCGTTTTGGCCCTCGGTATTTCCGTTAGACGAGTCGGGTCGTGCCTTTCTTTTAGGTGCCATCTTTCTGATAATAAAACAATGGGTTCTCTTAATAACAATATACTAAACAGGCGTTATGGAATGGAAACAATCTTTATAATATTAATATAGCGTTAAAATAGTTGATATGGGAAAGAAAATTTATTAAATAACTAAATGAATAAAACAGTGCGTTGTTTAAATAAATCCCTTTTTTATAATTTTTTTTTTAAAATTTTGAAAACATAAAGGGTACAACATGATCGTAAATAAACAACATTTTTAAAGATGCAACGGTAAAACAGTAAAATAAATGTAAATGCTTAAATGACTGAAAAATAAAGAAAACGTAAAAAGGTTCATCTTATATATATATAAGTAGGACACCAGCTGCAGGTGTCAATGCTTGATACAAAAAGTCTATGATATATCAGTCGTACTGCTACTGCTATCAGTCAAAACTAGTAGCTACACTCATACAAACTAATCATACAATACTACGCTATCTCTATCTACAGATATATACAAAATACAACACTCCTCCGTCTGCTAAGATCAGAATCCTGGTGGCACACGGCTCAGCTCCTCCTATAAAGCCTCTAACACCGCCTCTGTAAGTCTCATCACCCTACGGTATGTTGCCTCTGCACTAATGTCCTGCTGCCTCAAGTCAGTAAGCTCATGAGAACCAACCCTGTGGATCTGGCGTAGCCTCTCCCTCAAGATGTAGTCTGGGTGAAGTGCTCGAACTGGACCATCCTCCTGTGTCTCAAACAACCCAAGGATCCCTCTATACTGATCCTGCCATCTGACCCTCTCCTCTCTCTCTGACTGGAAACGCTGATATGTAATTGTGTGATGCTCATGGAGATCCGTGCGGGAACCTCGATAAGGCAATGGTAATGGCTCATCTACTACTACCTCGTCCATAAACTCTGGCTGTGGGAACTGGAATACTCCAAGCACAAGGGCATAAACAGCTAGCGGTGCAGGAAACAAAACAGGCTGCTCCATGGGTGCATATACTGGTGACTCTAACTCAGGCTCCAGCTGTGAAATCTCTGGAATCTCAAATGGTGGCACAGGAACCTAGGGCTCTAAATCCTCCCACTGTGGAATGTCAACCATATCAGACACATCAAACATCCGGCTCAAAATATGGGAAATAATCAACAAAATCTGGTACCTCTAGTGGAGGGGGTATCTCTAGTGCTGGTCCAGGTGGCAACGGTGGAGGTGGTGGTAATGGAGGAAAAATCTGCACTGATACTGGTGCTACCACTGGGTCTGTCTCAGTCCGCTCCGTAGAGGATAACGAAGAAGCCATCTAACATACATAATAATAACACAAGAACAATCAAATCACAATCCTAAAATTCATAACTTCTAATCACATAAACAAACAACCCTAACATTCTTACTTCTATCCTATATGACCTTCCTATCTTATCTTAACCCTAATGTTCTTGTTTTTTAGGGTCAAAACCTAAGCTCTGATGCCAACTATAACACCCTCCAAATCCGGGGTATAGATTTGGGGCATTATTAATAACAACTGCAAACTAAACCTGCACAAGCAGAATATAAATATAATAATTACCCCGAACTATTGCTATTTAGGATCTTTTAAGGTTAAGAGTTGAAAACAAGAACGACACACTAACTTTATTACAAACCCAAATAAAAAAAATCTGTCTCAAAAACTCTCTTTATTACAAAACTTTATTCAATCTACATTCTCACAACACAACTTTTATTCAAACCAACACTACTACTTATCCTGTTATACATGATCTGGTAGTTCAAAGCTCTTTTCGGGGATAGGAATGAACACTCTTGGTATAAGAGGGTCCCGCTGCTTGACTCGCTTCTTGACTATGCGGGTTCTGATGGGTTTCATTCTCTACCTAAACTGTAAAACAATAGGAATAACAATAAAAGGGAATGAGCCAAAATTGCTCAACAAGCCTGCGACAATATATATATAGTATAAAGAGAGAAGAATAAATGAACCAATAAGCTGCTGGTTTGAACAACCATTTGTATCTGGATAGGATAATAATTTGCCAACACTGGCGAGTGCCAAATGAACAAGACTGGAAACAAGAACCAATATATGCACTATAACCTGCTGGTAAGTCAGGATACAGTGCGGATCTATACCCAACTGCATAGACCCAACCAACATAAGGAGTACTCAGGCAACTATGGCCTATTAATTAAAGGTCTGAGTAAAAACCCAGCCCGTATCGTAACCATCCAGTCCAAGGTTTAGCATCCAGAACAATCGGAGTGCTATTGATGTATCCCAACATCAGGATATATCCGAGTATATGTAACAAGGGTAAAAGTACAAGAATATGAATAAAGAATTCAATAAATTGGGAGAAATCAATAATTAAAATGAAATAGAAACGAGATTCAATAATTGTGTAACAATGTATATGAACAAGAATTATCAAAGTGTAACCGACATGGAAAATGGGGTATAATTCACTATTTTGAATTTAGAATAAGGGAAAAACTTGTCTTGCGCGTACTTAACCTAGTTCAACTCACCGCCTTCGGTCTCTAGTTTGATTTGCCTTGCTGACTCTGAACCAATCATAGAAAGATAGTCGTTTAGATAACTTACTACATACATGTATCTCGAATTGATACTACGCAACCCTATCAATCTACTCATGCGTTTCTATCTGACTCGCATACACATATAATTATATAGCACGTAAGGTTCACATAACCACGTAAAGCACATAGCACATAAAGCACATAATTGATTTTTGGACTCATAAATATTTTTGGAATCGATACTAGGCTCATACCTGTATTAACTAACCCTATCTGATTTTATTACAATTTTTTTGGATTTATTTGACTCGATTCTACCCCTATTAAGGCCTATAAACCATTAACTATCACAAGACCACTCTCTTTCGGAAGAAATTAAGACCTACAATTATTTTTATTAGATTTGTTTCATTTTTCTGAGTCTAGGGGTCTTCGTTTCACTCAAATCGGACTAACAGTTTAATTATTATGAATTAAACAAGATTTAATTAATTAATAATCAATTATAAATAATTAATTATAATTAAATAATCCTTAATTATATTTTTAAATAAATAATTAATACCTATTGTATTTTAAAATAATTAATCCCTAATTATTATGATTAATTACAATTTATTACAATTATTTATAAATTATTATCACTTACTCGATTAGATCGATTATTTATAAATAACTAATCGATACAATTAACTGATACGCTATTTATCGAATAAATAAATATTACTCGAATCATAATCTATCTCAACGAGCAACTACTCGTATAAATACGAGCTACTCGCGATCTTCGCATAACTACGAACTATTATTATTACGATCATAGCTTATACGATTTACTAATTAATTAATTATCGGTATTTAATTATTCGGTACGAATAATCAGTACGACATTCTTCGAATAATTATCGCTCGAATAATAATTCTAACATAACGAATCACGACTCTAATAGGTACGAGTTACTCGGAATATTTAACTAATTATTGAATTATTATCTATATTATCCGATTACTTTTAATCCTTATTTATTAATTAATTACATAATTATTAATTAATTAAATAACTAATAAATAATTAGATAAATGATTAAATAATTAAATACATAACTAATTTCAAATTTCTAAATTAATAAAATAATTTAGAAATTATTAATTATATTTTTTTTTCAGAATTTAAAACTGATTTTTAATTGATTTATAGAATTAATAAAACTAATTTTAATTTTATATAATATAAATAAATAATTAATAATCCAGAAACACCAAACATGAACAGGTTTTCCGGGTTGGGGGATCAAACCCCGGGTCGAAACCGGGTTGGAAACCGGGTCGAACCCGGGTCTTCAAGAACACGACCAAGCTGCCCAGAATCCGGCGATGGTGGCTGGTTCCGGCAAGCTTTTCGGCGAACCAAAAACACAGGCAACCAGTCACGGTTTCGTTCCGTTTTCGATGCAAAATCATTCTCAACGACCATAGCATCCCATACGCTGCAACATCGCCGTCCAACCTCTATTCCTCCTCCATCTCCGGCCAAACTCGCATTTTCCGGCCACCGTCCTCTTCAACTCCGACGAGCTTGATTTCCCATCAATCCAGGCACCGTTCGAATCGATTTTAACATGGTTTTCACTCAGAATCTCACCAGAAACATAACTACACTAACATCACAGCCTAATAACCCCCTGAACATTTTCTCCGATCAAATCACAACTATTTCCGGCCAAAATCCAAACCAACAATTTCGTACATGAAAAATTATGTTCTATAGCTTAAAATAAAGCTTATTAACTCTACAATCTAACCCCTATAACCACAACAATCTCAGATTCATGTAACTTCAAAAATGAATTAAAATAAAATTGTCTAAACTTGAAACTAAGAACTAATACCTAGAACAACCATTTGTTAAAAAAATAGCATAAATCGACTGTAAACAAGTACATGAAACTATAACAAGCATCAAAATCAACCCAGAATTCCACAATCAAAAATCCCCAAATTCAGTTCATGAACCCTAAAATACAAATTCAAAATTGAAGCAACAAAACATGAAATTGATGGTATGAACAGAAAGTAGAGATCAAGAGGATCATTTTGGTTACTCACATGAAAGATTTGAGCAACAGAATCACTATGAAATCTGATGTTTAATTCTCTGCTTGAACTTCACAACACTACTTGTTCTTGATTTTCTGATTTTTTAATTATAATTAACCAATTAATTAACCTTAATTCAGCTATTTATATTTATGAAAATAATACCCCTAAATAAAATTAAGGGTCTAATTACACATCTAATAAAAATATTTGGCCCCAATTTTTATAATTATTGGGTATTAATAATGAATTTTTAAATATCCAATAAATACAAAATAAATGCCAAAAATTCCCAAAAATTATGGATATTACAAAAATGCAAGGAAAAATGATGTATGATAATTTTATGATCATATAAAAATAAAAATGTGATTTTTGTGGGGTTTTTGGTACCTGGAGGGGTCCGGAAAAGTCATTTTTCGCGAAAAAGGTAAATTTGTAAAACGTCTAGGGGTTCAGAATATTTTTGGCAAAATAGGGCCAATGATTTTGTTTGAAATACGGGCTTTTAAAACATGGTTTGAGCTGTACGGGTTTTGATATAAAATATATAACTTGCGATAAAACACTCAATAAATATCCAAAACACGTTCAGATCAAAACAGTCAACTCGTAACACATAGCAATTAGGGTTTAATGGCTCAACACATTTAATCACATAATAATACACATAATTTATCTTTATTATATTATAATACAAGCATAATTTCTCGGTCGTTACACTCCTCTTAGAGAGTACGCGCCCTCCAAGGATGAAAACCCTTGTTGAGGTAGATGCGCTTCTTACAAATGACGCGCCCTCCAAGGATGAATACCCTTATCGAGGTAGATGCTCCTCTTACAGAGGACGCGTCCTCCAATGATGAAGACCTTATCGAGATAAGATGTTCCTCTCACAGAGGACGCGTCCTCCAATGATGAAGACCTTGTCGAGATAAGCCGCTCCTCTTAAAGAAGACGCTCCCTCCAAGGATGAAGACCTTGTCAAAATAAGCCGCTCATCTTAGAGAGGACGCACCCTCAAAGGATGTTACCTTGTCGAGGTAGACGCGCCTCTTACAGAGCAAGCACCTTCCAAGAATGAATACTTTTGTTGAGGAAGACGCACCTCATACAAACGATGTGCCCTCCAAGAAAGTTACCTTTGTCGAGGAAGACGCTCCTCGTAAAGAAGACGCGTCTTCTAAGAATGTTAATTTTGTTGAGGAAGATGCCACCTCTCTAAAGGGCGCGCCTTCTAATATTTGGTGATTATAGAAGACCTTAGAAGGCTCGACTTTGATTTGAGTAAAAGAATCACACTTTTTGTGGAAAAGACGAGATCAGCGATTTGGAGTTATGATTTGGCAAGAAGCAAGAAATCAAATATGGAATGGTATTGTGTCTGTAATAACTCGAATTTCTGAGACCTTGTAAAACGTTTAATGAATAGTAACCCTGACGGACGGGAAAAACTTTTAAGCCCACACTATGTAGTGCATGAGAAAATGAGTTTCGGAGTTGATATTACGACTATACGTAACAAATGAGTGTATGTAGACGCTATTAGTTTTCGAAAAACACGAACTTTGAAAAACGACCGTATTTAAGACTCATCGAGGATTACGGGAATCACAATATAATTACGAGATTAAAACCCTATGGATTTATATTCAAATAGGATAATAAAAAATATAAGAAATGAATACAAAAGGAATTACGTCGCGAACCATCTACGAGTAAGTATTACGAAAATGTTTAAGCAACCGAGCGAACGCGTAAACGATTAAATAAACGTAATGTACTAACTAAACCATGGTAAGAAAGTAACCATGGTTACTTCATCAAATAATGAGCTAACCATAGGATGATCAAGCTAGCTAGAAAAATAGTGTGCTAAGGAAGCTAACCATGTAGTTTAGCTTGTAACCTAGCAAGCTACAAAGATTTGTCCCCAAGATTTGCTACAAGGAATAAACCTAGAATGCCATACTAGGAAGAATAAATATCAAGGAAAGATATCACCCCATCTTCCTAGAAGCAACCTAGAAAATCAACCAAGCTAAGCAACCAAGCAAGTATAAATACCCCCCCTTCACCAATGCTCCATTCGGCCTTGAAGAAAAAAAAGGGGAATTCAAATTCAAAACTCAAAGTTCTAGCTCTTGTAAAATCATCCCATTAATTCTCAAGTCTCCTAGCAATTAAACTAAGGTAAGAAAATTCTTTCATCTCTTTTTATCAAGGTTTGACGGGTGAAATAAAATCAAGAAACTCACTAGTGAATAGTATGAATAGGAACCTCTCTTTGGTTTCTTGATTTCAATGGTGGTTTTAGGTTCCAAAAATCATACCAAGCACTTCCAAGCCTCCACCATCCTCAATAACACATCATAAGCTTTCAAGAAAGGTAAAAATCTTTGGCCCAACTTTATTTAAGATTCATTTTAAGATCCATTTTGTATGTGGTAGAGAACTTAGTTCAATGAGTGGTATTGATGAAATCTTGGTGTTAAAGTTAAGTAGATTAAGGTTGATTGTTGTTGCCTCAAGAACATGATGTTCTTGAGAGGATTTTGTGTGTTGATGATGATATGATGATTGTTGGTGGTTGTGTTTGAGAGTTAGGGCGTAAACGAAACCCCGATCGTAAACGTAACTTCGTTAAAACCAACGAATCATAACTTTAAGTTTCTGCAGAAAGTCCCGAAGTTGTAAACTATAGTTCCTTGAAAAATAACCCTTGTTTAGGATATAAAATGTTATAAGGATCGTTTAGGCACTTGAATCGCTTGATTTC
The DNA here is from genome assembly GCF_009905375.1 of Apium graveolens. NCBI lineage: Eukaryota > Viridiplantae > Streptophyta > Magnoliopsida > Apiales > Apiaceae > Apium > Apium graveolens. The sequence goes on from NC_133657.1 coordinate 77,665,419, forward strand.
AATTTACGTATCAAAAGTTATGACCGTTTTAGTAAAAGTGATATACGCGACTGCTATAAATCACAAACTTTGAAAATAAAAAGGATTTACTTAAAAGTGTTCATAAATCATGAACATTTTACAGAGAGTAACATATTGAGTTTCCTAACTTCCATAAAAATTTCAAGTGAAAATAATGATTTCTCAATTTTATAAAAATGTCGGAGCCGAGACCGCGCGAGTAGAAACCGTAAGAATCCATAAGCGGAGCCGACGACAATAATAAGAATGAACCTAAGATACTTAGAAAAATGAAGCGACCATGTTGTGATTATGGACTTAAAGAAATAATAAGGGTAGTATAAGTTGAGAGGGTGCATAATAAGTAGCACATGAGTGCGAGTCACCGTAAATTAGAACGGGACCTAACAAAATGAAATGTGTTTATGGTTATAGATTTCCGAGTGGAACCTAGAGCATCCTCCACCTCGAGATACGCAGGAAAGTTTACAAATCCAACTCCATTTACTGTTGTGTTGTAAAATAATGGTTTTATTATCATTGCATAAATACCATGTTTGCCATGATACGTAGTTGTTGAATTTTCGCATAATATAGCGATGTTATATGATAAGTATATATCGTGAAATGTTTATTCCGCTTTAAGCGTGACGTATTATATAAGACCGAGAGTTGGTCGGGATTTTAAAGAAAACCCGGGAATCATTCCGGTGATATTATAGGACGGTTGTAAGTCCATAGTAGTACGTTTTAAAGGGACTCATCGTCCATTTACGAAACATTAAAATATCTCAAACTTTTATTAAAGTGATTTCCCAACGATCATATTACCTCAACTATATTTTATGGTTTGTATAATAAATACTATATACTTATTCCTTTATTATGGGAGTAGTATACTCCAACGATTATTCATATTAAACCCGATTAATCATTATAGATTATTAATTATGTAGACACAAACTAGTTGAGGAATATTATTTTAAATATTCTTTTAAAGAGTAAACTCATTCGAGGTTTAATTATGTATCGACTATTAATTAATTAATTATTATTCTTAAAGGGTTTATTATTGATTTAAAAACCATATATCCTGATTTAAAATATACTTTCTGATTTCAGAATATCATTCGAATAATTTCAGATCGTCGGTGAATATTATCCCGACTTATTTAATATGTTGAATATAGTTTCAAGGAGAAACTTTTTCCCCCTTATTAATTATCTGTTGACAACGGTCAACTCACATTCTTAGTACTTCCTTCGAAATTCTCGAAAGTACGTATATACATATATACACTTATATCTTAGAGAGATAAGCTATTTCTATCAACAAACAAAATGCTTGGGGAACTTCGATGTGGTTCGAGTTCTCGAGATTGATAGAATTCTTTTAAAGGACAAGGGAGGGGTAGACTCTGGTACTATGTGTGCTAGATGGACTACTAAAGGTACCGCAGGTGAAGGTACTCTGTGTACTCAGGAACTTGTGAAGTATGTGTATACCCGAAAATGGGACAAGTAGCCCGAATGCGGAAAGGGTGATAACCGGGATATGAAGGTGTCGTTCTTCTACTAGTAGAAAAGGTTACTATTATCGTATTACGACTGATCATCGTATATGGTGGCTCGAACGAGTGTCCTAATTCTTCCAATTGGAATTGAGATGCAATACCATAACCCAAGCCTAGGTGCTGGGATTACTATTAAGGTATTCGCAGGATATTAAAATCCCTTAAAGAATTGTTTTCATAAAAAGGTGTGTATCATCAAGGAAAACTATTTTCGAATAAAACATAATTATCATATATGATGTTATCATACAGTTATTTTCACACTGTACATTATTATACTGGGCATTATAGCTCACACTTGTTTTCTTAAATTGACACAACACAATAGTGAATCAAGATGCCTGCCATGAGAACCACATCCAGGAAACGGGTAGGAAATGGACAGCTGTTCCATAGATTGTTTGGTGTTGTACCACAGGTAGTCAGAATAAGCTGGATTAGTTTTCAGTTGTTTATAGTTCGGCTTATTTATAAGTATAACTTATGTAAGGTAAGAAACAAGAAACGTATATTTGGCCGGTGGACTAGCCTTACCTAAAGGTCACTCCCCGGTAAGATTAATTACTTTTGGGTTGTAATAAATATCACTTGATGGTTGAAAATTACTCTAGTTATGATGGTTCGTTTCCAAGACAATAACCTGTAAGTGTGTGTGTGTGATAAGTGTGGGGTCGTGAAGCATGAGTATTTATATATTGTAGTGTGAGTTGTGTGAGTTTAGATGGCGTGGCCTCCGAGACTCCTGACCCCGGGTTTTGGGGCGCCACAGAAATGGTATCAGAGCCTTAGGTTATCAAATCATGGAAACGATAAGATATAAAATACGTAGACATAAGAATAATAAAATGATCAATAGAACTCAAGTCGAGTTCGTCGTCGGGATACACGGATAGTTTTGACCGGTTTACCCTCAAGGGAATTCCGACTCTAAGTTAGTAACACCTTGCGTATTGTGTCAGGTACCAGTGGAGCCTAGGAGGGAGATTAATCCTATTGATGATGTTATGATTCCTGAGCATGACCCTATTCCCAAGCCAAAGAGCCCACCCATTGATGATTCAGATGATGACCCTACTGAGGATGTCCTAGAGGAGGAGACTGACCTTCCTGTCCCCATAGCTAATGGCGTAGTCTGGAGAGATGTAGAGATGTACCCTCATCCGGCTATTCGCTCTCTTACACCACCCCAAGGGATTCAGAGCCCTATGCCCCATATTGATGATGATGAGGAGGAGGCGATACGTGCACAGTTCCAAGAGGTTTATGACATATCCTCTAGCGACCCAGATTCACCTCTACCACCACCGGCGACCATGCATGTAGCCGTACATGACTGGATAGTGGGTCAGCTTACCGCTGAGATCACTGCAGCATCTGCTCACATTGGGGAGTTATGCCAGGCACTGACAGCTGAGAGAGCCACCCGACTAGGATACCAAGGAGATTTCAGAGCTGCTTCCCCAGCCATAGCCCGCAGAGAGATCGATGGGATCGAGCTCCGTACCAGGGTTCAGATGAGGATGACAACGGTTGAAGGATACATCCCGGTAGTTGATGCAGAGCTGATGTTGGCAGGAGCGATGAGGAGGGTGCATGACCTCACTTGCAGTGATAGTGACTGAGTGACTAGTGACTAGATATAGACCTTGAAGAAGGCTGGGTGACTTGTCACCAATTTTGATAGGATAACTAGTAGTAGATAGCGTTCCTAGCCCTTCAGGGTACACGACTTATGTATTTTCATTTTAGTATTCAGGACTAGTAGTGATAGATTGTAATCAGGCATGTATGAACTCGGCTAGTTATTTCATCCCCAGGATATAAGTGGGAGATCTTATTAATATATATCTAAGCAGTTATTAAGAAATGATGTCTATATTATTGCACTTTATAAAAACCTGCTAAGTAATAAATGACATGCTTGCATATGAATAAAATAATCCAACTGGTTATAATTATAACTACATTGACCAATTTTCATTATTAGAACAATGCCACCCCGTAGAAGAGGAACCAGGTCACAGCCCGCAGAATCTGTTAACCAACAATGAGGTGAACCTGACCCTGTAGTGAATGAGGAAAGTGAAGGAAGACCTAGACTATAATAAATATGATGAGGAAGAATATGTAGAAGAAGAGGCTGAGGATACCCATCAGGGAGAAAACCCCATGAATGAATTTATGGAACTGTTAAGAGCAAATCTGAACTAACAGCCTATTCCACCACAGCCACATGCTGCCCAACAGACTGTAACTACTGCCTTTAGAGCCTTCAAATCTCTCAAACCCCCATAATTTCTAAATTCTGCCGACCTCGTTGAAGCACGGGCCTGGCTCAAGGCGATAGAAAAGTCCTTCGAGATACTAGGAGTTGCGGAACAACATAAGACCATTTTCGCTTCTTACATGATGAAAAGAGAAGCTAACTACCGGTGGGAGTCCAAACGAAACCTAGAAACTGATTTTGTGATTCCATGGGATAGATTTACTTGACTATTCTTAGACAAGTATTTCCCTAGGTTTATGGAAACCCAATTGGAGATTAAGTTTCTGGAGTTGAAACAGGATAAGATGACTGTAGCAGAATATGAGGCCAAATTTACTGAGTTATCGAGATTTGTGCCTGAGTTCATGAATACCGAAGAAAAGAAAGCGCGAAGGTTTCAGCTTGGTCTGAAATAGAGGATACAGAATCGAGTGGCAGTGTTAGAGCTGACAGACTATGCCACCTTAGTGCAGAAAGCCTCGATTGTTGAAGCTGGTACTGAGCAGAGTGTGAAGGAAAAGGAAAATAGGAAGAGGAAGATAGGAAGCCAAGAAATAGGAATCGGGAACAGGAGCCTTCCAAGCAGGTTCGTCAGGGGAGCGGTGTCCCAACCTGCACGAGGCCCCGAGTGAGAGTGTTGTCCAGGTAGGCGGACAATCTAGGGCCACATTTCATAGCCAACCCCGTGCCTCAATACCAGAGTGTCAAACCTCTAAGAATAGATACCTTGGAGTGTGTACCCAGGCAAAAGCCCCTCTGAGATGTTACCGGTGTGACCAAATTGGACACCTTTCCAACAACTGCACCCGACCCAATGTAACGTGTTTCCAATATGGGAAGGTAGGACACATGAGAAAGGATTGCCCAACGTTGAAGCCCCCAGCCTCAGGGATGAGCAAAGCTGCATCCAACCGACCCCCAGCTGTTAGGACCTTCAACATGACTGTTCAAGATTGTAACACCCCCATATCCGGGGTCGGGGATCCGGGTCGTCACGGTCTTTCTTTCCACAATATCACTTAAATTAATTAATAATAAATAACCTCATACTGTGACCCCCCACTAACACACACCACAACCCGTTATAGTCTCAGAGATGAAATTGAAATAAGTACAAGTCCTTGAATCCACAATTTAAAAGTTATTACAACCCAAAATGATTACTTGATAAGTTTACAATTAATTGCCATTATCTGCCACAAGTTATAATTATACATAATTGATTCCCAAAAGTAGAAGGTCTGATCTACAGATAGATCTACCTCTGCAGCTATAGCAGCTATGATCTCAACGGGAAGGCGCGGGGCGCTTCCCACGCTCTTGCGCTGGGTCTGCTTGAGTCTGGCCATCTTTCCTAACTGTTGTTGTGTGATGAAGAAATAAAGCAAGAGTGAGCATTACAGCTCGCAAGATAATATATAGTGTAAACAATAATACAAGTATCTAAATGGATAACTTACTAAAATCCTTTATCAAGTGTAAGATAATTACTTACTGGATATAAGCAAAAACAAGGGATGAAGTTACCAAATACTTCACTATACTTATATCATTTATAAAACTACTTGAACTACCACTGTTCAGAGTATAATGAGTTTTCGACAGTTCATCACATAGATGAGACTACAAGATAAGATTTGAATAGATTAAATCTTTAAAATATTATTGAATGAAATAAAGTTATGAGATACTTCATTAAGTCCCGATATATATATCCACATATATATCTCTTATATATTTCCTGAAAACCTCTGTCATGTAAAGTATGAACAGAGTTTGTAACATCCAATGATTTTTTGGAAAGGAAAAGAATTGTGGCATAAACCCGATATCTTGCTGATCAGGCAAAGATACCAATAAGTAACCTTTTCTATTGTAGATGGATGAATTCCTCGCCCGTCATCACCCTGGCCGCTTTCGGACCTCGCGCTAGACCGTTACCCGGCCACTCACGCGTGGATGGACTGTCACCCGGCCTCTTACACCTTCATAGACCGTACCCCGGCCTGTCGCTTATGCCGACTCAATCAGATGGACTTACTTCCCGAACATTGGGCAAGCAATCAAATTGTTGTCTCAAAACAGCAACCACGTTGTGAATATAAAATACACCACAGAGCCGGATCCCTCAGGTTTTGAGCGAGTATTTAAATCTCCTTGAAAGGAAGATCTTAAATAAAAAATGAGTTTTGGGATCCGCTCTAACTTTTAAAAATCATTTCGAAGACTCGAAAATATTTTTAAGAATGTTTGGAGTAATGCTGATTTAATGAAATAAATCAGTCCCGATATATTAAAAAATATCTGAATATTATTATTTAAATAATATTCCCATAGGGATAATCCTTATAAAAATAATTGAAGTAAAAGTTTTAAAACTCATACTTGAAATGAATAATAAATAACCAAAGATATACTTATACGAAAATACGATCTTTATTTGAATAATCGAAAATAAGTTTGATTATCGAAACATTATTCTTTAATAAAATAAAGAATATTATTTAATAAAAGAAGCAGAGTCATAAGTCCTCGAATGAATATTCAAAATAAAATTCATTAAATAAAATAAGCGGAGTCATAAGTCCTCGAATGAATATTCAAGATAATATTCATTAAATAAATAAGCGGAGTCATAAGTCCTCGAATGAATATTCAAAATAATATTCATTGAATAAAATAAAGTTATCGAATAAACCTTATTCGATTAATAGTTTTGAAAACTATATCTATATATATATAAATAAATATATATATATTATACTCGGGAACATCGACTCCCGGTTTAGAAAAATATTCACCTTGGGGTCCCCTATACTAAGGGTATACGCAAATACTGTTTATCTCTAGCATAGGTATTATGCAACTGAATCAACAGATAAATGTATCAAGATTACGAAACAGGCATGCATATATACCATATCGCATGCTCCAATATATCGCAAGAATTTGCTAATTAACCATCATGCATCTATCATAAGATAATACATATACATATGTATACATCACAACAACAATATAACGGGTAGAAAACTTGCCTGAGCAACTGGGGGTGACAAATGGCTTGGGACGAGTCTGGTAACCTATAAACAACATATAAGTTGGAATTAAATGAAAGTCGCTTATGAATCTATACTTTAACCAATTAGACTCTAACACTCGCTTTTGCGCTTAACGATTCACTTAAGTCGCTCGAGTACCCTCGGCTCCACCATTTTTAATAAATTAACCATTAAGGGTTTTAAGGCGATTCTTTTGCGAGTGCCTTACCAACTGCCTAATACACTTTAAATAAATGATTCATACTCCAATTAGTCCTTTAAGGTCTTTAACCTATGTTTCAAAGTAAGGCGAGGGGTAATGGTTCGTTCGCGAAACACCGTTACTTAAAACGGTCGTTTCTTCTAAACCGTACATCGAATTCAAACGAACCACATATCAAAACGAAGCTCGTAACATGAACTATCTAATAATGGCAATGGTAAAAATCTAACAGGGAGTTCTCGGGTCCTGATGTTAAGAGCAAAAATAGTCTAAAGTAAATCGGACATTACGACGGCTATGTTTACGCGATTACCAATTTTTATTCTACTCCAAACCAACCACCAATCAACCACAATTCATTCATACAACCAAAATCCATCCATACCATACTACAACAGCCCCAACACCTCAAGTTCTCCAATTTATATTATTCTCAAACATGAATTAAAACTATACTTAAGTTCATTAATCTATAATCCAAGAATTACAACTCCAACTCATTACAAAACCAACCATACTCTAAGTCTACAAGAATCATGCTTCTCATGAACCATAACAACAAAACTAAACCTAATACTCAAAGTAAAGTTAGGGTTTGGAGGGGTTATACCTTCCTTGGAGAGTGGAGAATCAAGTAATTAGCTTGGAATCACCCTTAAAAGTCCTTATCAAAGCTTAATCTAAACAAAAACTCAAGAACAAAAATTTAAGTTCTTGAAAAACACTAATCACCCTCTTCTTCCATGATTTTTAGGAAGAGATTGTGAATGAATTAGAAGCTCAAACTTATAGGATAGGTATATCTATGCATAAGGAGTATTAGATAATTACCTCACTAATTAACAAGGCTTGGATCTTAGATTTTGGTTTTTTTCTTCTTGAAATGGAAAAGAGGCCGAGAGCTTTCTTTGAAGAAAAGATAAGTCAACTTTGTGTTTTGGTGAAATGAATTGTTTTGGCTTGGTTGATGTTGTTTTGTTTCGATTTATTACTTTTAAGCATGGTAACTTTTGCATGGCCAAGAATCAACCAACAACACCCTTCCTTTTTGTCATGCTTATGTCACCTTGTTATGTCATCCTCCCACACTTGTCCTCTTCTTATTGGTTTGATGACATCATCCTCACTAACCTCTTTGATTAGCTTCTAATTACTTGGCTAATGACCGCTGATCTGTTCTACAGTTCGCTTAACTTTCATTTTCCTTTATCGTTTGAGGGATCATACCCGGGATCTTATTACTTGGGGTTCCTTATCCTTTCTCAATACATTATATTCCTTTTATGATCCTCTCTTATAATCCTTGAATTTAAATCCTTTTTATCCTGTTATCTTATACTCAATTCTTTCGGTATCTGGTGGATTTTCGGGAAAAATCAAAGTGTTTGAATTTGGATTCTGACGATCTTTACATACACTTATATATCATATAGAGTGCTAATAAGATCTCAGAATAACAATTAAAGAACCCCTACATAGTGTGGCATGAAAAGTTTTCTTATTCAGCAATATCAGCAAAAACACTATTCATAAGGGTTACAAAAGAAGTTCAAAATTTTGGGGTTATTACAGTCTCCCCTCCTTAAAAGGATTCCGTACCGGAATCAAATAGAAAACAAATGGGGGTACTTTTCTAGCATTGCGCTCTCTAGTTCCCAAGTGGATTCTTCCACATTATGATTCTGCCATAGCACTCTGACTAGCTTGATTACTTTGTTCCGAAGCACCTGCTCCTTCTTATCCATAATCTTTACTGGTCTTTCCACGTAAGTCAGATCTGGTTGCATATCCACCTACTCGTACTCCACTATGTGCCTGGCATCCCGATGATACTTTCTTAGCATTGACACATGGAACACATTATGAACTTGTTGTATGTTCGGGGGTAAGGCTAGCTCGTAAGCCAACTTCCCAATCCGTCTTAGTATCTCAAAAGGTCCAATGTATCTTGGGCTTAGTTTCCCTTTCTTTCCCAACCTCATTAATCCCTTCCAAGGGGATACTTTTAGTAGTACTAAGTCCCCTACTTCATACTCCTTATCCTTTCGGGCTAGGTCTGCATATTTCTTCTGTCTATCTTAGGCTGCTACCAGCCGTCCTCTGATAAGATCCACTATGTCTTTGGTCCTTTGGACCACTTCGGGTCCAAGCATCTTCCGCTCTCCTACTTCATCCCAGTATAAGGGAGATCGACACCTTCTTCCGTACAGGGCCTTATAAGGCGGCATTCCGATGCTAGCATGAAAGCTATTGTTATAAGAAAACTCGATCAACGGCAAGTGATCATCCCAACTTCCTTTAAAGTCTATTGCGCAGACTCTCAACATATCCTCTAGTGTCTGGATGGTCCTTTCACTCTGCCCATCCGTCTGGGGATGGTAAGCGGTACTCATATTTAACTTGGTCCCCGCACATTCTTGAAAGCTCCTCCAAAATCTGGAGTTGAACCTGGGGTCTCGGTCTGAGACAATGGACGCTGGGACTCCATGTCGCATCACTATTTCCTTAAGGTAGATGTCCACCAGTCTATCGACTGTGTATCTCTCATTGATAGGAATGAAATGAGCTGACTTTGTCAGTCGGTCTATAATCACCCATATGGCATCATGGTTGGCTTTCGTCCTTGGTAAATCGACAACAAAATCCATGGCTATCTGTTCCCATGTCCATTCGGGAATCTCCAGGGGTCGTAAAAGTCCACTGGGTCTCTGGTGCTCTGCCTTTACTCTTTGGCAAGTCAAGCATTTGCTTACCCATTCTGCTACGTCCCTCTTCATGTTGGGCCACCAGTAATATTCCTTCAAATCCCTATACATCTTGGTGCTTCCCGGGTGAATGGAATACCTTGAACTATGGCTGTCATCCAAAATCTCGTCTTTAAGCTCTTGAACGTTCGGAACCCAAATCCGGTAGGAGTACCTCATTATCCCTTTTTCATCTTTCTCAGTATGGATCTCTTCTCCAGTCATTGACTCTCTGCCTTCATTCATTACTTTCTCTTGGCACAATTGGATCTTTTCCAATAACTCTGGCTTCATCGAGATCCCAAACAGTTTTTCAGTTACGGTTCCGGTTACCTTTACTTCTATTTCCATTCTCTCGAAATCCTTTATCAATTCTTCCGAAGTCATTATCATTCTGAGTCTTTCCTTTCTACTAAGGGCATCAACCACCACATTGGCTTTCCCCGGATGATAGAGAATCTCACAATCATAGTCCTTGATTAGCTCTAACAATCTCCTCTGGCGCATGTTGAGCTCTTTCTGCGTAAATATGTACTTGAGGCTCTTATGGTCTGTGAAAATCTCGCACTTCTCTCCATACAAGTAGTGCCTCCAAATTTTTAAGGCAAAAACTATTGCCGCGAGCTCAAGGTCATGAGTAGGATATCTAATCTCGTATTCCTTCAGTTGTCTCGACGCATACACAATCATCTTACCGTGCTGCATAAGCACACACCTTAATCCTTTGTGCGACGCGTCACTATATATCACAAAATCTCCTTTTTCGTCTGGCAATGCCAACACCGGGGCCGTTACCAACCTTTTCTTTAATTCCTGAAAACTGCTCTTGCATTTTTCCGTCCATACAAACTTCTCTGTCTCACGAGTAAGTCGTGTCAAAGGGGTTGCGATCTTCGCAAAGTCCTGTACAAATCTACGATAGTAGCCGGCCAATCCTATGAAACTTTTTACCTCTGTGGGTGTGGTTGGCCTTTCCCAATTTGAGACCGCCTCTATCTTGGAGGGATCGACCAATACTCCTTCTTTATTGATCACATGTCCTAAAAACTGTACTTCATTCCGCCAGAATTCACACTTCGAGAATTTGGCATATAACTGTTCCTCTCTGAGTATTCCTAGAGCTATCCTCAAATGCTCTGCTTGTTCTGCCTCAGTCCTTGAGTAGATTAAAATATCATCGATAAAAACTATCACACACTTGTCCAAGTACTTCTTAAATACTCTGTTCATTAAATCCATGAAAGCCGCTGGGGCGTTGGTTAATCCAAAGAACATTACCAAGAACTCATAGTGCCCATACCTGGTACGGAACGCGGTCTTGGAAATATCTTCGGGTTTAATCTTTAGTTGGTGATATTCAGTTCTCAGGTCAATCTTGGAAAAATAAACAGCATCCTTTAGCTGGTCGAACAGATCGTCTATTCTAGGTAACGGGTACCTGTTCTTTATGGTTAGCTTGTTCAACTCTCGATAGTCGATGCACAGCCTCATGCTCCCATCCTTCTTCTTATCAAATAACACTGGTGCTCCCCACGGAGACACACTGGGTCTTATCATACCCTTATCCAAGAGTTCCTGCAATTGAGTAGCTAATTCCTTCATTTCTAATGGGGCTAACCGGTAAGGTGCTTTTGAAACTGGTGTCGTCCCTGGGGCCAACTCAATAGCAAATTCAATCACTCTATCGGGTGGTAATCCCGGAAGGTCTTGTGGGAATACATCTTCAAATTCGTTGACTACCAAAATATCTTGTAAGTTGGGCACCTCCTTCTGCATGTCCACCACATAGGCTAGGTAAGCCTCATTTCCTTTTCGTAGCATCCTTTTGGCCTGGGCCATAGTCAAAAATTTCTGCGTCTGCCTCTTTCCTCTAAATATGACTTCTTTCTTTCCTGGGATATTTAACATAACTTTCTTCCCCTTACAGTCTATCTGAGCATCATTGCTAGATAGCCAGTCCATTCCCAAAATTACATCAAACTCCCCTAATTTAAAAGGAATCAGATCAACACTAAAAGATTGTTCCCCTATGCCTAACTCACAGGCGGGGTGAATCTGATTAACAGGAATAACTTCATGATTGGCTATTTCTACTTGTAAGGGTTCTATCAAGGGTTCAGCCTTAAATCTTAATTTACGCGCAAAGTCTCTTGATATAAAAGATTTAGTTGCTCCCGAATCAAATAACATTTTCACTAGCTGAATTTAGAGAAAGGGTACCTGCTATGACATCTGAGTCTTTCATAGCATCCTGGACTGTCATGTTGAAAGTCCTCGCAGTAGGGGGCTTATTAGAAGCAGCCCTGCTTGCTCCTGAAGCTGCTGGTTTATTCCCTGGGCATTCCCTCCTCATGTGGCCTGGATTTGTTAAGTGTTAAATGTGTTTAGATGTTTGAAAATAATATTAATTGAGTATTTTAATTTTTATATGTCCAAAATAAAATATAGATAATTGTCATATCTTCCTAATTATTTTTATGATGATTTATGATTTTATAGGAATTATATGGATTTTATAAAATCTTTTTCCGAGTATTTAAAAACTATTTTATACAAACGGGAACCAACCGACGTCATCCGTTTTTACATTTTTATAACCTGAAACTCTTCCGAGAACTCCTTCCTAACCTAATTGCAATATTCCGAGCATTTTCCATGTTTCGACTTTTTCGATCCGGCGTACGGTTTGTCCTGCGTGGGTCCCGGCGTAACATTTTTGATACATTATTCGTTTCGGTAAATCAATAAAACTCGTATTTTCGATAAACGGGATCTTTTTATTAAACTATCACAATTATCACCTCGTAATACGTGTAACCAGGCGCTGAGACCAAGACCGCAGTACAAATTGTACTGATTTGGATAATTATCCCAAAAACCGGTACCGTTTGGATCAGTTTTTATAAATAAACGTACCATTTTATATCCGAATGATCCAACGGGATACTAATTTTCCGTAATTATAAATAGCCTTTACCGTATTTTATTCCATATCAAAAATTATTTGCAGTCAGTAATTATAAAATTTTCCAGAGAAAATACTTATATTCATAAACCTTTCTGAGAATCAAACCAACAATCGGAGGTGTTACCGGAGTCCGTTTGGAAAGCTCGAGTACTCAAAACGAAGGTCTTGAGGTGTACTATCAGATTCTGTGAACCATATACCTAAAGAAAACAAGGTTTATTTTCTGGAAATTTGTTTATTTTCGAATTATTTTTATTAAAAATATGAATTTTTGTTCGGATGATTGTTTGAATGATTTGATGATTGCATGTTGTAGAGCTTGTTTTCCTGATGATTTATATATGTCATATGTCTGATTTGGAGTTCAATAACATGTTCAAAATTGAGTTTAATCTTCGAATTTTAAAATTAGGGTTTATAACCCGTATGAATGTTTTCAATTGAAATTTGGGGCTTTTTGAATTAGGGGCCATTAGCTGTTGATTTATAGTGGGTTGTGTTCCTTATGAATTTGCAATCGATTGGTATATAGCTCGTTAACAGAGGATGTCTGAATCGAAGGGAGTTGTATTTTGAAGTTTTCGATGTTTCGCCGAAAACCGACAAAGTTCTTGGCCATTTTCCGGCCAGGACAGGGATGATTGATGTGTTTTGATTGTATGAATAGGTTCTTGGTGTTGTGTAGAGTATATCTGGAGCAGATGGTAAGGTGAGGGTGCCGGAATCGTGTTCTCCGGCCACCCCTGTGTTTTCCGGCGACTGGAACTGTAAAATTACAGTTTAGTACCTCAATTATTGGGGATGATGAAGTTCAGGCCCAGAACTTTCCAGATTTTGCAAATTTAGGATTCATGTTTTAAAAATATTCAAAAATCATATTTTCTATTTATTTTAATTATGAAAATTCGTTTTTAATTTCAGAAAATTCTAAAAATTATTATTTTAATTCTAAAAATTATTTTTTATTCAAAAATAAATCTGAATTAATTAGTTAATTAATTTCAGATAATTTTTAATTGATTAATTGGTCCATTAATTTGAAAATTAATTGATTAATTGATTTAATTAATTATTAGTTGATTTTAATTAATTATTTAATTAGATTTAATTATTTAAAAATGATTTAAAAATTCTGAAAAAAAGTTTTGAGCTTTAAAATATTATTTTAGATTGTTTTCAAGGCTCGATAATTATTATAAAATTGTTTTGAAGCCAGATTTGGCCAACCGAACCCTGTTTATTACTCTGAAATTGATCCAACGACACGTTTTAATTCCGAAAAATGTTTTAAAAATCATTTTAAATACCCGAAAGCCTGTTTACGACCCGAGACTTCTTTATAAATGACATATCATTGATTATTTGATGTGGTATGTGCTATATGTGACTTGTTGGTTAACTGTCGGTCTATATATTCGATGTTTACTTGTTTATAGTATAACTTTCAATCCGTTAATCGGATTTGGGTAAAACGAAGGGTAGATAGAAGTACATGTCGAATAGAATCGTATGAGTTAAATATTGATAGATGCTTGTGATATGTGAGCAGAAGAGGCAAGGCATAGGAAAGGGAAACAGATAGTCGAGGAGTAAGACAGTTGTGATTGAAAGTGAGTGCAGTATAGCAAGCTAGTACCAGGCAAGTGTTCGGAACTTTCTCAAGATATATTGTAGTGGATTGATAGTCCTGTTCTATATTGCAAGTGCTTTGGAGCACTGAACCCTAAACCCTGATTCCAGTTATTGATCTTGAGTCGTAAACCTTATTCTTTCTAAACCATTGATTGTTGTTCACCCAGATACGAACCATAAACATACGATGTTACTCCACAAATACATACAAACTAAATACCAACACTGAACCGAATTACTTATACACTCAAACCATTGTACCTTATGATTTGAAAGACCAATTCCTGGTAACCCTGAAATATTGATTCCTTTGTTATTCAATTCTTTCATTACCTAACATCCAAGCTTTGAAAATGTTATATTAATCCTTATGCAGATTGAAACCATTTCATTATTGAACATCCAATGTTGTTAATAATTCTGTTTATTGCTTATTACTGTTTATTCTGTTATTATGTTAGAATTGGATTGTTTTTATAAAATTATGGACCAGATTCGTGGTCAGACCATATAATGGTCAAGTTAGGCCAATGTGTGCCTTGGATCCAGTAGTTAGTGCAGTGCTGTATGCTTTGCTCAGGGTTAGTACGTGACTGATCAGCAGCCTAACCTTGGTTTTTAAAATGAAAATATAATATCCAATTCTAAATCACAATTCATTGTTCACTCGATATCATAACCCGTTTTATTTGATGATCATTATTCTCAGTTTTGTCATTGTGACTTGCTGAGCTAGTTAGCTCATTTGTGCGATGTTGTTTATGTTCTTTTCCAGTTAAGAAGGAACCAGTTGGTAATGAAGATCCCCAGTCCAGCGCAAGAGCTAGGGGTTCAGGTTGATCGAGTTAAGCTAGTAGGCTTTTTTTGGGATAATTTGAGTTTGTAAAAGTTTGTAATAATGTTTAATACTCAGTTCTGAGTTTGGATAGTTGGGATTTGAACTGTTTGTAATATAAGTGTGTGTTTGGCTTGTGTGCATACTTTAACCTGTTGCGGTCCGTGGTAGTTGGTAAGTAGGGTCACTGCATATTATTATTATCTTTATTATTGTTATAAGCAGGTTATATATAAGGTGTGTGTGTGGACCCCAAACTTCTGACCCGAGTTTGGAAGGCGCCACACTTGACTTGTGCAATGTTTGTCTTGATGTCATCTACATCTTGACTCTGTTTGAGAGATTGAATCTTGTGTAGTTCTAGAGATTCAAGATGGGCTTGGAGAAGACTTTTGGTGTTGGCATATATAGTGGCTTGATAAGCTGTTTGAGTTTGATGGATAAGTTGGAATAGAGTAAATTTAAAATGATGGTTATTGCAGTCCTTGCTAAACATCCAGGCTAGAGTGCTTGTGCTTGAGCTAGAACCTGCATCTCCCCCTTTGTCCATGACATCATCTTCCTCATTAGAAGCATCTTTAAATATACCACTAGAATCTAACTCAAAGTCATCACCAGTTGTAGATGAAAGAGAGTTGATTGCATCTTTGGCCCTTAGCATAGAAGCTGTTGTGTGCACCAAGTTTAATGTCCTCTCACCAGCCTCATTACCCTATTTAGCTAGTATTTGATAAGCTGGAACAGGATGAGTAAATGCTTCAACTTCAAAAAAACAGAGTCTAAAACAACTTGATATTCATGCTGAAATAGCTACTTCTTTTCTGCCTCATTGACATCCCTTAACTCACTAACAATGGGTTCTTCCCATTCTTCTATGGTACCTGCATTTCTCTCATTATCTCTCTTTTGTTGCATCAAGGGCTCCCCTTGGCTTCCCACCCTCACACCCTCACCTTCACCATCTAAGGTGGGACTCCTCTCACTCACCTTTGCCATGCTGGAAGAAATAGCATGCATTGGGTCACTCTTTTACTATCCTTTTGCCCGAGAGCAACTCAGCCTATCACTCAGTTCACTCCCTTCCCTCAGTCCTAATATTGATTGAACAACCACTAAGTCATCCACACTTGTAACATTTGTAGGAATTTCAAGTTATATAGAGACTTTCAACAGATGAGTGACATACGTCAAAATAGTAGTTATGAATGTTAACGGATAATTGTTGTTAAGCTTATCCGTCGAGAGACAATCACTAGTCGACTGATGATGAACATCCGTGGAGAGAGGAGAAATGATAGTGTTAGGAGTTGAAACTACTGTAAAATCTGTGGTGATTGATTTGAGATTATGCACAGATTTCTTAGTAGAATCGGAAAGAAACGACAAGTTAGCCAACAAATCATCTATAAGATGTTGCTCACTTGCTTTGGATTTTGGCTCCTCCATGAGAGTTAAAGTTGGAGAATCAAGAATTGACGTGTTTATCATGTCCACATCCAGTGAGTTTGTGGGAGAATTTTGTGATTGAGGTGTTTTAATTATGAGAGATTTTGGTCGTGACTCCACATTTATTGGATTTACATCAATCTGACTTTGAGATGGTGCAGTAACTGAGTCAGTTTGCACTGTGTGTGCACCCTGTGACTCCCCCCATAGGTTTAGATTTCTTCTTTCTAATATAAGTTTGAGGTTGGTATGTGTCCCTTTCCCTTTTGGCTTGTGCTCTTGATTGAGAGCTTGATTCAATAGTCACATCCTTTTTGGAGAATGCAGCTAGTAAAGAGCTTATATCCTTATTGAGCACTATAGTCTGTTGGGAAACTGCAGTATGGCTGGCTTGGGTAACACAAACCTCACTCTCCTTATCCTTAGGGTTTCTTTGATGTTCACCATGTCCCTCACCAACCTTAATCCCCTTCACACTCCCCTATTTAGATTTGGTAGTTTTTGAAACTAATCCCTTTTGAGAGGAACTAAAGTGGGGTTTCTTAGACTTGGATTGTGAAACTTTTAATTTTGTGGCTTGGGTAAGCATCTGTTTGGTCATTGTCGCAGATACCATTGCCACAGAAGTTTGCAAAGAAATTGGTGGTTGGGAAGTAGTAGAGATATAAGTGTTTATCTTACTTACCTGAGGTTCCTCCATGATTGAAAAATAGATGAGGGGAACCTCACTTTGGTGATTTGCCCTTTTTAAATCAGCAATAACTCTCTTCTCTTGGACCCAACAATCAAGCTTGTTTGTTGGGTTCACAATTGAGAGATCCTTAGAAATATGATTAGCTATCATCATAAAGAATCTAGCATAATAGATGTTCTTATTTCTCTTCTTAATGTCTCCTAATTTGTAGCCTAAGTCATACATGACAGACTCACTAAAGTTATAGTACTTATCACTAAATAGCAGATATAGCATATTAACAAGTGAGTATGTAACTGCATCAAAATTGCTTATCTTACATGAAAATGTTGTAATGAAAGAGTCACAGAGAAAGATCCATTCTTTTCTAAGGCTTATACTCCTAACCTCACCTAACTTGGCAGGGTTAAGAGCATATCCCATGGAAAACAAGCATGGTACTCACATCTGTGTCTGTGTGGAACTAGTGTGTTATTTTATGGCAATTATAAGCAAGCATAAATTTCATCACTATTTATACAGTAATTATTACATTTCATAGTGAAGGCAATAGTTTTGTCTTTGGAGTTGTACACTGCTGTAGTCCGTATTTCCTCCACAACCTCACAGTAGATTATTGGTGATGCCAACATTGCATAGCTCAGTTTGCAGCCTTGAATGAAGTCCATCATTTTGTGATAGGCCTCAGAGCTTGGTGCATATTCCACAGTTTCAATCTTCATCTTTTTCCCTCTCTCTTGCTCATCTATCAGTGTTATAGATCGTCCCTTCTTCCTTCCTTTCTCTATTTGCTCATCTTGTTCTAACTCAAGTTCATAATTTTTATAATTCCATACAGTCTCTCCAAGGTGAATTCCTTGTAATCATGTGAATTTCTGACAGAGACAGTCATAGGCTTCCATTCCTTTGGTAGAGATCTAAGGAACTTCAGGTTTGAATCTTTTGTATGATAGACCCTTCCATGTAGCTTTAGTGCATTTAGTAGTTTTTGAAATCTACTAAAGATGTCACTTAAAGATCCACTGTCTTCACAATAAAGTGCTCATACTGCTGGATTAAAAGTTGCATCTTTTTTTCCCTCACTTGTTTAGTTCCATCACATATGATTTGAATTATATCCCAAATTTCCTTATCAGTTTTGCAATTGATGATATTGTCAAACATATCTCCATCTAGACCATTGAATAGAATATTCATAGCCTTTTTTTATCTTTATGTACTTGCTCAATGTCTTCATATGTCCATACTGCTTGTGGCTTTGGAACAGTTTGCTCATTGCCTACAGCACCATTAGCATCTATAGCAGCTCTTCGAGGAACATGAGGACCTTTCTCAATGCAATCAACATACCTTTTATCTTGAGAGAGGAGATGTGGATGCATTTTCACCTTCCAATGGTGATAATTGTCTTTATCCAAGAATGGGATCTTTACTCCATCCTTCCTGCTTATGTTGTTAGTTGCTTTCATCTTTAAACTCTTAGTGTGTCAAGAGCTTGCTCTAATACCAATTATTATTCCCAAACAATCTAACTAGAATTACAGAAGGGGGTTGAATGTAATTTTTGGTTTCTTTTCGATTTTAAGAACTTCTCACAAATGTAAATATATCAGTGTTTGAATATGCAAAAGTGCGGAATGAAAATATAGATGTATTCAAACACAAAGAAATTAAACACAAGGATTAAAAACTTTGTGGTGGATTGAACTTACCCACCAGAGATACATATATTGATGAGAACTCTGTGATGCAAAAATGTACACAAGTGTTTACAAGTATGATACACTTAGAATAGAGAAATTCTTAACAGATACAGATTTTTCTATTTCTCAGTTGTTGCTTGAATTTTTTTCTCAACTTGCTACTCTTGGTTTATATATCACCAAGTTACATGATAAAAAGACAAACTAATAAGACACAAGTGTCTTATTCTAATTACATGCTGCTCCATTTCTTCATCCAGCAACATTGTATTTCTTTAAGTTAGCATGGAAGTGGAAATACTTCTTTGTTCTCTAAAACCTGTTAATAGGCTGCCACATTCCATTTGAAGGGTTTTTAGCACATAAACACAACGAAAACGTAAATTTAAATCTTAAAAAAACCGAAACTCTCCGCAGGATCCATGCGAAAAATAATATTTAATTCGTAGTTCAGTATGTTTACCTTAAGAAGCTTTACGTTAATGGAAAGATGGAGGTCTTTAATAGCGATCCAAGAACGATGAGTGGAGATCCCTAACAGCTGCTCCTCAAGTGTGAAGCACTCCACCGGTATCCACCAAGAGATCAATGTAATGGAGGAGGAAGAGGTTGAGAAAATTAGTTGCCTCCCTCTATTTCTACTTTAGAATTAGGGTTTTTATTTGGGTTGAGGCAAATAGGATTTATAATAGTATATTTATAGGCAAAATTTTAAGCTGAAAATTTTCCATAAAATATTATTATTTTTAACCCTTTAATTGATTATTCTTATTAACCAATTAACTAATAATTAAAACACCTATTAATCATTAATCCCTTTTCTAAACACTTTAGAAAAATAATTCTCTCACTTGATTTAATTTCTAAAATTAAATTCTTAATTAATAATATTAAGAACTTTTCTTAATTAATTTATAATTAATTAAATCTCATTTAATCAATTATTAAATTTGCTAATTAAATATTTATTTCACAAATAAATAAATATCAGCCATTATTAATTAATTCCTCCACCATTAAATCATTCTCTTTTATGGTGTGACCCTATAGGTTCAATATTAAGCCGGTAGTAGAAATAAATAATAATAATAAAACTATTTTATCATTATTTATATAAATTCTCTAATTCATTAAATATGATTAATTAATTAATCATATTTATTCTACATCATGAGGGATACTTCTCAGCATATCGCGACTATCCGGATAATACGAATTCACTGCTTAGAATACCAAGAACCTATTCAGTGAGTAGTTACCGTACAATCGATTCCTTCTACCCTGCAATGTCACGATTAAATACAAGGCATGGAACTTGTGTCAAGCCTATATTATTTAATCATCTGCTTTCCCATTCACTATGCTTAGTTTTATTTAATGTAAATTAGAAACTCCTTTCTAATTTCATTCACTCTGGCCAGAGATTCTTGAACTAGCATAAGTTGATCAGCATTGAACATTCTCTTCCTTCACTGGAAGGGGTAGATCCTTTATTGATCATACACTATCTTCGTGTACAAATTCTGTAATAACCCCAATTTTTGGGAAATTTTTGAAACCCTTATGAATAGTGTTTTTGCTGAATGAGAAAACTTTTCATGCCACACTATGTAGGGGTTCTGATATGGATATTCTGAGATTTTATTAGTACTTTATATGGGATATAAGTGTATGTAAAGATCGTCAGAATCCAAATCCGAACACTTTGATTTTTCCCGGAAATACACTAGATACGGAAAGATATGAGAAAAAGGTAACAGGATAAAAAAGATTTAAATTAAAGGATTATAGGAGAGGATCATAAAATAAATATAATATATTGAGAAAGGTTAAGGGAACCTAAGTAATAAGATCCCGGGTATGATCTCTCAAACGATAAACGAAAACGAAAGTTAAGCGAACCGTATAACAGATCAGCGGTCATTAGGCAAACGATTAGGAAGTTAATCAAGGGGATTAGTGGGGATGATGTCATCCAACCAATAGAAAGAGGACAAGGAGGGGAGGATGACATCATGAGGATGACACAAGCATGACATGGGAAGGAAGGAGATGTGGTGGCTTTTTAACCACACAAAATCAAGGGCAACTAGGTAATTTACTAAAACAAACACAAAAATCAAACCAACCAAGCCAAGCAAATCATTTTTCATCAAAATCAAAAAGAAACCAAGGCATTGTTCTTCATGCTCTCGGCCAAAACAGAACCAGAACACTAAAACTGCTGTATCTCCTTCATTTCTCACTCAAATATTGTGTTCTATAGCTCATTGGAAAGGTATTGAGATGGCCTACAACTCTTGTTCACAAGTCTCGTCCAAATAATCATGTTAAGACCCTCATTTTTACAGTTCTTTAAATCGGACTTTTAGAAACTTCAAAGCCTAACTTTGTGTTCTTGATTTCTTTGGAAAGATCAAGCTTGTAGGAGGCTCCCTAAGGCTTCCTAGCAACTTAACACCTCCCAAGGAAGGTATAAACTTCAAACCCTAGCCTTTACTTTATTTGTTAGTAAGTTTAATGGTTGGTGTTGTGAAATGAGAAGCATGGATTGTGATTATTAGTAGTTTGGTTTGATTTGGAAGTGTTTTGGTAATTGAAGCTTGATTATAGTTCATAGGTCTTGATTGTGGTTGTTTGAGTTGAAAACCTTGGAGATTATGGACTGATGTGGTATGGTTTAGGTGAAGTTTTGTTGTATTGATGGTTATGAGTTGGTTGGTGGTTAATTGGAGTAGTTTAAACATTGGTAATCGCGTAAACATAGCCGTCGTAACGTCCGATTTTCTTTGGACTGTTTTTGTGCATAACATTAGGACCCGAGAACCCCCTGCTAGATTATGACCACTGCCATGTTTAGATAGCTCATGTTACGAGCTTCGTTTTGATATGTAGTTCGTTCGATTCCGATGCACGGTTTAGGAGAAACAACCGTTTCAAGTAACGGCGTTTCGCGAACGAAACTTTTCCCCTCGCCTTACTTTGAAACATAGGTTAAAGACCAAAAAGGGTTAATTAATGTATGAAACATTTATGATAAGTGTGTTAGGCAGTTGGTAAGACACTCGCGAAGGAATCGCCTTAAAACTCGTAAAGGTTAAATTATTAAAAATGGTGGAGCCGAGGGTACTCGAGTGACTTAAGAGAATCAGTAAGCGCAAAACAAGCGTTAGAGTCTAAGTTAGTTAAAGTATAGATTTACAAGTGACTTTGGTTTAATTCCAACTTACTTGTTGTTTATAGGTTACCAGACTCGTCCCGAGCCATTCGTAACCCCCAGTCGCTCAGGCAAGTATTCTATCCGTTATACTGTTGTTGTGATGTATACACTTGTATATGCATTATCTTGCGATAGATGCATGTTGGTTATTTAGCAAATTCTTGCGATATATTGTAGCATGTGATATGGTATATATGCATGCCTGTTTCATATTCTTGAAATATATATCTGTTGGTTCAGTTGATAATACCTATGCTAGAGGATAGCGGTATCTTGCATATACCCTTAGTATAGAGACCCAAAAGGTGGAAATATTTTCTAAACCGGGAGTCGAGGATCCCGAGTAGATTTTGTATATATGTATATATATACATATATATTTATATAAATATATGGTTATAGTTTTCAAAACCATTAATCGAATAAGGTTTATTCGATAACTTTATTTTATTTAATGAATATTATTTTGAATATTCAATCGAGGACTTATGACTCCTTTATTTTATTATTGAATATTATTTGAATATTCATTTGAGGATGTATGACTCCTTTATTTTATTTAATGAATATTATTTATAATATTCATTCGAGGTATTATGACTCCGCTTATTACTGAAATATATTCCTTATTTTATTAAAGAATAAGGTGTCAATAGTCAAACTTATTTTCGATTATTCAAATAAAGATAGTACTTTCATATAAGTATATCTTTGGTTATTTGATATCCATTTCAAGTATAAGTTTTAATACTTCTACTTCGATTATTTTTATAAAGATTATTCTTTATGGGAATATTATTTAAATAATAATATTCAGATATTTTCTAATATATTGGGACTGATTTATTTTGTTAAATCAGCAACACTCCAAACATTCTTAAAAATGTTTTGCGAGTCTTCAAAATGATTTTTAAAAGTTAGAGCGGATCCCAAAACTCATTTTTATATTTAAGATCCTCCTTTCGAAGGGGATTTAAATACTCGCTCAAAACCTGAGGGATCCGGCTCTGTGGTGTGTTTTATATTCGCAACAAGGTTGCTGTTTTGTTAAATGAATCGATTACTTACCCAACACTCGGGAAGTAAAATTCTTGGAACAAGTTAATCCATTAACAGGCATCGCCTGGGAAATATCGGTGAGTTCTCCTTTCCAACTAGATACGACTTCTTGGTGGAGCCGTATCAACAAGTTTCTACTTGGGGAAAGGGGGACGAGCTTTACGTTTCAGAGTCATGGATTTCATCTGAACTAGGAGTGGCGTAAGTGGTCGAGTGGCGCCGGCCCAGCCTTATTATATTGGCCCAAATGGCCTGGAAGTTCCGCTAAGGCGGTCCATTCCTTAGGAGTTCAGTGTTCGGTTGACAAGTAAATCCGACAGGTTCTCCTCTACATGTAGAAAATGGTGGGGTTGCACTACTACGACTGATCATCGTAAGTGGTCTTCCTGGCGCGGTAAACTCCCGTAATGAGTTCATCATCCAATTGGATATTTCTGCAACACTACCCAGAGCACTTCGATAGAAAGGCTACGGCTGGGCGATTGTTGAGTGTTGGCAGGGTCAAGTTTTCAAAATGATGTTTGCATCAAATGAAGTATCTCGTAACTTCATTTTATTTTGATGATATTTTAAAGATTTAATCTATTCAAATCTGGTCTTGTAGTCTCATCTACGTGATGAACTTTTGAAACTAATTATAACTTGAACGGTGGTAGTTCAAGTAGTATTTGGAAAAGATATAAGTATATTGGAGTATCTTGTAACTTCATCTTTTAAACTTATATCTAGTAAATGATTATCTTATGCATGACAAAGATTTTCAGAAAAAAACGTTGAGACAAGGTTAGATATATGAGATCACCTTGCAACAATATTTTTATACAGTTATAAACTGGAACTCTGTGTATATTATGTATGGAAGAGGACTTCCAAGATTTTGAAAAGTATATATGTATATATACTGAATATTTTGTGACTTCATCGCATTAAGATATCAACTTGGTTCATTTCTTTTGACCAAGACTTTCATGAGTACTATGAGAAGGCTCATATACTATTAATCATTATACATATTATTTTGGTGGGCTTGCTGCTCACCCTTGCTTTCTTCTTTCATCACACAACAACAGATAGAAAAGATGAACAGAACCAAGCTCCCGATTCGCAAGCGATTAGGAGACGTTCCGCAGTTTTCTAGAAGCATTGATGCCGCCGTAGCTGAGGTAGGAACTACCAATAGGCTAGGCTTTCAACTTTTGATGTACCAGATTTATTTATATTTATGAATTGTAATAATGGCAAAGAAATGTAAATTTATTCAGAAAACCTTTTAAGGTGTATTGGCAGATAATTGTGGAATAAAATGACTTGTGGTTATTTTTGGATGTTCATCTCTGAGACTATAACGTGTGGTGTGTGTGTTTATTGTGGGGTCACAGTACAGAGTAGTTGAGTAATTATTAAGATTGGGTGTTATTAAGGGAAATGGAACTCGTGACGACCCGGATCCCCGACCCCGGATCTGGGGGTGTTACAGAAATGGTATCAGAGCTAAGCGTTATAAACCTCAGAGATGATGGGACGTTAAGATAATAAGTTCACTAAGATAATAAGAACTCTTTCCAAGTTCATAGTCGGACTACCTAACGTAGTACTGACAGTTAAAACCCTTATGGGAACCCTTATAAATGTAGCGATAGAAGCGTAGTTCGTTATCGTATATGGTAGCGGGACTCCGAACCCTGAAGTTGAAGAACATCAACGCGATGATGTTTTATTACTAAGTGGAGATCAGATTGTGGATCCAATAGAGCGTCCTAACGCAGGACCGGATGATGTTGATATTGAGGATGTAGCGGTTGAGGATGTTGTCCTAGAAGGGATAGTTGCTGAGGAGGATCCCATGGAGGATCCTGACGAGATTGGATAAAGGACCACTGATGAATTGATGACCCTGGTTGGGTCGACTACCAGAGGTAGGATTGGCCGGTCACTACCAGAGGTTCGTTCAAGTTTGTAAAGATAGTAGCCCCTTTAACGCGGCTTACTCGTAAGACTGAGAAGTTCGAATGGACAGAGAAATGCGAGAACAACTTTTAAGAACCGAAGCAAAGGTTGGTGACGTTCCCTATGTTGGCGTTGCTGGATGGAAAATGAGATTTTGTGAAATGTAGTGACGCTTCGCATAAGGAATTAGGGTGCTTCTTATACAGCACAGCAAGGTAATCGCGTACGCGTCAAAATAATTAAGGGAATATAAAATTCGATATCCCCACCCATGAGCTTGGGCTCGTGGCAATAGTTTTTCCCTAAAGATTGGAGGCACTACTTGTATGGAGAGAAGTGCAAGATTTACACAAACCATAGGAGCTCTAGTACCTTTTTACGTAGAAAGAGCTCAACATACGCCAGAGGAGGCGGTTAGAGCTAATCAAGAGTTATGAGTGGGAGATTCTTTATCATTCGGGGAAAGCCAATGTGGTGGCTGATGCCATTAGTAAAAAGGAGAGACTCAAGATGATAATGTCTTTGGGAGAGTTGATAAGAGATTTTGAGAAAATGGAAATAGTAGTGAAGGTAACCGGAGCCGGTACCGAAAAGCTGTTTGAAATTGCAATAGAGACCGAATTATTGAAAAAGAGCATATTGTGCCAGAAAAAGGTGATGAATGAAGGCAGAGAGCCAACAAATAAATATGAGATTAATACTGAGAAAGATGATAAGGGAATAATGAGGTATTCCTATAGAATTTGGGTTCCGAAAGTTCAAGAGCTTAAGGATGAGAACTTAGATGAGAGCCATAGTTGAGGAATAGGATTTAGGGCAAACCCAGAGTGTGATAGTCAGGGAGGTTGCCATCAAGAAAGAAAGAACCCATAACATAATAGAGTGGAAAACATGGTTTTTAATGTATAAGATAACCCCGATTATGAGAGAAGGTTGAAACATTTCATACTAAGGAAACAGAAAGTCGAGTAAGGAAAGGAGACCCGAGACGGTACTCCTATATGGCAATTTATGGACCTGTCTAGACAGAACTTAGACTATTATCCCCAACCACCACCCTGAGGGGATAATGCGGCAGGAAATTCTTTCATGACCTTTAAATCGTTAAGCTCTCAGAGTTCCAAGGAACAGGTTGACCTAGTCGAGGCAAGAGCCTGGCTAAAGGAAATATAGGAATCATTTGAGATTCTAAATGATTGACGAATCACAAAAGACTGTTTTTATCACTCACCCTCCTAAGAGAGAGACCACCTGCTGGTGAAAGGCCAAGGAAGGCACGGAGCAAGAGATTATAATAAACTGATTAAAGTTCAGCCAATTGTTTTCGGGAAAGTAATTCCCAAGGTTATGGAATAGTGTAAAAGCTTTAGAGCCAGAACAAAGGCAGACGAGTATGATGAATTATGAATCTAAGTTGTAAAAGTTATCAAGATTCGTTCTGAAGACACGAATCCAGAATGACGGGATGTTTGAAATCAATGCTTATGTTGTGTTGGTTCATGAAATAACGATAAGAGAAAGGAATATAAAGGCAAGAGAGTTTGAGGAATGATAAGGGAGTTGGGTATGAGGAAACCCTAAAGACTCGTAGAAATAGAAATAGAAGAGTATGTAATCGTCAGGATGAGGGTGATTCACCATGAGTTAAAATTGATGGTTGAAGGCATAAGAGTTATGTATATTTTATCCCCTTTAAGTTGGGAGGATTCGAGGAAAACCTTGAGATAGTTCGAAGGATAAATATTGAGACGCGGATAGACTGAGGAAACAAGGAAGTAAGAAATTAGGAAAATTGGATGAAGGAAGTGACCTTCAAGAATGTGAAGTATAAGACCGGTGGCTTGATACCCAGGAAGGGAGACGCCAGGTATGAAAGATATCCCAATATTGAGATGACTGTTGAGATAAACAACAAAAGTAAATAAGGATTTATTAAGAAGAAGTTCACGTTGAACACGACCAATATCTTCCAGATCATCCATGTGAGCATTACCAAATCAGGAAAGAAAAGCGGATAACCATTTTTATCTTTTGGAGGCCATGTGGATTGACCTTAAGTTGAATAAGGATGCTATTGTGAAATTCGGTATAGACTATCGAGGTGGAAATGATTGAATAAGACACCCTTATCAGGGATATATGACTTGATTTATCCATGGAAGGATGCAGGTACCTTTTAAAGGTGGAATTAAGGATAGAACATCGGTAACTTAAAATAAATCCTAGGGGAATGCATAAAGGTTGGCATTTCACCCTTAATAGGGACAGTATGAGTTTTGACAGAATGATTGGGAAAGGGTTAAGGTAACAACAACCTTTAAGAATCAGTGGAGAAATTTTTCAGAAGTATATAGACAATGATTCTGGTATTAATAAATGGTATCTTGATATGCCCTGTATCTAGGGAATACAGGAGGAATGATTGAAGGATAACCTTAGAGGTTTTACAAGGAGAAAGGAAATATTTGAAATTCTCAAGAATAAAAATATTGATAAAGGAAATATGACATAATTATAATGATGCCAAGTGGGGCACGTGTTAAACCACGAGAAAGTATGGATCGAACCAGTAAAGGTCGAAATTATTCAGGGCAATTAGGACTTAAGATAAAAGATGTTCTAAGTATGATTGAGAGTCAGTCGTGACAGTGATTAACCTCTAAAGACTGAGGCAATAACTTATGGAAAAATGGTGATATTTTTTTTTTTACTCATCAGATTTTAAGGAATACATCTTCACAAAAGCAGTGATTGAAATAAGGTAGAAAATTTATTTGGAGGTGGTTAAAATGACATTGACTGTAAGGAACTATTACTACCAGGAAAGGCCAAAGAGGTGGCCGACACTTTAACGGTAAAAGGATAATTGTAGGCGCTTGTGCCAAAGGATACAGTGATGATGGTTAAAAGCTGAAGGTTGTATTATGTTTTGGAAGATTGACATTCCTTCTGATGACTGTGCAATACCCAGCCGTAATAGTAGTTAGTAAAGGTTTAATTCGTGTAATCGCCATGAGCGGGCTATCTATCTCAGAAGATACTATCTTGAGATAAGCCAGGACCATATTTCAAAAAGGACTAAACAAACCTTTGAGTTAAGTCTTCTATTGAAGGCATATGATTAAGAATGGTATTAACCTGCTATCGTTGCTTTGAGCGAAACTCTTCTGCAAATTTTATCTGCTTCATGTCATGTATGTATGTCAGAATCAGGAGTGTACTCCATGAATCATGAATGGTGATTATGTTACCTCCTTAGAAGGATTTGATACGACATGTATGGACTCCGTATGGTTAGCTATTAAGATTTCATGGAAAGTGAATGATGACAGTGGGTCAGTGGTGGACCATAGTAAGGCAGCAATGATTCTGCGAGTAACGAGCTGATTACAACCGTGAGAGTTGTATTGGAATGGATGTTGAGATTGAGTACCACTAATCGGGTCGTGGTAGTGTATAAGAGACTAATTAAGTAGAGTATCTACCTAGTGAATATTTATTCTTTCTTATCAATAGAGAGTCGTATTATTATACGAAGAAGGTTGCGGTATAGAAATGGGTTCTAGTAACGATGAGGTCTAGAATGAGATCCCAGATTCGATTTTCGATGTCGAGGGAGTTTCAAAGGTGATTGTGTATAAGCTCGAGGAAGAGCATGGGTCCATAGAATGATGAACGGAATAGAAATATTTAGGCATGGGAAATACAATGCTATAATACTTGATGCTGATATAAATACATTTATGTTTTGTTCTCCTATGACAAACCTCTATAATTCAGAGGTAGGTTCCAAGCCAGATATTTTGTGGCAGTATATATATTTTTTTATATACAATTCTCTTCAGTTCGTTCTTTTCTCTTCTTTTCATTTCATGTAATCTGAGAAGAACAACCCTTCCAGAAGGGGAGGTATTGCCGAATGACTATCTATCTGTGTGATAGAAGCCTAGTAGGATACCATCTATTGTTTAATTGCTTGTCAAGTACTAAAGGCTGGCCACCTTCTGTACTAACTATACAATATAACAAGTGTTCATGATCATAGTGATCTCTCAACAAATTCCTTTACTTCTATTTGATTGATCAAATTTTGGAAAATAGAAACAACTGAAAAAGGAGTAATAAAGTAGTGGTAGTATGCGGAATGGAAACACATTCGTGATACTAAGGTTGTCGTGGTCATTAAAAGGTTATAGAACGCAAACGAGCAAAAGTATAACTAGTATAATATTAGGAACGGAAGGTTGTAGCGATTACGAACTAGAAGAGAATGGGTATTGAGAAGCAAAAGCTCTAATGCTAAACGCTATAATGAGAGTCTGTGCAATAGACTTGAAAGAATTTGGAATGATCACTTAACACGGATTTAGTTATATCACGACAATAGATCATATGTCATTATCGAGGTGTCACCTTATGAGATCCTTGAGGGAAGATAATGTCGATCTGCCTCATGTTAGGATGAAGTTGTAGAGCGCAAGATGCTCGGACCCGCAGTAGTCCAAAGGACCAGGGATATAATAGATCTAATCAGAGGACGGCTGGTAGTAACCCAAGATGGACATAAGAGGTATGCTGATTTGACTCAAAAAAAGGACAAAGAGTATGAAATAGGGGGCCTAGTAATGTTATAGGTATCCCCTTGGAAACCCTTGAAAAGGATTGATGAGGTTCGGAAAGAAAGGAAAGCTAAGTCTACAATTTGTTGGACCCTTGGATATATTAAGACGTTTGGGAAGTTAGCATATGAGCTAGCCCTACCCCCGAACCTGTAGCAAGTTCATAACGTGTTCCACGTATCAATGTTAAGGAAGTGTAATTCGGATGCCAGACAAATAGGGGCATATGAGCGCATAGACATGCAACCAGACGTAACCTATATGGAGCAACCAGGAAGGGTATAGAGTAAAAAGGAACGAGTGCTTAGGAGAAGGGTTATCAAACTAGTAAGAGTTTGATGGTAGAACCACAATGTGGGAAAATTTACTCGAGAGTTAGAAAGTGCAATGCTAAAAGAGTATCCCTATTCACTTTCTATCTGATTCCGGGACGGAATCCTTTTAAGGAGGGGAGACTGTAATAACCCCAATTTTTGGGAAATTTTTGAAACCCTTATGAATAGTGTTTTTGCTGAATGAGAAAACTTTTCATGCCACACTATGTAGGGGTTCTGATATGGATATTCTGAGATTTTATTAGTACTTTATATGGGATATAAGTGTATGTAAAGATCGTCAGAATCCAAATCCAAACACTTTGATTTTTCCCGGAAATACACTAGATACGGAAAGATTTGAGAAAAAGGTAACAGGATAAAAAAGATTTAAATTAAAGGATTATAGGAGAGGATCATAAAAGGAATATAATATATTGAGAAAGGTTAAGGGAACCTAAGTAATAAGATCCCGGGTATGATCCCTCAAACGATAAACGAAAACGAAAGTTAAGCGAACCGTATAACAGATCAGCGGTCATTAGGCAAACGATTAGGAAGTTAATCAAGGGGATTAGTGGGGATGATGTCATCCAACCAATAGAAAGAGGACAAGGAGGGGAGGATGACATCATGAGGATGACACAAGCATGACATGGGAAGGAAGGAGATGTGGTGGCTTTTTAACCACACAAAATCAAGGGCAACTAGGTAATTTACTAAAACAAACACAAAAATCAAACCAACCAAGCCAAGCAAATCATTTTTCATCAAAATCAAAAAGAAACCAAGGCATTGTTCTTCATGCTCTCGGCCAAAACAGAACCAGAACACTAAAACTGCTGTATCTCCTTCATTTCTCACTCAAATATTGTGTTCTATAGCTCATTGGAAAGGTATTGAGATGGCCTACAACTCTTGTTCACAAGTCTCGTCCAAATAATCATGGTAAGACCCTCATTTTTACAGTTCTTTAAATCGGACTTTTAGAAACTTCAAAGCCTAACTTTGTGTTCTTGATTTCTTTGGAAAGATCAAGCTTGTAGGAGGCTCCCTAAGGCTTCCTAGCAACTTAACACCTCCCAAGGAAGGTATAAACTTCAAACCCTAGCCTTTACTTTATTTGTTAGTAAGTTTAATGGTTGGTGTTGTGAAATGAGAAGCATGGATTGTGATTATTAGTAGTTTGGTTTGATTTGGAAGTGTTTTGGTAATTGAAGCTTGATTATAGTTCATAGGTCTTGATTGTGGTTGTTTGAGTTGAAAACCTTGGAGATTATGGACTGATGTGGTATGGTTTAGGTGAAGTTTTGTTGTATTGATGGTTATGAGTTGGTTGGTGGTTAATTGGAGTAGTTTAAACATTGGTAATCGCGTAAACATAGCCGTCGTAACGTCCGATTTTCTTTGGACTGTTTTTGTGCATAACATTAGGACCCGAGAACCCCCTGCTAGATTATGACCACTGCCATGTTTAGATAGCTCATGTTACGAGCTTCGTTTTGATATGTAGTTCGTTCGATTCCGATGCACGGTTTAGGAGAAACAACCGTTTCAAGTAACGGCGTTTCGCGAACGAAACTTTTCCCCTCGCCTTACTTTGAAACATAGGTTAAAGACCAAAAAGGGTTAATTAATGTATGAAACATTTATGATAAGTGTGTTAGGCAGTTGGTAAGACACTCGCGAAGGAATCGCCTTAAAACTCGTAAAGGTTAAATTATTAAAAATGGTGGAGCCGAGGGTACTCGAGTGACTTAAGAGAATCAGTAAGCGCAAAACAAGCGTTAGAGTCTAAGTTAGTTAAAGTATAGATTTACAAGTGACTTTGGTTTAATTCCAACTTACTTGTTGTTTATAGGTTACCAGACTCGTCCCGAGCCATTCGTAACCCCCAGTCGCTCAGGCAAGTATTCTATCCGTTATACTGTTGTTGTGATGTATACACTTGTATATGCATTATCTTGCGATAGATGCATGTTGGTTATTTAGCAAATTCTTGCGATATATTGTAGCATGTGATATGGTATATATGCATGCCTGTTTCATATTCTTGAAATATATATCTGTTGGTTCAGTTGATAATACCTATGCTAGAGGATAGCGGTATCTTGCATATACCCTTAGTATAGAGACCCAAAAGGTGGAAATATTTTCTAAACCGGGAGTCGAGGATCCCGAGTAGATTTTGTATATATGTATATATATACATATATATTTATATAAATATATGGTTATAGTTTTCAAAACCATTAATCGAATAAGGTTTATTCGATAACTTTATTTTATTTAATGAATATTATTTTGAATATTCAATCGAGGACTTATGACTCCTTTATTTTATTATTGAATATTATTTGAATATTCATTTGAGGATGTATGACTCCTTTATTTTATTTAATGAATATTATTTATAATATTCATTCGAGGTATTATGACTCCGCTTATTACTGAAATATATTCCTTATTTTATTAAAGAATAAGGTGTCAATAGTCAAACTTATTTTCGATTATTCAAATAAAGATAGTACTTTCATATAAGTATATCTTTGGTTATTTGATATCCATTTCAAGTATAAGTTTTAATACTTCTACTTCGATTATTTTTATAAAGATTATTCTTTATGGGAATATTATTTAAATAATAATATTCAGATATTTTCTAATATATTGGGACTGATTTATTTTGTTAAATCAGCAACACTCCAAACATTCTTAAAAATGTTTTGCGAGTCTTCAAAATGATTTTTAAAAGTTAGAGCGGATCCCAAAACTCATTTTTATATTTAAGATCCTCCTTTCGAAGGGGATTTAAATACTCGCTCAAAACCTGAGGGATCCGGCTCTGTGGTGTGTTTTATATTCGCAACAAGGTTGCTGTTTTGTTAAATGAATCGATTACTTACCCAACACTCGGGAAGTAAAATTCTTGGAACAAGTTAATCCATTAACAGGCATCGCCTGGGAAATATCGGTGAGTTCTCCTTTCCAACTAGATACGACTTCTTGGTGGAGCCGTATCAACAAGTTTCTACTTGGGGAAAGGGGGAACGAGCTTTACGTTTCAGAGTCATGGATTTCATCTGAACTAGGAGTGGCGTAAGTGGTCGAGTGGCGCCGGCCCAGCCTTATTATATTGGCCCAAATGGCCTGGAAGTTCCGCTAAGGCGGTCCATTCCTTAGGAGTTCAGTGTTCGGTTGACAAGTAAATCCGACAGGTTCTCCTCTACATGTAGAAAATGGTGGGGTTGCACTACTACGACTGATCATCGTAAGTGGTCTTCCTGGCGCGGTAAACTCCCGTAATGAGTTCATCATCCAATTGGATATTTCTGCAACACTACCCAGAGCACTTCGATAGAAAGGCTACGGCTGGGCGATTGTTGAGTGTTGGCAGGGTCAAGTTTTCAAAATGATGTTTGCATCAAATGAAGTATCTCGTAACTTCATTTTATTTTGATGATATTTTAAAGATTTAATCTATTCAAATCTGGTCTTGTAGTCTCATCTACGTGATGAACTTTTGAAACTAATTATAACTTGAACGGTGGTAGTTCAAGTAGTATTTGGAAAAGATATAAGTATATTGGAGTATCTTGTAACTTCATCTTTTAAACTTATATCTAGTAAATGATTATCTTATGCATGACAAAGATTTTCAGAAAAAAACGTTGAGACAAGGTTAGATATATGAGATCACCTTGCAACAATATTTTTATACAGTTATAAACTGGAACTATGTGTATATTATGTATGGAAGAGGACTTCCAAGATTTTGAAAAGTATATATGTATATATACTGAATATTTTGCGACTTCATCGCATTAAGATATCAACTTGGTTCATTTCTTTTGACCAAGACTTTCATGAGTAATATGAGAAGGCTCATATACTATTAATCATTATACATATTATTTTGGTGGGCTTGCTGCTCACCCTTGCTTTCTTCTTTCATCACACAACAACAGATAGAAAAGATGAACAGAACCAAGCTCCCGATTCGCAAGCGATTAGGAGACGTTCCGCAGTTTTCTAGAAGCATTGATGCCGCCGTAGCTGAGGTAGGAACTACCAATAGGCTAGGCTTTCAACTTTTGATGTACCAGATTTATTTATATTTATGAATTGTAATAATGGCAAAGAAATGTAAATTTATTCAGAAAACCTTTTAAGGTGTATTGGCAGATAATTGTGGAATAAAATGACTTGTGGTTATTTTTGGATGTTCATCTCTGAGACTATAACGTGTGGTGTGTGTGTTTATTGTGGGGTCACAGTACAGAGTAGTTGAGTAATTATTAAGATTGGGTGTTATTAAGGGAAATGGAACTCGTGATGACCCGGATCCCCGACCCCGGATCTGGGGGTGTTACAAATTCCTATACCCAGTAGAGCCCTTATAATTGTCCCTGGAGACTAAGAACTAAACCAAAGCATAGTTCAGTGTACACAAGATGACTATGATGACCTCAAGTCTAAGGATACTTGTACAACTATCACAATGTGAACAACTGCTGACACGTGAGTGAACTCCATCAGTTGTTCAGCTGTGTGAGTCATGTTCAGTGAACTTATTCTATAATAAGCACCTACATACTAGCTATAGTGTCACCACACAAATATCTATGAGAACAGACATCTTTCATAATAAAGCAAGCATAGTATGTACCGATCTTTGCGGATTACTAATTACCAGTTAGTTATCCTACGACCAGGAAATATTTAAGTTTAGAGTTATCATCTTTTAGGTCTCATTATTATGATCTCATCATAATCCATAAAAAGCTTTACTCTAAACTATGGTATATCTTATTTAAACACTTAAATAGATAAAGCCCGCAATAAAACCAAAATAAGTCTTTTATTAATATCAATGAAATCAAAACAGATTACATAAAAGTTATTCCTAAATCATCATACATGATTGGACTTAGGACACATCTCTTTCAATCTCCCACTTGTACTAAAGCCAATCACTCTGGTATCTAATACCCATCTTGTCTTTATGACGATCAAAGTGACTTTGAGAAAGTGGCTTTGTGAGTGGGTCTGCTGCGTTGTTATGTGTGTCAACTCTCTTGACGTCTCCTCTTTCAATACAATACAAGAAATGTTACCGCGCTCCCACTAACCTTTTTGTAGACACATGGTTCATCTATATTTTTTTTGATAAAACCAAACTCTTTGATTGTCTCATCAAAATGGATGTTCCATCTACAAGAAGCTTGCTTTAAACCATATATGGTTCACAACAGCTTACACACTAGGTGTTCATTTCCCTTGAAAAGAAAACCCTCTGGTTGTGTCATATACACTTCCTCTTCAAGTTTCCCATTGAGGAAGGCCGTTTTCACGTCCATTTGACAGATCTCATAATCGTAGTAAGCAGCAATCGCAAGCAAAATCCGAATTGATTTTAACAGGGCTACAGGCAAAAAAGTTTCATCAAAGTCAATCCCTTGCCTTTGTCTGAATCCTTTTGCCACGAGCCTGGCCTTATAGGTCTCCACCTGCCCATCTGCTCCAATCTTTCTTTTGTATACCCACTTGCACCCAATAGGCTTAACACTTTCAGGCGCCTCAACCAGAGTCCATACTTGGTTGGTATACATAGATTCCATTTCGGATTTCATGGCACTATGCCATTTCTATGAGTCAACACTACTCATAGCCTCATTATAGGTCACATGGTCGTCATCATCAATGATTGACAACTCATTGTCATTCTCAATGACAAGGCCATAATACCTCTCAGGTTGGCGATACTGTAATAACCCCAATTTTTGGAATTTTTGAAACCCTTATGAATAGTGTTTTGCTGAATAAGAAAACTTTTCATGCCACACTATGTAGGGGTTCTTTTATTGATCTTCTGGGATATTATTAGTACTCTATGTGGTATATAAGTGTATGTAAAGATCGTCAGAATCCAAATCCGAACACTTTGATTTTTCCCAAAAATCTACCAGATATAGAAAGAATTGAGTATAAGGTAACAGAATAAAAATGATTTAAATTCAAGGATTATAAGAGAGGATCATAAAAAGGAAAATAATGTATTGAGAAAGGTTAAGGAAACCTAAGTAATAAGATCCCGGGTATGATCCCTCAAACGATAAACGAAAACGAAAGTTAAGCGAACCGTATAACAGATCAGCGGTCATTAGCCAAATAATTAAAAGCTAATCAAAGAGATTAGAGGGGATGATGTCATCAAACCAATGAGAAGAGGGCAAGTAAGGGATGATGACATAGCAAGGTGACATAAGCATGGCATAAGGGGGAAGGAGTTGTGGTTGATTTAAAACCACACAAAGTTCATGGTTAAAAAGGTAATTAACCAAAATCAAGCTAAAAACAACCAACCAACAATCATTTCACCCAAAACACAAAGATCATTTCATTTTCTTCACCTTGCTCTCGGCTTCTTCTTCTTTTCCAAAGCAAGAAAGTCAAAATCATAGTTCCAAGCTTTGTTAAATTACAAGGTAATTATCTAAGACTCCTTATGCATAGTTATGAATATCCTATAAGTTTGAGCTCCTAAATCATCCATAATCTCTTCCTAAAAATCATGGAAGAAGATGGTGAATAGTGTTTTCAAGAACTAAATTTTTTGTTCTTGAAGTTTTGTTTAGATTAAGCTTGGATAAGGACTTTAAGGGTGATTCCAAGCCATTCTTTTGATTCTCCACTCTCCAAGGAAGGTATAACCCCTCCAAACCCTAACTTTATTTGAGTAATTAGGTTTAGTTTTGTTGTTATAATTCATGAGAGGTTTGCTAGTTGTAAATGTAGAGATTAGTTGATTTTTGTGAAGTTTTTGGAGTGGTAGTTCTTGGATTATTGATTAATGAACTTAAGTGTAGTTAAATTCAAGTTTAAGAATAAGTATAAATTGTTGATGTTGAGTTGTTGGGGCTGTTATGATGTAGTATGGATGGAGTTTTGATTGGGTTGTGATTGTGGATTGATTGTGGGTTGAATTGGAGTGTTTTAAATTTGGGAAATCGCGTAAACATAGCCGTCGTAATGTCCGATTTAATTTAGGCTGTTTTGTTCTTAACATTAGGACCCGAGAACTCCATGCTAGGTTTTGACCATTGCCATGATTAGATAGTTCATGTTACGAGCTTCGTTTTGATATGTGGTTTGTTTGATTCCGATGTACGGTTTAGGAGAAACGGCCGTTTTAAGTAACGACGTTTCGCGAACGAACCATTACCCCTCGCCTTACTTTGAAACATAGGTTAAAGACCTTAAAGGACTAATTGGAGTATGAAACATTTATGTAAAGTGTAATAGGAAGTTGGTAAGACACTCGCGAAAGAATCGCCTTAAAACTCATAATGGTTAATTTATTAAAAATAGTGGAGCTGAGGGTACTCGAGCGACTTAAGTGAATCGTTAAGCGCAAAGCGAGCGTTAGAGTCTAAATTGGTTAAAGTATAGATTTACAAGTGACTTTGTTTTAATTCCAACTTGTATGTTGTTTATAGGTTACCAGACTCGCCCCAAGCCATTTATAACCCCCAGTCGCTCAGGCAAGTTTTCTACCCGTATAACTATTGTTGTGATGTATATGTGTATATGCATGATCTTGTGATAAATGCATATTTGTTATTAGCAAATTCTTGCGATATATTGTAGCATGTGATATGGTATATATGCATGCCTGTTTCGTATTCTTGATTTATATATCTGTTGGTTCAAATGCTTATTAGTTGCATAATACCTATGCTAGAGATAAGCAGTAGTTGCGTATACCCTGAGTATAGGGGACCCAAAGGTGAACCCTTTTCTAAAAACCGGGAGTAGATGTTCCCGAGTATATGATATATATATTTTTATATATATATATATATTGATATAGTTTTCAAAACTATTAATCGAATAAGGTTTATTCGATAAGTTTATATTATTTAATGAATATTACTTGAATATTCATTCGAGGACTTATGACTCACTTTATATTATTTAATGAATATTACTTGAATATTCATTCGAGGACTTATGACTCACTTTATATTATTTAATGAATATTACTTGAATATTCATTCGAGAATAGATGACTCCGCTTATATTATTTAATTGAATATTATTTGAATATTCATATGAGGACCTATGACTCCGATTATTTTCTGAGATATATTCTTTATTTTATTAAAGAATAAGGTGTCGATAATC
Source organism: Apium graveolens (assembly GCF_009905375.1). Classification (NCBI taxonomy): domain Eukaryota; kingdom Viridiplantae; phylum Streptophyta; class Magnoliopsida; order Apiales; family Apiaceae; genus Apium; species Apium graveolens. The sequence goes on from NC_133657.1 coordinate 77,703,891, forward strand.
AAACTTATTTTTGATTATTCAAATAACGATAGTACTTTCGTATAAGTATATCTTTGGTTATTTAATACTCATTTCAAGTATAAGTTTTACAACTTCTACTTCAATTATTTGTATAAAGATTATTCTTTAAGGGAATATTATTTAAATAGTAATATTCAGATATTTTCTAATTTATTGGGACTGATTTACTTTATTAAATCAGCATTACTCCAAACACTCTTTAAAGTGTTTTTGAGTCTTTAAAATGATTTTTAAAAAGTTAGAGCGGATCCCAAAACTCATTTTTTATATATTTAAGATCTTCCTTTTAAAGGGGATTTAAATACTCGCTCAAAACCAGAGGGATCCAGCTCTGTGGTGTATTTTTTATTCGCAACAAGGTTGCGGTTGTGGTAAATGAATTGATTACTTACCCAACGTTCGGGAAGTAAGTCCATCTATCGAGTCAGCATAAGAAACATGGGCTCAGTCGGCATAAGTCCATCTATTGATTACTTATCTTGTAGTCTCATCTGGGTGATGAACTTTTGAAACTGATTATAACTTGAACGGTGGTAGTTCAAGTAATATTCGGATATAAGTATATTGGAGTATCTTGTAACTTCATCTTTTAAACTTATATCTAGTAAATGATTATCTTGTGCATGTCAAAGATTTTTGGAAAAACGTTGAGACAAGGTTAGATATATGAGATCACCTTGCAACGATATTTTATACAGTTATAAACGGGAACTCTGTGTATATTATACATGTCAGAGGATTTCAAAGATGGTGAAAAGTATATATGTACATATATACTGAATATTTTGCGACTTGGTCGCGGTAAGATATCAAACTTGGTTCATTTCTTCTTGACCAAGACTTTCATGAGTACTATGAGAATGCTCATATATTGTAAATCATTATACATATTATTTTGGTGGGCTTGTTGCTCACCCTTGCTTTCTTCTTTCATCACACAACATCAGCTAGACAAGATAAACAGGACCAAGCTTCCAATTCGCAAGCGGTTAGAAAATGTTCCGCAGTTTTCTGGAAGCGTTGATGCCGCCGTAGCTGAGGTAGGAGCTACCAATAGGCTAGGTTTTCAACTATTGATGAACCAGATTTATGCATATTAATGAATTGTAATAATGGCAAAGAAATGTAAATTTATTCAGAAACCCTTTTAAGGTGTATTGACATATAATTGTGGAATAAAACGACTTGTGATTATTTTTGGATATTCATCTCTGAGACTATAACTTATGGTGTGTGTGTTTATGGTGGGGTCACAGTACAGAATAGTTGATTATTTATTAAGATTGGGTGTTATTAAGGGAAATGAAACTCGTGACAACCCGGATCCCCGACCCCGGATTTGGGGGTGTTACAGATACACTCTCCCTGACCTACGGATGGGCTGTTCCAGAGAAGGTTGTTCAGTCTGAGAAGGTGTTTCCACTTGATCCGTAGTAGTTTGTGCTTCTTGAACTTCATCAAGTTCAATTTTGCTCCCACTGTTTCCTTCAAGGATAAACTGCTTTTCCAAGAAGGTAGCATGTCTGGAGACAAACACCCGATGATCGGTGTAAAAATAATACCCTAAAGTCTCTTTAGGATATCCCACAAAATTACATTTTACAAATCGAGATTCCAGCTTATTTGGGTCAACTTTCTTGACATAAGCTGACATCCCCAAATTTTAACGTGTTTAAGACTCGGTTTCCTTTCTTTCCATATCTCATATGGTGTTTGAGGAACATATTTGGAAGGCACCTTATTCAGTAAATATGCTGAGGTTTCCAATGCATAACCCCATAGGAATACTGGAAGATTCGCGTAGCTCATCATGGACCGAACCATGTCTAACAAAGTTCGATTTCTCCTTTCAGATACCCCATTTAACTAAGGAGTATATGGAGGAGTCCACTGGGAGACTATACCATTTTCTTTGAGATAATATAGAAACTCTCCATTCAAGTATTCACCACCTTGATCTGATTGAAGAGTTATAATACTGTGTTTGGTTTGTTTCTCCACTTCATGTTTATATTCTTTGAACTTTTTAAAGGCTTTAGACTTGTGTTTCATCAAATACACATCTCCGAATCTAGATCTATCATCTATGAAAGTAATGAAGTACGAAAATCCACCCATGTCTTGCGTAGACATTGGTCCACATACATCTGTGTGTACCAATCCTAGCAAATCCGCAGCCCTCTCTCCATGTCCACTAAATGGAGATTTGGTCATTTTACCCAATAGACAAGACTCGCATGTAGGATATGATTCAAAATCAAAGGGGTCAAGTAACCCTTCCTTATGCAATGTCCGCAGTCTATTTTCACTAATATGACCTAGCCTACAGTGCCATAAATAGGTCATATTTTCATCATCTCGTTTTCTTTTATTAGTTTGTTCAATCTGAAGTAAATCATGCTCTATGTCACATACATACAGACCATTATTTAAAATGCCACGTCCAAAAAGAACATTATCTCTAAGGATAGAACATTCATTATTCTTAATAATAAATGAAAAACCATCCACATCCAACATAGGAATAGAAACAATATTCCTCACAATAGAGGGAATGTAATAACAATTATTCAAAATAATAGTCTTGTCCGTAGGCATATGTAAACTAAATGATCCTACCGATATGGCCGCAACCCTTGCTCCATTGCCCATATGTAGAATCACCTCATCCTTTTCAAGAATCCTACTTCCCTTTAGTCCTTGCAACGAATTGCAAATATGAGAACCACAGGCGGTATCTAATACCCAAGTAGAAATTTGACCTAGTGACATATTAACTTCGATCATGAACATGCCTGAATCAGAAGCGGTAGTCTTACTACCCTTCTTCTTCTTCAATTCTGCAAGGTAAATCTTGCAGTTCCTCTTCCAGTGCCCCAACTTGTTACAGTGAAAACAAACAGCTAAATTAGGACCAGTCAACTTGTGAGCATCTAGTATACTCCAGAGTGATAGTGCAGAAGACATAACGAATATAGTAAATTTGTAAATGATGAACACATAACAACACTTAGCAAATATTCAATTTCATTTCAAAACACTATATAAATCGGGTCTTTATTCATAAGTGTCTCCCACTAGTTTATCTAATTTTTTCAACCCCCTAAGTGAAAATTAAGCATTCATAATGCCAGTGGGAATAGGGATCCTACATTCCATTACACGACCTCGGCTGTGGCACGAAACGTCATGTGATGTTCAATAGGCGGATAACTCTTGTCAATTACATCTTATGTTATTCCCTAATATAAGTTTAGCCTCTTGAATAATCGAGTCACGGCTGTGGCACGACAAACTCAATATTCTAAGTCAAGTCTAACCCAACATTTCGTACAATTGAATCAGTCTCCAACGGCCCACGGCTGTAGCATGTACTGACCTTTAGATTCTAATTCAATGTACACATATCTATGTAATAGACAAGTATTTCTTATTTCGAAATCAAAGCCCTCGGCTGTAACACGAAACGACAATGATTTAAAAATAAGAACCACTTTCTACCATGTTGGAAGGCTATGACCGACACAAGCCCGTTGTGTCATTGGCCAATTACTACTTGATATTATTTAATTTTAGAGGGATTATATTATGGTACAATCATAATCATATTATAAAGAGATTCTTCCTTTTAAATTAAATATTTCAAATCAATAATCGATAATCAGATGATTCCCAGATCGGGTGGAGCATTATCAAGAGGCGTCACTTAATAACCCTTTCTTACAGATAGAAATCTGTTGTTGACAGAATCATCCTTTCTCTCAATATTGAAAATTCATATTCAATTATGTGTTTCATAAATACAAGAATCTCATGATCATATTCATAATATTTGTTGTTAAGGCAAGAAACGATTCCTATTCTAGATTTTCTAGAGCACGCCTTATATTGATTTAAGTTCACCTAAATCTATCATCGCATGGTAAACATAGGCATATATCTCATATATAAAATTAAATAAACAAGTAAATGTAAAGTGCAATAAAGTAAATGTGTTTGGTTATGGCCCCATCCCATGTAATCTTTATCAAGCTCATGATAAAGATCAAGGTCAATCTAATATGGTGATGGAAATAAATACAACTACTTATTACATAAGTCTTCTTCTTTGTTTAGACTTCTTATATGCCTCGTCTTCTTTTTTGTATCACCTCCATTGGATAGCCTTCTTGAGTCTTCAATTACATTACATCTATTGAAAGTAAAACTAATCTAATGAACTTACAAGAATAACTCGAGTTACATTCGAGATTTATGATTACAAAGATTAACGACATGCAAGTCGTATTTAAAACCAAAACCAAAACCATTACACTAAGGTCGAAAGGCCATAACCATCCACCATGCTCATACAACACATAAAAGCATGTTAAAACACATAATCTGATCTTAACATATCATATTATCCATGATCTAATCATAAAAAAAAATCTGACAAAAATCAGAAAAATCATAATCAAATCAGAAAAACAAGAATCACTATTTACGGGCAGTAAACGACATCAAACGCCTTACAGACGAGTCGTTCTATCAGTTTTGTTCAGACGCTCGTTTACCTATGGAATAGGGTATTCGTTTGCGTAAATCGGACACCAGACCCAGATTTCAGCAAATCTGCAACAGCCAATTCAGAATCCGTATCTAATATGATTCTCATAATTAGAACAAACATAAGCCATGTATATATCAATATATACAGATTACATAATCATCTTATGATTATACAACTCACACGAATATCATAATTCAAAACCATACATATATAAGCATATTATATCAACATCAAATCATGGCGAATCATGTACATGCTCATATATCGAAAACAGTTAAACACATAAACGAATTAAAAACTTTTCGAAAGTAGCTCTAATACCATTGAAGGGTTTTTAGCACATAAACGCAATGAAAACGTAAATTTAAATCTTAAAAAAAACCGAAACCCTCCGCAGGATCCATGCGAAAAATATTATTTAATTCGTAGTTCAGTATGTTTACATTAAGAAGCTTTACGTTAATGGAAAGATGGAGGTCTTAAATAGCGATCCAAGAACGATGAGCGGAGATCCCTAGCAGCTGCTCCTCAAGTGTGAAGCACTCCACCGGTATCCACCAAGAGATCAATGTAATGGAGGATAAAGAGGTTGAGAGAATTAGTTGCCTCCCTCTATTTCTACTTTAGAATTAGAGTTTTTATTTGGGTTGAGGCAAATAGGGTTTATAATAGTATATTTATAGGCAAAATTTTCAGCTGAAAATTTTCCATAAAATATTATTATTATTAACCCTTTAATTGATTATTCTTATTAACCAATTAACTAATAATTAAAATACCTTTTAATCATTAATCCCTTTTCTAAACACTTTAGAAAAATAATTCTCTCACTTGATTTAATTTTCAAAATTAAATTCTTAATTAATAATATTAAGAGATTTTTTTAATTAATTTATAATTAATTAAATCTCATTTAATCAATATTAAATTTGCTAATTAATTATTTATTTCACAAATAAATAATTATCAGCCATTATTAATTAATTCCTCCACCATTAAATCATTCTCTTTTATGGTGTGACCCTGTAGGTTCAATATTAAGCCGATAGAAGAAATAAATAATAATAAAATTATTTTATCATTATTTATATAAATTCTCTAATTCATTAAATATGATTAATTAATTAATCATATTTATTCTACATTGTGAGGGATACTTCTCAGCATATCGCGACTATCCGGATAATACGAATTCACTGCTTAGAATACCAAGAACCTATTCAGTGAGTAGTTACCGTACAATCGATTCCTTCTACCCTGCAATGTCACGATTAAATACAAGGCATGGAACTTGTGTCAAGCCTATATTATTTAATCATCTGCTTTCCCATTCACTATGCTTAGTTCTATTTAATGTAAATTAGAAACTCCTTTCTAATTTCATTCACTCTGGCCAGATATTCTTGAACTAGCATAAGTGGATCGACATTGAACATTCTCTTCCTTCACTGGAAGGGGTAGATCCTTTATTGATCATACACTATCTTCGTGTACAAATTCCTATACCCAGTAGAGCCCTTATAATTGTCCCTGGAGACTAAGAACTAAACCAAAGCATAGTTCAGTGTACACAAGATGACTATGATGACCTCAAGTCTAAGAATACTTGTACAACTATCACAATGTGAACAACTGCTGACACGTGAGTGAACTCCATCAGTTGTTCAGCTGTGTGAGTCATGTTCAGTGAACTTATTCTATAATAAGCACCTACACACTAGCTATAGTGTCACCACACAAATGCCTATGAGAACAGACATCCTTCATAATGAAGCAAGCATAGTATGTACCGATCTTTGCGGATTACTAATTACCAGTTAGTAATCCTACGACCAGGAAATATTTAAGTTTAGAGTTATCATCTTTTAGGTCTCATTATTATGATCTCATCATAATCCATAAAAAGCTTTACTCTAAACTATGGTATATCTTATTTAAACACTTAAATAGATAAAGCCCGCAATAAAACCAAAACAAGTCTTTTATTAATATCAATGAAATCAAAATAGATTACATAAAAGTTATTCCTAAATCATCATACATGATTGGACTTAGGACACATATCTTTCACCATTTGCATAAAATCAACCCATGTGACTGTCAAGTCACTATCAACTGCTTTTTGAATTTGATCATCCGTTGAAACTAGAGATGCACAAAAGCCCCACCGGGCCGGGCTTTGATCGGGCCTTAAGAAGCACGGGCTTTGACCGGGGCGGGCTTTTGGGGCTATGATTTTGACCGGGCCGGGCCGGGTCGGGCTTCCCGAAAATATTAGAGCCCGTTTGGGGCCTCGAGGCGGACATCATCGGGTTTTTTTCGGGATAAATCGGATCGGGCCGGGCATTTTTCTAATTAAAATCAGATCGAGTTTTATTAGAGATTCTGAAGACTACGTATGTTAGCAACTAGATCATCGTAAAAATGTATTAGTTTGCATGGAATATTTTATGAAAACATTACTTCGTTAAAAAATTTAAGTTTGGAAAAAAATAAAAATATTTATAGAATAATATATTTTATCATTGTTATCCAAATATATAAAGTGTACTTACTATATCTTCTTTCATTAAACATGCAATAAAGTATATAAATAATATTATTAACCACGAATACGTAAATATATATGTGTTTAAAGTATTATTCATATTTATAGTAAATGTAAATTCATAAATATATAAAAAAATATATTAGAATAATCATATTTTAATTGGGCTTTTCGGGCTTTTAATCGGGCCAGGCCAAAGACCGGGCTTTTAACCGGGCCAGGCTTTGCCTAAATATATAGGGCCCGTCGAGGTCCTAAGCCCGGGCAGGGACTGGGTCGGGCTTTGGCATGGCCGGGCTTGACCAGGCTTTGACCGGATCGGGCCGGGCCATATTTTCGGGCCCAACCTTTTTGTGCATCTCTAGTTGAAACTCTGTTAGATCATCCGTTGAGACTTTGTTGGATCATCCGTTGAAACTCTAGTTGATCATCCATTGAAACCTTGTGGAACATCCGTTGAGAGTATCTTCATAGCAGTTAACTCTATTTCACTTATGCAAGATTACAAGGCATCTAATATTTACAATTAGCCAACCTATTTTGTATATCAATCTAGTAGTCAACAGAACTTAGAATATCCTACAACTTCTAGTTCTCTAAGGCATTATAAAATGCAGGAATGTGCTACCAAAACTTATTTAAACATAAGCTACTCTTTCAACGGATGACAGAGTACATTATCCGTTGAAAGCTACAATTACACTTAATCAAATTTACTAAGGTGTTTTTATAGCATATCATCAAGTCTACAATATATTCCTATCAATATCAAATTAACAAAAAAATATAACTAAAAACACATTAAATCCAACTTTCAAGAAACTAAATGCACTACAACTAAGAAAAAGTTTCAAGATGCAAGAAAACTATATGCACTACCACTAAAAAATATCAAGTTTCAAGATGCAAATAAAACGATGACTTCAAGGAGATAAACTACGCATTAAATCCTAATTTACCCGACACCATTCTAACCCAATGCTTATTTTCATTTTCTTCAAGAAGCATCAATAATTCCATGTACTTCGCACTCTCACAAAATATCCCAAGAGCAATTTGGTGGAGAGGATTTGTAGCTCCCCATCCTAGGCTATTCAGCTTCTTTTTACACTCTTTAAGTGATGGTCCACTATTGGTTTGAACCATAAATTTTAGTGTGATAGACATCTCATTTTCAAATTCTGTGATTTTAGCAAGTTTTGGTAATGTTTTAATTTTTTTTCTTTGGAGTTTCCTCATGATCGAGATTTGGAGTATTTGAAATATTTGACGGATTTAATTAAATTTCTTATATATTAGGAATCTCTTTTTCACCATTTATGTCAATTAGCCTGCTCATTTGAGAGCTAGGTCAATTATCCGGAACCACTAAATCTTGTGGCAGCAGTTCCATCGTAAAGCTGGGTGCAAAGATCAGGATAACTCAAAGGTGTTGATATCAAAGTTTCTACAAACTTATTTTCCTGTATACAAAAATGTAGTATGAAGATTTTGTTCAAAATAAAATTACTTGAATTTATTTAAGTTTATTTTTGGAAGAATTACCTTACAAAGCTAATCCCATTCTTTTTCAAAAAAGTTGAATGAGTTAGTCACTGGGTTATAGTGATTTCCATTCTTAGATTTAAGTTGACACCAGGCAACATATCGATTTTTAAGTAATCGTAACGATTTCTCATTTGTTTCACATCAACTTCAAAGTCATGAGTTCTCTTTAGAAATTCTCCAACTTTTATCCATGAGTGTGGTTTTAGATTGTTATCAAACCTACCATTAGCCGTAACTTCCTCAATGCATGATTCAAGAAATGTTTTTGTTAACCGTCCGCCCCTTCAATATACTTTCCTTTTTTTGTGTTTTATTGGGTTAATTTTGGATTTTGTTTGATTGGTCCATACCTAAAAAGTAAAAAATAAAATAATATAATTGCACATAAAGCATCTTAACAATTTATAGTTAAAAGCCTATAACTTAAATCAAAACAGCAGCAGAAGAAACACACATGTGGTCTTCTTTTTCATTATCATAATATAAAACTCCTCTTTCTAAGAATGCAAGTGTGGGTCTAGTTCTAATTACTGTAGGATTTAGTATTTTAGCTATACGACCAATCCCTGTACATTTTCCCTCTAAATATTTGCAAGAGCTTGGTACTCAACAGGGTAAGAGTGAAAGTAAAGGTTTAACTTGCACTCCTACAGCTATTACGACTTCTGCTAATGGTAAAATTAAAACCAACAGTGTGCATGAAGAGAATGGAAAATCTTCCAGGTTAGTCACCATCTGCTAATGGTAAATTTAGATATTATTTTAGATTGAAATTTGTGCCAAAGTATATCTTTCTTAAAACAGTTTTGTAATCGATTTGAAAAGTTGAGTGCTAAAGTTTTGCTAGTGAATAGTTATTAGTTAGAGCTGTCAAAATTTAGCGATCTAAATCACTTGAGTTCATGGTAAGCCTCTTTTTAAAACAAAAACTGATAAATTACGGCCTGTATTACTTTTTAAATCAAATCAAGCTGAAGTGGAAACAATCATACCCTAAATTTTTAAATTGATGATCAATGTTAGGAATATGTGTATTAGTTTAGTGATAAGTTAAACAAAACACTTAAGTAGAAATCTAGTGTTTGTAGCCTCAACGGATAAGACCATCTTGGCTATCCGTTGAAGGAGTAGCTTTACTTAGCAATAAGTTTAGTATTGTAGCACATTTCATTCTCTGTATTCAAGCTGCAATTCTTAGATGTTGTAGGAAATTATCAGTCATGTTGACTACTAATGGATATACAAATAGGAGGGCTAATTGTAAATATTTCATGCCTTGTAATTTTGTATAAGTGAAGAAGTATCAACGGATATTGAAGACCTTCAACGGATAAGAAACAAAGCTTCAACGGATGTCTCTAATGCTTCAACGAATAATATCCATCAACGGATGAGTGCTTCAACGGATAAAGACTTCAACTGATAATGCATCAACGGATAAAGCTTCAACGGATAAAGCCTCAACGGATAAGGCATCAACGGATGAAAGCTTCAACGGATGCTTAGTTCATTAGCAGTTGATAGTGACAATTCACAAGCTGACAGAGGCACATGGGTTGACAGAGACAAACTGGAATGTGGAAGCCTCTTGGAGGAATCAAGAAAATGCAGCATTTCCATTCTGATGCAAACAAGGAAATATTCAAAGATCTACAGCCAAGCCTAAATTGCATTTGATAGAGAAATGAAGAAGAAACATGTGAAGAATCTTTTTAATTGTAATTTACAGTTTTTCCTTCACTTGTAAACTTGGTGATATATAAACCAAGTAGCAGCTAGTAATTAGATAAGAATTTTTCTAGAGCTGTTTAGAAATATCCAGAGAGAAAATCATCTAGTTTGTACTAGGAAGCAGCTGTGATTTAATTCTTTGAATCACAGATTTTCTGAAATAACACATCTCTGGTGGAACAACAAATCCACCAGAAAAGTTTTTAAGTTCTTTGTGTTCTTTACATTTGTGTTTGAATATATATCTGTCTGTATCAGCTTCAAGCAATTCACACACATTTGTTCACTTAAACACTTAGCCTTAGAAACTACTCAAAACTTGAAAAAGTTTTGAGATTCACATTCAACCCCCCTTCTGTAAATCTCATTGTTAGTCCACTGGGAATAACAATTGGTATCAGAGCAAGCTCTTAACATACAAAGAGTTTAAAGATCTATTCTGCTAACATCATGAGTAAGAAGGATATTGGAGTAAAGATTCCAATCCTGGAAAGAGATAACTACCATCACTGGAAGGTGAAGATGCACTTACATCTTCTCTCTCAAGATGAAAGCTACATCAACTGCATTGAAAATGGTCCTCACATCCCACACAAAGTGGCCACAACTGCTACTACAACAGTTGCTGTTGGACAGTTTATTCCCAAGCCAAAGGCAGAATGGACTGTTGAAGATATTGAAGAGGTCCACAAGGACAAGAAAGCCATAAACATTCTGTTTAATGGTCTGGATCAAGATATGTTTGACAATGTCATCAACAGCCAAACTGCTAAGGAAATATGGGATATTGTGCAGCTTATCTGTGAAGGCACTGAGCAAGTTAGAGAAAACAAAATGCAGCTTCTCATTCAACAGTATGAATATTTTCACTTTGAAGAAGGAGAATCATTAAATGATACCTTCAACAGATTTCAGAAACTGTTGAATGGATTGAAGCTGTATGGGAGAGTGTACCAAGTCAAGGACTCCAATTTAAAATTTCTAAGGTCTCTACCTAAGGAATGGAAGCCCATGACTGTTTCTCTAAGAAATTCTCAAGATTATAAGGAATTCACACTTGAAAGATTATATGGAATTTTGAAGACTTATGAACTTGAGATGGAGCAAGATGAGCTATTGGAAAAGGAAAAGAGAAAAGGAGGATCAGTTGCACTTGTAGCTGACAGTTAGAAGGTTGAAGCCAGGAATGAAGAAAAGACAATGCCAAGTCTCAAAATTGGCACAAGCAAATCAGAATCAAGCAAGGGTAAAGAGCAAGTAGTTGAGGATGAAGACAATTCCAGTCAGGATGACTCTGATGATATTGATGAACATCTGGCTTTTCTGTCCAGGAGGTTTGCAAAGATGAAGTTCAGGAAAAATACAAAGTTCACTAAGCCAAACAAAAACATGGTGGATAAATCCAAGTTCAAATGTTATAACTGTGGCATGAGTGGACACTTTGCAAGTGAGTGTAGGAAGCCAACCTTTGATAAAAAGAAATTTGAGCAAATTGATTACAAAAAGAAGTATTTTGATTTGCTCAAACAAAAGGAAAGAGCTTTTCTCACTCAAGATGATTGGGCAGCAGATGGGGTCAATGAAGATGATGATGTGGAATATGTCAACCTAGCCCTGATGGATAATTCTGATGAAAATGAAACTAGTTCATCAAGCAACCAAGTAATTACTACTGATCTCTCTCAGCTTTCTAAACATGAATGCAATGAAGCCATAAATGATATGTCCAATGAATTATATCATTTGCGTATTTCCCTTAAATCACTAGCTAAAGAAAACACTAGGATCAAAGAGAATAATGTGTTTTTAAGTGATAGGAATGTTGTGTTAGAGAATCAGGTAATTGAGCTTGAAAAGATTAAACTTAAATGCTTGACTGTTGAGAGTGAACTAGAAGAAGCTGTTAAGAAAGTAGAAATTCTTTCTAAACAGTTAGAAAGTGAGCAAGAGGTAATCAAGGCCTGGAAAACATCTAGGGATGTTAGTGTTCAAATTGCCAAGGTTCAGGGAATTGAATCATTCTGTGAGGATGCCTGGAAGAAGAACAAAAAGGAGTTAGAATTAATTGATGGATTATCAACGGATGTGGAATCAACGGATGATGAAAGTTATCCGTTGAAGGAAGAAAAGGAGCATCCGTTGAAGGCTCATCAATTAAAACAGGCAAGTAATTTTAAAAATAAAAACCTTAATAAGAAGAATGATTCAACTCTCAAGAACTTTGTCAAAGAAGGAGCTAGCACATCCAAAGATTCCAGTAAGGTGAATATAGGACACATGACTTTGGATCAGCTGAAAAATAGGTTTAAGTTGGTTGAGGATAAGAAGGAAACTAAAAAGAAAATCTAAAAGAAATGGGAAGGTAGGGATTAATAAACATAACAATTACACACCTGACAGATATGCTCCTAGAAAAAGCTGTGTGCATTGTAAAAGTGTTAATCACCTATCTGATAATTGCAAATCTGTTAAAAATGTTCCCATGTCTTCAAATCCCTCCATGCCTAACATGTCTATGTCACATCTGCATGCTATGCCTGTTATGTCTCATCAGAATCCTCATGCACATTTTGCAAACATGCCATATATTAATAATCCTTATTTTACTGCATTTAGTATGCCTCACATGCCATACAATATGCCTATGTGGAATAACATGTTTGCACAATCTATGCATTATCAATCAAATGTGCTAAATGATTCTGTGACTAACCCTATACTTCAACCAACCACATCTAGATCAAGGTTGACCCAAAGTTACCTAAATCAAAGATGCAGGAGGAATGAAGTCTAGGAAAAAGACTAACAAGGCTGGACCCAAGGAAACTTGGGTACCAAAATCAACTTGATTGATTTTGTTGTGTGCAGGGACAAAGAAGAAATCTATGGTACTTGGACAGTGGTTGTTCAAGACACATGACAGGAGAATTCACCCTGCTCACAGAGTTTAAGGAGAGAGATGGCCCTAGCATAACCTTTGGAGATGACAGCAAAGGATTCACTATGGGATATGGCTTGATTTTAAAAGGAAATGTCATCATTGATGAAGTTGCATTGGTTGATGGTCTCAAACACAACTTATTGAGCATCAGTCAACTATGTGACAGAGGGAATACTGTTTCCTTCAATTCTGAAGCCTGTATTGTCACAAGTAAAAAGGACAATAAAGTAGTTCTAACTGGAGTTAGAAAAGGAAATGTGTACTTAGCTGACTTCAACTCTACAGATGCAGAATCCATTGTCTTTTCAGTAAAGCAAGTGCAGTTGAAAGTTGGCTATGGCACAAGAAGCTGTCCCATTTAAATTTCAAGACAATGAATGATCTAGTCAAAAAGGACTTAGTTAGAGGAATGCCTCTAGTGGAATTAACAAGGGATGGACTGTGTGATGCTTTCCAGAAAGGAAAGCAAAAGAAAGTATCATTCAGTAAGAAGCTTGAATCTGCAATTGATGAACCATTACAACTGCTACACATGGATCTTTTTGGACCAGTCAATGTATTGTCAATTTCAAGGAAAAGATATTGCCTAGTGATTGTAGATGATTTCTCAAAGTTTTCATGGGTCTACTTTCTTGGATCAAATGATGAAGCTAGTGAAATCATTATCAATCATATCAACCAAGTCAACAATCATCCTGACTTCAAAGTAAGGAATATTAGGAGTGACAATGGAACTGAGTTCAAGAATTCAACCATGAAGTTGTTCTGTGAAGAAAATGGGATCATGCATGAGTTCTCAGCTCCAAGGACCCCACAACAAAATGGTGTGGTGGAAAGGAAGAACAGATCACTAATTGAAGCTGCAAGGACAATGCTTGAAGAGTCAAAACTCCTAACTTACTTTTGGGCTGAGGCTGTTAACTGTGCATGTTACACTCAGAATATTTCTCTAATCAATCAGGCAAAAGGCATGACTCCCTATCAACTATTCAAGAGAAGAAAACCAACTTTAAACTTTCTGCATGTCTTTGGTTGCAAATGTTACATCTTAAGGAATCAATCTGATCACAAAGGGAAGTTTGATGCAAAGGCTGATGAAGGAATATTTGTTGGTTATTCTGCTGGAAAATCTTATAGGGTCTACAATCTAAGTACAAACATTGTCATGGAATCTGTGCATGTTGTGTTTGATGATAAAAAGATTGATGGACTAACAGATGAGGGACATCATGAAGGGCTCAAATTTGACAACATTGAGATATATTGTGATGATAGTGAAGATGAGAATGATGAAGAAGGTATCTCAAGAAGAATTCAGAATCTGCCTTTGGATAATGCACAGAATGCTGCATCCGTTGAAAGTCATAATTCAGCTTCCGTTGAAAGAAGCAATGCAGCATCCGTTGAAAGACAAAGTGCATCATCCGTTGAAGTTCATAATGAAGCATCCGTTGATCACAGTCTATCAACGGATAATCAATTCACTTCATCAGTGGATAGAGCTCCCAATTCCTTTCAAAGGATCAGCAACTCAGGGGGAGTTTCAACCAATCAACATTCTATCTCACATCATGACAATACTGAGGCAACCTCATCTAGAGCTAATCTACCACCTCAAAGGAAATGGACCAAGAATCACCCTTTTGAACTGATCATTGGTGATGCTATATCTAAAGTGCAAACTAGAAGGGCTACTCAAGATGAATGTCTGTATAGTAGTTTTCTATCACAGGAGGAACCTAAGAGAGTGGAAGAAGCTCTATTGGATCCAGATTGGATTTTAGCAATGCAAGAGGAGCTAAACCAATTTGAAAGGAACAAAGTATGGAAGCTGGTACCCAAGCCAAAGAACAAGAGTTCTATCGACACAAAATGGGTATTCAGAAACAAGATGGATGAAAATGGCATTGTCATAAGGAATAAAGCCAGATTGGTTGCTAAAGGCTATTCTCAACAAGAAGGAATAGATTTTGATGAAACATTTGCTCCAGTTGCCAGACTTAAAGCCATCAGAATCTTTCTAGCCTATGCAGCTAATGCCAATTTCAAAGTCTATCAAATGGATGTCAAGAGTGCATTTCTAAATGGGGAATTGGAGGAAGAAGTTTATGTAAGCCAACCTCCAGGATTTGAAGATCCAAATTTTCCAGACTATGTGTATTATCTGTTGAAAGCACTCTATGGACTAAAGCAAGCACCTAGAGCCTGGTATGAGACTTTGTCGAAATTCCTTCTAGATAATCACTTCACAAGAGGTACTATTGACAAAACTCTATTCTTTAGAAATGTTAATGGCTCTAAGATACTTGTACAAATTTATGTAGATGATATTATATTTGGATCTACAGATGATAAGCTTTGTAAAAAAGTTTGCTAAATTAATGCAAAGTAAATATGAAATAAGCATGATGGGAGAGCTAACTTATTTTCTTGGTTTACAAGTTAAACAAGTTAGTGGTGGAATCTTCATTAGTCAAACTAAATATATTTATGATCTTTTAAAGAAGTTTGACTTAATGGATTGCTCATCTGCAAAAACTCCCATGGCCACTGCCACTAAGCTTGAATTAAACAAGGCTGAAAAGTCTGTGGATATTACAAGTTATAGAGGCATGGTTGGCTAACTTTTATATTTAACTGCTAGTAGACCTGATATAATGTTTTCTACATGTCTCTGTGCTAGATTTCAAGCTGACCCTAAAGAATCTCACTTAGTGGCTATTAAAAGAATTTTCAGATATCTCAAAGGGACTCCAAATCTAGGAATTTGGTACCCTAGAGAGTCTGGTTTTGATCTAATTGGCTACTCAGATGCAGATTATGCAGGCTGCAAAATAGACAGGAAAAGCACAACAGGCACCTGTCAATTTCTAGGGAACAAGCTTGTGTCATGGTTCAGCAAGAAGCAAAATTATGTTTCTACATCAACAGCTGAAGCTGAGTACATTGCTGCTGGTATTGCTGTGCACAGATACTATGAATGAGGAATCAACTATTTGACTATGGTCTGACTGTTGACAAAATTCCAATATTTTGTGACAACACAAGTGCCATTGCCATTACTGAAAATCCAGTGCAACACTCAAGAACCAAGCACATTGATATCAAGTATCATTTCATTAGGGAACATGTGATGAAAGGTACAGTGGAACTTCACTTTGTTCCAAGTGAAGAACAGATTGCAGACATATTTACCAAGCCACTTGATGAATCAACATTCACAAGATTAGTAAGTGAGCTAGGTATGCTTAATTATTCATAATTCATGTCATCTATGTAATCTGCCTTGAAGCCTGAAATGAATTTGCTGCAAGAACAAAGTTGGCTTTAATTAAGACTTATCCTATCAACGGATATTCCCTATCCGTTGAAAGCCAAAATTGTTCTATCAACGGATGTTCATTATCCGTTGAAAGACAAATACATTTCTGGTAATTTTATCCTTCAACGGATAAAATGGTGTTGATCATCAACGGATAACTATTTACCTTATCCGTTGAAGTGTCACATCAGTTACTATAAGTGAGTCACAGCCGTTGATTCTTTTACTCAACCGTTGATACAGATATACAGTGTTGTATGTATTTGTATTTAAGGTAGTTTTCAGAATTTCTACAGTTTTATTTATTCTTGAACGACTGTAACTTACTTAAAAGTATCATTTAATCATTTTATTTACGTTTTAATTCAAGAAAGTATAAAAGCCCATTGAACTCTTATTTTCACTTTACGCTTTCTTGCAATTCCTATTCTCCTTCTCTCCCAAAATTCTCAAGTTTTTCTCTGCAACCTCTACTCACAACAATGGCACCAGTAGTCAAAATTATGTCTCAAACATGATTTGTTTATGAAAAGAATAATTTCGTAGCCTTGGTTGAAAAGAATGAAGCCCATTCTGATTATCACAAGATGATGGACTTCATCAAAAACTACAAACTAAGCTATGTAATGCTGGAAGCCCCAACCATCTACTGTGAGGTGATTGAGGAGATTTGGACAACTGCAGAGTTCAACTCCACAGACATGACTATTGCCTTCTCTCTTAAAGGTAAGGACTATTGCATTAACTGTGATGATATACAATCTTGCTTTAAGTTGCCTGAGAATAATGCCATGACACCACACACTGATAAAGATGTATCTGCTATGCTAGATTCCATAGGCTATGCTTTTGATTCTGCTAGTTTAGGTAGTATTAGAAGGAAAGGCCTTAGGAAAGAATGGAGTTTTCTTGGAGATGCCTTCATTAAGGTTTTCTCTAGGAAGATTAGCAATTTTGATGCCATAACTTCATCTCTTGTTAATATGCTCTATATGCTAGTTTCTGATAGGTACTTTAATTTTAGCAACTGTGTTATGCTAGAATTAGGTTCCAGATTAGGTAACAAAGCTAATAGACCACATAACATCTACTATGCTAGATTCTTTATGTTATTGGCTAACCATGTTGCTGAAGGATTGGTTATATCAAATGAGAATAATAAACTCAAATGCTGGACACAAGAGAAAAGGGTCCTTGCAGACCTTGTGAGGATGAACCTCAACAGCCAGGTGCCATTGGTATATTTGCCAATCATGAATGCACCACAGGTAAGTGAGGTAAACACTTCTATAACTCCTACTATTTCCAACCCCATTATTTCTTTGCCTTCTAGTGTGGCCATGGAATCTGTGTCTTTGTCCAAACAGGTTCCTGCCAAAGCCACCAAAACCAAAGTTTCAAAACTCAAGTCAAAGAAACCCACCTCTGTTGTTTCTCAAAAAACAACAGTTGTAACAACTACCATAAACCCTGAAGGGAGTGCACAGGGTGTGAGTGGTGAGGGGAGGGGTGAACATCAAGAAACCCCCCAGGATAAGGTGGGAGAGGTGAGTGGTACCCAAGCCAGCCAAGCCACAGTCTCTCAAAAGACTGTGGTGGTTCAAAAGGAGTCCAACACATCCCTAGTTGCATCCTCCCAAAAGGATGTAACTATTGAAAATAGTCCCCAACCAGGGACACAGAACAAAAGAGGGAGGGACACTAAAGCCACACATTCACCAATTAAAGCCTTTTCAAGGAAGAAGAAGGCCAAAACCCTAGTTTCCACACAAGGGACACACACAGCACAGATACATCCACCTGTATCTGAGCCTTCACAAATTCAGCTTGATGTGATTCCAGCAAATGTGGAATCACAGCCCCATTCTCTCATAATAGAAACACACCAATCATCAAACTCTCCATCACCCTCTCTGGATGTGGATATGATATTCACATCAATTCCTGATTCTCCCTCATTAAAACTCAGGGAGGAGCCTCACTCAAAACCTGATGATCATCATCTTTTAGATGATTTGTTGGATCATCAGCCAATTCTTTCAGATGTAGTTGAAGAATCTGTGTCACCTCACTTAAAATCAATTCACACAGATTCAACAATTATGTCACTTTCTATATCTACATCTTTTCCTTCTTCAACAGATATCTCTCATCCGTTGACAAGTGGTTGTTCTTCAACGGATAAGCTTAACAGCAGTTATCCGTTGATACCATCAGTTTCCACTTCAACGGATACTCCCTATCCGTTGATGGTCTCCACACACATAACAGAAACAATTCCTACTGTAGAGGACATGGCTACTGTACAATCACTTTTAGGTTTGTGGGAAGGGAGTGATCTTTTGAGTGAGAGGCTGGGTTGCTCCCAGGCAAAAGGAGAGGTTGAGAGTCACCATATGCATGCTATCTCTTCCAGCATGGCAAAAGTGAGTGAGGGGAGTGCAACCTTAGAAGGTGAGGGTGAGGGTGTGAGGGTGTGTGTGAGCCAGGGGGAGCCCCTGATGCAAGAATATAGAGAAAAAGAGAGAAAGGCAGGTACAGAAGCTATAAGGGTGGATCCAGCCATTGCTAGTGAGTCAATGAAAGTGGATGATGCAGAAAAGGAAAGACAATTTCAGCAACATTACAAAGCTGTAATTGATAACATTTCCTTGGATGCTGACACTTTTACTCATCCTGTTTCAGCCTATCAATTATTGGCTGCTCAGGGCAATGTGGAGGCAGAACATACATTAAACATTGTACACACTTCAGAATCTCTTCTCAGAGACAAAGCTGCTGTTAACAAGCTGCCTTCTCAAGCTGGTGAGCCATCTGAAGAATTTGGAGTAAATTCTAATGATGATGACTCTGATTCTTTGGATGAGAGCATGAACTTAGGGGGAGTAGCAGGCCCAAGTTCTGTTCCAGATCTTCCTGAATGGGCATGGGCAAAAGTATCAACACCAGGAGAGTTTGGTGTCACTTTGGTCAGACAAGTCATGACAATTCAGAAGGCCCTTCAGGAGACTACAGATGCTGGTACCAAGGCAATTCTTCAAGCTCATCTGGAATCTCTGCATCTCCTGCAGTTGCAGCATTTCAAACAGAATCTAAGTGTGGATGAGCTCAAGAAGGATATTGCTGATCTAAAATCCTACAATACTGAGAAGTTGGATTCAGTCATACCTTATGGTACTATGCAAGATTTGTTGGGGAGACTGAGGAAAGAATCTGATGCTGACAAGAGACTGGCCAGATTGGAAGCCAGAGTTCAGATCATTGAGGACTCTATGGTCACCATTCTTCAGAATCAACAAACTCAAACAAATCTACTCATGCAGCTGGCCAATGCAAAAGGCTTGACCCCTACCCTTGATGATAACAAAAAGGGGGAGAATAAAGGGGAAGGGGAAGGAGAGCAATCAACAACAGTTCAAATTTCTCAAGTGCTAGTTCCTGTCATCACCACTTCTCCAATTATTCAAATCAAAGGAAAGCTTGATGGAATTGATCTAATCCAGATAGCAGCAGCTGAATTGCAAGTCAAAGAGCAAAGGAAGAAGATTGATGAAAAGATGCAACAAATTTTTGGTTCCACAACTTCTCAATCACAATCTGTGAAGCATAGCACAAAAGTGGAATCAATTATTATGGAGCTCAAGCCAGTAGGGAGGAATAAGGTTGGAGAGACTTCTTCCAAGGATCTGAAACCTATGGTTCTCAAGCCCAACAACAGATCCAATAAGGGCTCTACAAAGAATCCTCTGAAAGAAGTGGATTTTCCTCTTCCAAAGGCTGATGAAGACAAGCTTTTGGGTAGAAGTATCTCATATCTCAAAGAGACCATGGATGTGGCTGTAAGGAGGAATATGGCTATTATCTTCAGAGAGGAAAAGAGCATATGTGTGATGCAAGGACATCCCAAATTCTCAATAGCCAAGAGGGAAGAAACCAGAAGGTTGAAGGAAGAAGCCAAACAGCTAAAGGCTGACAAAAGAGCACAAGCAAAGCTTGAAAAACAGCTAAAGTCAAGTCAGGCTGAAGAACAGAAAGAAATTGAAGACAAAAGTGAAGATGAAGCTATGGGGGACATGGTTGATACTGAGATGGAGGAAAGAAGTAAGGGAAGAGAAGAATGGCAGAAAGGGAACAGAAAGAAGGTCAATGCAAAGAGAAAGATGGTAGATAAGACTGAAGAAACCCAATCAATATCCAAACCACTACCCTCTATTCCTGAACCCATTGTGCCTGACCCCTTCATGAACATTCATGGTGAAACAATCATTCCCAAGGAGGAACCAATTGATTGGGACACCATCAAATTGCCCACCTTCCTAACCTCTTCTCCACCATCAAAGAAGCAGAAAAGAAGAATCAAATCAACACCCTCTAAAGCCTCAATCAAATTCACACAGAAGCCTAAGCCTAAACCTCAAGCCTCTAAGGATGATTATGTTCACATCTGTGACATAAAAGAATTTTCAGACATTGAACTCTATCTGGATGAGCTGGAGGAAGTAAGGGAAATAGCTGCCTACAGACAGCTACCAGAAAGACTAGTGTTCAAATATAAAGGGAGTGGGGAAAGAACTTGGCCTCTTTACAGAATTCTGAATGAAGGCTACTCTACCTTGATTAGAGTCTACTCAGCCATACAAAGGGATTCTGGCTTTACCAGGACTGCCAAGACTGAGATTCTCAACAAGATTGCCAACATAAGGAAAACTTGGAGGGAGCCCAATGCTTTGCCTAGAACATTACTCATTCAAGAAAGAGGAATTACAATTCACAAATCACCTCATTGGTTGATGGAGTTCAGAGACAACAAAGGAGTCAGAAGATTTTTCAGAATTGAAGATCAGCTCAAGATTGCCAGTAATGAAACTCTCAAGGATATGCAATCTAAGTTAGACATCAATGAAGAAGATGAAGCTGAATTCTACAGGCAACTTCAACTTCAAATAGAGGAGAATGACAGGAGGCTAGGAAAGAAAACAAGGGATCAAAGGAAAAGAAAGTAATTTGCTCAGGCTAAAGGAGCACCCTTGGAAACAATGTAATTCTTCAATTCCATCTCAGCATATACATTTTTGTAGCACTTTTGAATTTCTGCTTTATTACAGTTTATATATTTGTCAAGTGTTTTGTTATCATCAAGCTAAACCCAAATTTATGCCTACAGTTCTAGTAGACATAAATAGGGGGAGATAGTTAGGAATATGTGTATTAGTTTGATGATAAGTTAAACAAAACAGTTAAGTAGAAATCTAGTATTTGTAGCCTCAACGGATAAGACCATCTTGGCTATCCGTTGAAGGAGTAGCTTTACTTAGCAATAAGTTTAGTATTGTAGCACATTTCATTCTCTGTATTCAAGCTGCAATTCTTAGATGTTGTAGGAATTATCAGTCATGTTGACTACTAATGGATATACAAATAGGAGGGCTAATTGTAAATATTTCATGCCTTGTAATTTTATATAAGTGAAGAAGTATCAACGGATATTGAAGACCTTCAACGGATAAGAAACAAAGCTTCAACGGATGTCTCTAATGCTTCAACGGATAATATCCATCAACGGATGAGTGCTTCAACGGATAAAGACTTCAACTGATAATGCATCAACGGATAAAGCTTCAAAGGATAAAGCCTCAACGGATAAGGCATCAACGGATGAAAGCTTCAACGGATGCTTAGTTCATTAGCAGTTGATAGTGACAATTCACAAGCTGACAGAGGCACATGGGTTGACAGAGACAAACTGGAATGTGGAAGCCTCTAGGAGGAATCAAGAAAATGCAGCATTTCCATTCTGATGCAAACAAGGAAATATTCAAAGATCTACAGCCAAGCCTAAATTGCATTTGATAGAGAAATGAAGAAGAAACATGTGAAGGATCTTTTTAATTATAATTTACAGTTTTGCCTTCACTTGTAAACTTGGTGATATATAAACCAAGTAGCAGCTAGTAATTAGATAAGAATTTTTCTAGAGCTGTTTAGAAATATCCAGAGAGAAAATCATCTAGTTTGTACTAGGAAGCAGCTGTGATTTAATTGTTTGAATCACAGATTTTCTGAAATAACACATCTCTGGTGGAACAACAAATCCACCAGAAAAGTTTTTAAGTTCTTTGTGTTCTTTACATTTGTGTTTGAATATATATCTGTCTGTATCAGCTTCAAGCAATTCACACACATTTGTTCACTTAAACACTTAGCCTTAGAAACTACTCAAAACTTGAAAAAGTTTTGAGATTCACATTCAACCCCCCTTCTGTAAATCTCATTGTTAGTCCACTGGGAATAACAAACAAAATGACCTTACACACCCAATAATTAACTAGCAAAAATAATATTTAGTTCCTCTAAACAATCATATAGCAACCTAAACTTCTAAATTGACAATCAGAATGATATTATGGAAATAATTAAACAGCGGAAACAATTCTCGGTTACTAAAAACAATCATATAACAATCATATATCAAATGATACAACAAACATAATAGTTTTGCTAACCTAAAATTAATAAAAATAAGAACGTACCTGTTGTTAGTTAAGGGAGAGAGCAGATAGCAGAACTTGTAATTTGTAATTGAACATATATATATATATATATATATATATATATATAGGAGTAGCTAATGGATTTGTATAGAAAATGGATTTTAGGAACGATTTAGGGAAGAGTTTACATACGACTCATCCAGCTGATTTGGGGTGTCGGCCAGATGATTTTAACTAGTTCAGTCCAATAAATTTTTTTACCCCAATGGCATGAACAACAGACTAATTCAGTTTAGTCCATTCAAATTCTATTAAATGGACCCTAAGAGCGTCGTGACTAGAGATGCACAAAAAGACCGGGCCCGAAAATCTGGCCCGGCCCGGTCCGGTCAAAGCCCGGTCATGCCCGGCCCGGTCAAAGCCCTGCCCGGTCCCTGCCCAGTCCCGGCCCGGGCTTAGGGCCTTGACGGGCCCTATATTTTTAGGCAAAGCCCGGCCCGACCCGGCACGATTAAAAGCCCGAAAAAGCCCGGTTAAAATCTGATTATTCTAATATATTTTCTTATATATTTATGAATTCACATTTACTATAAATATAAATAATACTTTAAACACACATATATTTACAAATTTGTGATTAATAATATCATTTATATACTTCATTGCATAAATAATAAAAGAAGATATAGTAAATACACTATATATATTTGGATAATATTGATAAAACATATTATTCTATAAACATGTTTATTTTTTGGCGAACTTAAATGTTTTCATAAAATATTCCATGTAAACTAATACATTTTTACGATGATCTAGTTGCTAACATATGTAGTCTTCGGAATCTCTAATAAAACTCGATCCAATTTAAATTAGAAAAAGCCCGGCCCGATCCGATCCAGCTCGAAAAAAGCCCGGTTAGGCCCGTCTCAAGAGCCCAAATCGGGCTCTGATATTTTCGGAAAACCCGGTCCGGCACGGCCCGGTCAAAGTTAAAGTCCGAAAAGTTCGGCCCGGTCAAAACCCGAATTTTTTAAGGTTCGATCAAACCCCGGCCCGATGGGTTTTTTGTGTATCTCTAGTCGTGACTGAGTCATGACCAACTCTGATCCAATATTAGTCTTGTCCCTCTTGTTTCTAGCAGGTACCCTTACTTAAATGAGTGAACCACATGGATAATATCATTATTAATGATCGTCATAGTGGTCTGGAACATGTGTACCTACGCGGTTGCAAATTACAATGGATGGGTAACGTCATGAATGACCAAATTTATGTCGAGCTTTGGCATGGATACTTATCCAATTTTGTTTGTCACTCGCGAATAGGAATTGATTTACATATCATTGGATCTCTTGGAGTGCAGGGAATCCAATTCTACATGTTCGTCATCTCAAACGTCACTGCAGGATTTGTAATAAATATTGTACTCATTTGATCCCGTACCCCAGTATCCGGCGGCGGATCGAGACTTTTGGGAGGCATCATCTACTTCAAGTCACTGTATTATAAGTGGGGGATCAAATTTATTTTTTTATTCATTTTTATTTGATTTTTCAAATTTTTATAATACTTAAGTATTAAATTTTATTAATTTATTATTTAATCTTTAACTTGTAATCATATAATAAGATCTGGTAATTTTGCACAGGATACGAATACAACACGAAAATTTATTGTTTGACCTTACATTTTGAGCCCGATACAAAAATTACAGAATTAAAATATAGTGTCGATTTTGTATACACGAAATAAATATAACTTATAATTAAATATTAATACTCATTATAAATATGTATATTTATAATAAATAAATGTAAATATAAATATGTATATTTATAATAAATTCTTTAAAATATTGCATGATTTTATAATATTGTAAGTATAAATGATTTAAATATATATATATTCATATAATTTTAGGAATTTTTTACCCACATATATATATATATATTAATATTCAATTTTACACGAAATATGATATGAACACAGAGATACACGAACTTGGAAGTACACAAAAAGATATACGACATAAAAAGATACGACATAAACGAATTGACAAGTCTACATAAATAAACTAAATATTACTCAAATTATAAAAAATTACTAATATTATAACAAATTTATTCTTTTTAATGAGAATACTTTATAAAATATATATACTTATATCTAATAAAAATAGCTAATTTTTATTTTTTGTGATGGCACGTATTCCCTGACCATGTATTCCTGTTGGGGTCCTACATGATTGCCCATGAATCTGCCCTGGGTCTCTGTGTGCGTCCCATTCATTAACATAACAAACTTAAGAAAAATGATGAAAATTAAAAAGAAAAATGACGTTGAAATAAAGAAAAATGACGATGAAATGTTGATACAGAATTACAGATATTCTGTTGTGGGGACTCGCTAATTTACGTCACTTTTGTCATTTTCCGCTATATTATTCAAAGAGAATGAATTTTTTTTAATCAGTTGATTATTTATTCATCACACGAGTGACTTTAGTCTTGATTGTTGGACAAACTTAGTATTTTAGACTTTATGTGTTAGTGGTGTGTATTTATTGAAAAATATTCTCCTCTTCGAGGGGATTCTAACGCATATTTACACGCTCAAAATGAGTAAAAGGTGAATGAGAACTGATGTTCCAAAGTTTTACCTTTTAATATGAAAAGTTGTTTTGTACCACATCGAGAGTAGCACAAACCTATTCCTTAGTTTTTCTTATAAATATCATGTACCACATCGAAAAGAAAAATAAGTCATTTCAAGTCTCTCTTTATAAATAGAGTCTTAAGGCATCAGTTTTATTAAGTCAAGGGAATAAGAGTCATCTCTTTCATTCTCGGTCTCTTTAGTCTTAAATTTTTCTAATATTCCGGTGATAGTTCTCGGGCTTAGTTCAAGTTCGCTGAGAGTATATTCGATCTATCGATTATACTAGTATCTCGTTTTATCCTGGGAGGCTATCGACTCGCACATACGGTGAGAGGCGAAATATATTTAAGGAGACAGTTTCAACTGGACTCGAGTATCTCCCTTTGGTTATATCCTTTCTTTCTCTGTTTGATTTCGTTTACTCACGCACACATTTATTTAATTTATATGTATTAATCGCAGATTGTATTCATAATCTTAAAGCTATTTTATTTTATACATTTGTGACTGATACATCTGTATCTGCTTGTTTTGTTGAGTAACAGATCGATGGAGAACCAAACTGTGAACGATGAACATGACGGCTGATCCCAACGCATAGATCACTGGATCTGATGGGGTTCACCAGCAGCCGATTAACCCTAACGCACAGATCGTACGATCTGATGGGGGTCAAACGCCTGTTGGACATGTGCCTTCGGGACATGTGCCTGTGGGACACACTGTCATTGGACAGTTTAGTGTTCCTCTTGGACAGATATCGGCATGATTCACTCCTCCGATCATACATGCGGTGCCTATTGGTGTGCATACACCTGTAGTACAGACGCACGTACCATCTGTTCCACATGTGGTGCCTGCTGCACCTGTCATGCCAACTGTGCCTGTTGCACATGCTGAAAAACCTGAGAAGTTCAACGGAACAAACTTCAAACGTTGGCAACAAAAGATGCACTTTTATCTGACCACGTTGCATATGGATCGCTTCCTTAAGGAAGAACCACCGTTGCTCACTGCTGAGAGTAACATGCAGACTGTGTATGCTGCTGATGCTTGGAAGCACTCCGACTACATCTGTCGGAACTATGTGTTAAATTATTTGTCTGACTCGTTGTATAACGTATACAGCATGAAGCCAACAGCTAAGACCTTATGGGAGTCACTTGACCATAAGTATAAAACCGAGGACGCTGGGGCAAAGAAGTGGATTGTTGGCCGCTTTCTTGATTATAAGATGGCAGAATCTAAGACTGTGGTCAGTCAGGTGCAGGAACTGCAGGTGATCATTCATGACATTCATGCTGAGGGAATGGTCATAAGTGAGTCTTTCCAAGTTGCTGCTGTTATTGAAAAGCTTCCACCTGGATGAAAAGATTTCAAGAACTACCTTAAGCACAAGCGAAAGGAGATGTCTATGGAGGATCTTATTGTTAGACTTCGTATTGAAGAAGACAACAGAGGGTCTGAGAAGAAAGTTAATGTTTCCACTGAGAAGGCAAACATGGTGGAGCATGCTCAAAGCTCCAAGCCCAAGAAGACTAATTCTAGTAAAGGGGCAAAGCTGGCACCCAAATGAGGGATTTCGAAGTCAAAATTTCAGGGGAAGTGCTACAACTGTGATAAAGTTGGTCGTAGGTCTTCTGACTGCAAGAAGCCCAAGAAGCCCAACAAGAAGAAAGAAGCAAACATGGTAGAGAATATCTCCAAGGAGATGGGTGTATTAGACCTCTGTGCTACGGTCTCTGAAGTGAACCTGGTCGATTCTAATCCACGTGAATGGTGGATTGATACAGGTGCTACTAGGCATGTTTGCTCAGACAAGGCGATTTTCTCTAGCCTCAAAACTTCCGATGCTGGTGAGAAGCTCTACATGGGGAATTCAGCAACTTCTACCATTAAGGGTGAAGGCACGGTGATCCTGAAGATGACCTCTGGGAATAATCTGACTTTGAAGAATTTACTTTATGTGCCTGATATTCACAAGAACCTTGTGTCTGGTTCTCTGTTTAGTAAGCATGGCTTTCGCATTGTAATAGAGTCAGATAAAGTTATTTTGTCTAAGAGTGGTATGTTTGTAGGCAAGGGTTATTTAACCGATTGGCTTTTTAAGCTCAATGTAATGTCCGTTAAGGACGATAATGAAATGAAGAATTCTTTTGCTTACTTGCTTGAGTCTCTTAATTTATGGCATGCTAGATTAGGACATGTAAATTATGACACTTTACGACGTTTAAGTGCAAAAGAATACATACCTAAACTTACTATCGATTCAAAACATAAGTGTGAGACTTGTGTTGAGGCAAAATTAACGAGATCATCATTTAAACGTGTGGAAAGGAACACCAAAGTGCTAGACCTAATACATAGCGACATATGTGATTTAAAATTCGCTCCCACAAGAGGAGGAAACAAGTATTTTATTACATTCATTGATGATTGTACAAAATACTGCTATGCATATTTTTTGAAAAGCAAAGACGAAGCTATAGATAAATTTAAAATCTATAAGGAAGAAGTTGAGACACAACAGACCGAGAAAATCAAAACGATACGAATTGATCATGGAGGTGAATATGTTGAACCATTTGGGGAATTCTGTTCACAACATGGTATAATCCATGAGGTCACTGCACCATACTCCTCTCAGTCAAATGGTGTGGCTGAAAGGAAGAATCGCACTCTGAAAGAGATGATGAATGCGATGTTGTTAAGCTCTGGGCTTCCACAATTGATGTGGGGAGAAGCCATCTTAAGCGCAAATAATATTTTAAATATTACGATGCGCAAGAATAAGGATGTAAGTCCTTATAAAATGTGGAAGAAAAAGAAACCAAGTTACCAACACCTGAAAGTGTGGGGGTACCTTGCAAAGGTACTGATCCCTACACCGAAGAAGGTGAAGATAGGTCCTAAGACTGTGGATTGTATCTTCATCGGATATCCTCCACACAGTACTGCATATTGGTTTCTTGTTCATGAATCCAAGATTCCTGATATTCAAAAGAATACCATTATGGAATCAAGAAATGCCTCATTCTTTGAGACGATGTTTCCATGTAATCTAGGAAACCAACAACCTACGACGTTTAAACGATCTCATGAGTATGTAGATGAAGGAGCAAAAGACAACGAACAGAGAAATCCTATGGGTATGATTTTATGACCTATTTGCTCGAAGAAGGTGACTCAAAAACCTATAAGGAGGTGGTTACCTCACCTGATGGGCCTATGTGGAAAGAGGCCATCAAAAATGAAGTTGATTCAATTATGCAGAATCATACTTGGGAATTAGTGGACTTGCCAACTGGTTGCAAACCATTAGGTAGCAAGTGGGTTTTCAAGAAGAAGTTGAAAACTGATGGCACTATTGATAAGTATAAGGCCAAACTTGTGATTAAAGGATACAAGCAACAAAAAGGCCTTGATTACTTTGATACATACTCTCCTATAACGAGAATAACGTCCATAAGGATGATGTTTGTTATTGCTGCAATGCGTAATCTAACTGTACATCAAATGGATGTGAAAACAGCTTTCCTAAATGGAGACATAGATGAGGAAATATATATGGAACAACCCGAAGGGTTTGTTGTCCCTGGATAAGAAAGAAAAGTCTGTAGATTGGTGAAATCATTGTATGGTTTGAAGCAAGCGCCTATGAAATGGCATGAAAAATTTGATGAGGTTGTGCTGGCAAATGGCTTCAAAATTAATGAATGTGATAGCAGTGCCTATTACAAGGATAACGAGAGTAGCTATGTCATGATGACACTATATGTAGATGATCTACTTATTTCCGGAAGCAATGATAAAGTGATCAAATCTACCAAGGATATGTTGAAATCAAGATTCGACATGAAAGACATGGGACTAGCAAATGTAATTCCGGAAATTCAAATTTCTAGAACATCAGAGGGTCTCGCATTAAGTCAACCACATTATGTTGACAAGATCCTTGAGAAGTTTCTTAAGGATGACTTTGAGAAAGCTAGGACACCTGTGGATATGACTTTGCACCTATCCAATAACAAAGGTGTAGCTGTTTCCCAATTGGAATACTCGAGGATAATTGGTAGTCTGATGTACCTCATGAGCTGTACAAGACCAGACATTGCATACTCAATTAGCAAGTTGAGTAGGTTTACGAGTAATCCGGGAGCTGATCACTGGAAAGCGATCATAAGGGTTCTAAGGTACTTGAGGGGAACTCGAGACTATGGACTGCACTATGGAATATACCCAGCAGTATTAGAAGGATATACTGACGCAAACTGGATATCTAGTAAGAAAGTACTTAAGTCTACGAGTGGCTATGTGTTTACATTAGCTGGAGCGGCAATATCATGGAAATCCTTAAAATAAACGGTGATAACTCATTCCATGATGGAAGCTGAGTTTGTGGCACTAGATAAATGTGCCGAAGAGGCTGAATATCTATGTCGGTTTCTGGAGGATATTCCAAGATGGCCAAAGCCTGTAACTGCAATAGGGATTCACTGTGATAGTCAATCCGCTATTGGCAGAGCACAGAGCACGATGTATAATGGAAAGTCTCGTCATATATGATGACGACACAGTTCCATTAGATAATTGATCTCAACCGAAATTATCACTACTGATTATATACCGTCAAAAGATAATATCGCAGATCCACTAACCAAAGGGTTATCAAGAGAAGTGGTTGAGATATCATCGAGAGGGATGGGCCTTAAGCCTATTGCTTAACGACATCATGGTGGACACCCAACCATTGCTGACTGGAGATCCCAAGAACTTGGTTCAATGGAACAACTAAATCATGATGAGCAAATCACTGTGGGGTAACCCCTGGCCTGTTCCTATGATGAGAAAACAGTGAGACCCGTAAGGTACGAGGTTAAGCTTTGAGCTTTTAATGATCTTTGATGAATACATGGAATTCAGTTGAGTAAATGCGGGTTACTCTATAACATAAAGATCACCTATGTGGGAGAGAAGTGGGGCCGCTTCAAAGGAGAATTGCGAGGCACAATTCTTTAGAAACTCCTGCAGAACCAGGACAATATTCCATGGCCAAAATGGACATAATCATGAGAACTGAATGAGTCAGAAAAGATATAGTGATGAGTATGTCATCGTTTACACAAACGGTCGAACAGTTCAAGGACATCGCGTCATACTATCTACTAGTAAAGTCGATATACTTATTTGAGCGAAGGTTCAAGGAGCATTCTCTACCTATTGTATGATATGTCTGACCGCCAGAACTATCACCAAGTCAAGCTCCGCGTCTGTCTGTCTATGTGGTGTGTGCTACTGGACCATCAATCTCATTTATGGGGGATTGTTGGACAAACTTAGTATTTTAGACTAAGTTGTGAATTATTTTGAGACTCTAT
Source organism: Apium graveolens (assembly GCF_009905375.1). NCBI lineage: Eukaryota > Viridiplantae > Streptophyta > Magnoliopsida > Apiales > Apiaceae > Apium > Apium graveolens. The sequence goes on from NC_133657.1 coordinate 77,735,084, forward strand.
ATGAGTGAGACACATTATGTGTTAGTGGTGTGTATTTATTGGAAAGTATTCTCCTCTTCGAGGGGATTCCAACGCATATTTACACACTCAAAATGAGTAAAAGGTGAATGAGAACTGATGTTCCAAAGTTTTACCTTTTAATATGAAAAGTGGTTTTGTACCACATCGAGAGTAGCACAAACCTATTCCTTAGTTTTTCTTATAAATACCATGTACCACATCGAAAAGAAAAATAAGTCCTTTCAAGCCTCTCTTTATAAATAGAGTCTTAGGGCATCAGTTTTATTAAGTCAAGGGAATAAGAGTCATCTCTTTCATTCTCGGTCTCTTTAGTCTTAAATTTTTCCAATATTCCAGTGATAGTTCTCGGGCTTAGTTCAAGTTCACTGAGAGTATATTCGATCTATCGATTATACTAGTATCTTGTTTTATCATGGGAGGCTATCGACTCACACATACGGTCAGAGGCGAAATAGCTTTAAGGAGACAGTTTCAACTAGACTCGAGTATTTCCCTTTAGTTATATCCTTTCTTTCTCTGTTTGATTTCGTTTACTCACGCACACACTTATTTGATTTATATGTATTAATCACAGATTGTATTCACATTGATATCTATAATCTATATTATTATATTAAAAACGAAATTTTTAAAGTTTGATTGTTGGTGGTTGTTGGTCATTGATTCACTCAATTCAGAGACGTCAGATTAAATCGACAAAAACCGTTAAATTTATTCTTAAAAATTAGTATTATTTAAGAGGTATAAGGTTCGAATCCTGCTAACAACATATTAAAATTATAAAAAAAATTGTATTCTTTAAGAGCTACAAGATTCGAATCCTGACAGCAACATAATAAAATTAGAATTTACAATATATAATGATAAAAAATAACCATGCATCGCACATGTTATATACTCATATATTATAATAGACGAAATATTAAAAGTTTGATAGTCGGTCGGTCGGTACTCGCTGAAATTACTAAGATACCCTTACTTTATTGTTCTCATTTTAATTGATCGGTTGGTTAGTCAATTAATTCTAATTCTAATTGATATTGAAGTCAAATTACTCTAACAATTTTAAATCATATACAACTCTATATCATTATAATTGATATAAAAGTTAACTTTTTTTTACCAATTTAACTTCTAATTCATATTAAGTTATATATTATTCTAGTTGATATTTCGGGTTAAAATAAAATTATCTTATGGATCAAGGCTTAAAAATTCGGAATAACGGGCCTCGGGCTATAAACAAAACATTTAAAAGTTCTGTAGTCGACCGATACTTGCTAAAATTACTTAATTACTCTTATTTAATTATTTTAATTTTAATTAGTCGGTTGGTTTTTTAAATCATATTATTTAAAATTTTAAATGACAAAATTAAGAATTCAATTCAAATTTTTTTTCAGAAATTATATAATCTTAAATAGTATATGTGCAATTCGTATATCGCACGGGTTTTAAGCTAGTGATATTTAATAAATACTAGCCTATAACCCGTATCATGCACAGACTAATTATAATATTTGTAATTTCATTATTTTAATATTTTAAAAATAATTTATAAAAAATAATAATTATATATTATTAATATTAATGAAGTTAAAATACTTACGTATTAATTTGTATGTATTATTCTATTGAAATATATAAATTTAGATATTTAAAATCTTAAAAAGGTGCAGAGGGAAAGTGGAAGGCTTGAGTAGTGGTGTATGTGGATGATTTGATATTATTTTAATAATAATATTATTTTTTTTGAATTTTTTATGGATTTACAAATTATTTTGTTATATTATAATTTGAATTACCAAAATTAATTTTGGAAGTGTTTGGTTCCCTACAAAAGAAATAACAAAAAGGTTGAATGTAATTAGAAATTAAGTCGTATAATAATTTATAAAATTTGTAGTTATATTAGATACATGATTTATTTTTTTTATTCAAAATACATTTGTTTAAACTTTACTTTGGAATATGTTAACATACTTTTTAGAAAAGTGATAATCAACCGACCAAACGAAAATTTGTTTCGCTTATAACAGTATAGTAATATTATTATATTTTAATTTTTATGAATTTATTAATTATTTTGTTATATTATAATTTAAATTACTAAAATTAATTTTGAAAGTGTTTAGTTCCCTACAAAAGAGGTAACAAAGAGGTTGAGTGCGATTAGAAATTAAGTTGAATAATAATTCATAGAGTTTGTAGTTATATTATATACATGATTTAATTTTTTTACTTAAAATATATTTGTTTAAACTTTGATTTGAGAGTTATTAACATAATTTTTAGGAAGGTGGTAACCAATCGACCAAACGAAACCATGTTTCGCTTATAATAGTATAGTATAGATGTATTCTATAAAATTTATTTTATTTATTTTTTATTTGATTACAATTCTATTAAAATTATAAGCAACTCTTTTCTTGCTAATTAAAAATTATATCCTAACTTTTCAAACAAGTACTTGTATCTATACTATCTATTCTATACTATAATAATCGGAATCGGGTATAGTTTGGTATGACCTTTTTTTGTTGGTTTGATTATCCCCGTTTATGACCGTCAGATCTTTTTAATCAAGTGATCAGGATCATTAAATTCAAATACTAAAAAAATATACACCACTCAAACTCCCAGGTTCCCACCAACAACAAATATTTATATTATTATTTATACACTACTGAAAATCCCCCAGGTTCACACCTCACCAACAGACATTATCCAAGATTTAGGTTCGAATCCCTTAACAACAAATATTTATACTAATAAGGTAATGATCTAAAAAGAAATTTATTATAATTTTATATAATATAAAAATACTAATGAAGATTCGTGCATCACACGGGTTGTAAAGCTAGTATTACAAAAACATGAACCTGCTCTTCTGGGCGGGTCTAATAGCAAGTCCAAGATTGTACTAGTTGATGTCCCGTAAATATTATTAAATATTAATTTATAGCTCGTGCATATTTTCTAAAATTTAATTGTTTTTGGATTTTTTAAAATTTATTTTATAATTTTTAGTGTCTGGATTTTGTTATGTATGATGTTTTTAACACTGTTTTTATTTTTTATAGTTTTTTCTAAAATATTATTACAACAAATATGCAGTTATTAAGAATTGTACAAATATTGAATTTAATTACTTTTTTGGTGATTTAATTATTTGGCTATATATAGTAGAATATATAATTATATTCTATTTATGATTATATCCTTGTATCATATTTTAATGTTTTAATATTAATTGAACAAAATATTTTTTTTTATATTTATGATTGGTTGAACCTATAAAAAATCTTATTTATTGTATTAGGAGTTTGTATTTCATTTTTGTACCTTAAATTAGTAGTTGAGCAATGTAATATTTTTACAATTATGATTAGCCGAGCCTTTGAATAATCATATTATATCTAAGATTGTATTAGAACTTTGTATTTCATTCGTGTTTAAATAGTAGTAGAACAATATAATCATTTTCTATTTATGATAGTATTAAGATATACTTATTCTAATAAGATATCATCTTAACCGTCTATTTTTATTATATCATATCAACAGTTAACATTGTTTAATGTAATCATTTTTTGTTTATTATTGTATTAATAATATATTTAATCTGATAAAATACAATCTTAACCGTCTATATTTTACTATATCAGATCAATGGTTGAGATTATTTTTCTAGTACATGATCAAAGTTTTGGATAAAAAGTCCCTTATGCTTTTATATATAAAGGATATAATTACTTCTTCTTTAATAAAATCGATATTTAGTTCCATAAGCTAGGAAAACCCATTTGAGTATTGGCTTTTAGATCTACTACGGTTAAAATCTCGGATTTTGAAATAAAAAATAGGTTAAGATTCAAAATCTTTAGTCGAACATCATATCAGAATTTAGTGTTGTTAGTCCCAAAGTATCGTAGAAGGGGGGGTTGAATACGATACCTACAATC